>NC_141877.1:534631709-534934739 GCF_056163025.1 Triticum urartu
AGACCGTACGAGGGGCTATATAAGCACCTGATCGAAAGAAAAGCCGATCCGTCGCATGCTGCATTGTTATGGCATTATGCGGGAGAAATCCTTAAAGGTATTACAACCACTTGAACATTTGACCAGCTCTCGCCATATCATGACAGTCAGTTTTCGGCTTTCTCTACTAAGGTGCTCGTCCGGAAGAACAGGGACACAATCGCAGTAGTTCTCCCTGTGCTGCCTTAGCCGATATAGCGGAACGTAAGGCAGCAAAACATGGGAGCCAGGAAAACCCAACATTTAACCCAAGACATGTATCGGAGCTGATGCATATAATGCTATAAGTTCAGGGTGCCGAACTTCCATGAAGGTGTTCGGACTTTATTGCCCTATTATGGGTAAAGCGAAGCCCCTGGCATATTTAAAGCATATCACGGTGTACGGATGCCACTTGATAAAAGAATTTCAATAAGAAATAACAGCAGATAAATGTTATATAAATCCACATGTTGTGTTTGAATAGTACATCGATGCGTGTGAGTACAGGTAATGTGGTAAAAAAGAAATATGACTTTGGAACCTACGGAGACCA
The DNA here is from genome assembly GCF_056163025.1 of Triticum urartu. NCBI lineage: Eukaryota > Viridiplantae > Streptophyta > Magnoliopsida > Poales > Poaceae > Triticum > Triticum urartu. The sequence continues at coordinate 534,632,284 of NC_141877.1, forward strand.
GGGGGAAGGAGCTGTGTGCGGATCCGGAGTTGTAACATCCCAAAATTCTTAATTTTGGAATGTTATATTAAATAAATAACTATGATTGTTTGATTGATTGTTGTGTGATTGATTGTGTGAAATTGAGTGGAAATTGAAACTTTTGGAAGTTGCATGAGAGGGAATAAAAGGACGTTCCCAAAACTTTCATCTTGCATTTTACTTGATCTCCATGAATTCAAATTCCTTTCATTACAAAACCCTAGAGTGAAGATAATATGACTTCTTCCATTTAAAGAAATGAAAAGGGGTTTGAAAATGATTTGAATTCCATTTGAAATATCTCAAATTTAGAGACTTTAAGCAACTCCATAAGTTCATAAAATGACTTCTTCATATTTGAAGAAAGAGAGTTGGAAGTTTCAAAGAAATGATTTGGAAGTCACTTTGAAGTTATTTGAAACTCATTTTCCATTCGAAGTTGTTTGAAATTCCAAATTCAAATCCTCCTGGAAGTTATTTAGTTTTAGTTAAAATTATTTTTCTCCTAAAAATAAATAAATGGAAATAAGGGTAAAATGATTCCCTTCAATGGAAGATTAGGAGAAAATAAATTTGAAATCATTTTGCTATTTTAAAATGATTTTTATTGATTTTAAATGCAATAGTAGCACTGTTTGACTTTTATGAATTTTTGTGGAATTTAGTTGATCTTGAAAAATAGTTCATCTTATTCTTGGTATTGTTATGAACATTTTGGTATATAATATGCCTATGTAGAATTTTTGTTTAATTTCCTTCTGTTGGAATCTCCTTTCTGAAAAAACAAACACACACACACACACACACACACGCCAGCCAGCCGGCCCATGGTCTTCGGCCCAAGAGCCAGCCAGCGCACTGAGCCGGCCCAGCAGCGCCCCAGGCCGCCTGCGCTCGCCCGCGCCCCTCTTCCCTTGCTCGCTTCATCCCCTCTCGCTGCCAGGTGGGCCCCACTCCCCAGCTCGTCCCCAACCTCCCGCACTGCTCGGGATGAGCACGCGCCATGCTCCGGAACCCGTCGGCCGCATCCCTCTCAGGATAAGCATTATCCGCCACGACCCCGAGCCTCTCTCCGCGCCTATAAGAAGCCCTTGACCCCCTCTCTCCGTTGAGAGAATCCGTTCGTCACCACGCCCCTCGCATCGCTCGCCGTAGCCACTTGGATCTCAGCGGAGCCGTGCTATTTCATCGGAGGAGTTCGCCGCCCGTGAGCCACCCCGGCCTCCACCGACTACTTATTTTTGTTGCCCGGGTCCGCACACGTCGATTTGACACCTTCTTTTGCTTTCTAGGTCGCCGGAGCCGCCGCCCCGACACGCCGCACTCTCGCTGGAGCACCGGAGCTCCGCCGCCAAACTCCGCTTGTCGCTGGCCACCCCGCCGCCCGCCGATCCCACCAGCACGCCGCCCACGCCACGCCCGACCTCCCCGACCCCTTCGCCGCTGCTGAGGACCGCCGGAGCCGCCGCCCTGTCCGCCGCCCGACGCCCGACGCCTGCGCCACCGTCTCCTGCTCGTCGTTGTCTCTTCTGTAATGCAAACCCCCCCGGTTCGTTTAGTTTTCTTTTATTCTTTTGTTATTGGTTTAGTATTAGATCGGTTAACCGAGGTTTCCTTAAACTGCGGATTTTATTAAAAAACCGATCGGTTTTTGTTTTAATTAGTCGCCGCCGCTGTTTTACTTATATAGCGACTGTTCTCCGTATAGTCTTCCACGGCGAACGTTGCTCAGCCACCCGCAAGCTGCCACGTGGCCAGGGCCTGTTCGTAGTTATTTCTTTCACGGTTAGGTCCATGCAAATTTCAGTTTAGCCCCTAAACTTCGAATGGTTGTATCTTTTCAACCGGAAGTCCAAATTAGATGAATGATATCCTCCACGATATGCAACAGCAGATGCACCATAACGTCGAAGAATGCGGGCGGGAAGTACATCTCAAGCTCGCATAGTATCACCACGATCTCTTCTTGTAGCCTTCTGAGTTGCCTCACGCCAACCGAGTTCTGAGAGATGACGTCGAAAAAGTTGCATAGGCCAAATAGCGTTTCACGGACGTGCACGTCCATGATCCCACGGATTGCAACTGGAAGTATCTGCGTCATCAGCACATCACAGTCATGAGACTTCATCCCGCTGAACTTCTGCTTTGCTGGGTCTAGGTATCTGCTTATCTTCCCCGCGTAACCGTAAGGAAGTTTTACTCCTACGAGGCAGGTGAAAAACTGCTTGATCTCCTCTGACTTAGAGTGAAGCACACGGGAGGGTAGTCATTTCCGGTCTTCTTGGCCTTTTTGCCTTTGCGATGACTTTCTGTGTCCTGCTTCACCTCATCATCATCATCATCATCATTAGCGTGAAGCTCCTGCCTGATGCCCATTGATTTCAAGTCCGCCCTTGCTTTCGACCCATCTTTGGTCCTCCCTGGCATGTTGAGCAGGGTCAAGCAGACTCTCACACACATTCTTGATGATATGCATGGCATCAAGGCTGTGAGGCACACGGTGGATCTTCCAGTATGGCAAGTCCTAGAAAAAAGACCTTGTTTTCCATACCTTCAGCAGCGGCTCTAGCGCCTTTCGCTCCTTTCCCGGCTCTGGCACCTTTTGCTTCTTTCCCGGCTCTGGTGCCTTTTGCTTCTTTCCCGGCAGTGGGCAATCTTTCCAATTTTTCAACAGCCCGTCTATTTCCTCGCCGCTCCTCGTACGCGTGGTCTTCGGAGTTCGGTTTCACCATCAAACAGATCCTTGCGTTTCCTCCACGGGTCATCGTCGCGAAGCCACCTTCGATGTCTCATGAACACGGTTTTCGAAGATCTGGGATCTCTATCTAGCTGGCGATGCATTGTGTCATCCATGCACCTGACGCATCCAGAAAATCCGTGGACCACCTGCCCCGCGAGATATCCGTAACCAAGATAGTCGTGCACCGTCGTGAGCAGTGCGGCTCTCATAGGGAAATATTCTTTCTCTGTGGCGTCCCACGTATTGGCTGGCGTTTTCCATAGCATGTCTAGCTCCTCTTTCAGAAGCCCCAGATACAGATTGATGTCGTTCCCTGGTTGTTTCGGCCCTTCAATTAGCATACTCATCTGAATGTACTTCCTCTTCATGCACAACCAGGGGGAAGGTTGTACATCCACACAAACACAGGCCAGGTGCTATGTGTGCTTCTCTGGCTGCCAAACGGATTGACTCCATCGGTGCTCGTGGCCAGCACGATGTTCCTTGGATCCTTCCAAAATTCTGGGTGTTCAAAGTTCAACGCTTGCCACTGGCTCCCATCCTTAGGGTGACTTAGCATCTTGTCTTTTTTATTTATCTTTGGATCATTTGCGTCATCTTCTCGCTTCTTCTCCTCCCTATCCGCATGCCAACGCAGGAGCTTTGCTACCTTAGGGTCCGTGAAATACTGCTGCAGACGAGGAGTGATCGGAAAGTACCACACCACTTTTCGAGGAGCTTTCTTCCTCTTCTTGTATCGAGTGACGCCGCACACCGGACATATGGTAGACTCCGCGTGCTCGCCCCGATAAATGATGCAATTGTTCATGCACACATGGTATTTCACGTGCGGTAAATCCAGAGGACACACGACTTTCTTCGCCTCCTCGAAACTGGTCAGGCACTTGTTCCCCTTGGGAAGACATTCATGCCAGAATGACATGTTCTCATCGAAGCATGCGTCGGTCATTTCGTGTTTTACCTTCATCTCCAAAGCCATGAGCGTTACATTCAGGAGGGTATCCGCAGGTCTGCATCCTTTATACAATGGAGTAACCGCGTCTATCTCAAGTTGATCCAGCTTGGCTTTCTCTCGGGCGGCAGCTCTTGCGTTATCCGTCTGGTTGAGAAGCCGCTCTTGAATATGAGGGTCCTGCACCCAGTCCATCGATGGTCCATCGTCGTCTGCTCCTCCGGCATGTAGATCTTCATGATCATGCCCTTCGTCTGCTCTGGCATCTTCCTCATCATCATGTCCGACATCTTCTACATGATGACTATGTACAGCATCACCGTCGTGGTCATGTCCTGGAGATTCTTCGTCTTCTTGCCCGCCCGAGTCGCGGTGGTTGTCTTGCTGCCTTCCTCATTTGTTGCCCGGCCCCCATGGACGACTTCATAGTCATCTTCATCACCTTGCCACTGATAGCCATCCATGAAACCACGCAAGAGCAGGTGGTCCCGCACCTGCCCAGAATCCGGGTCTGCAATAAGGCTCTTCAGCTTGCATCTTCGACATGGACATCTTATCTCCGTCTCGTTCTTTTAAAGCATCTCAGCCTTCGCGGAGCTCAAAAACCTATTCACGATGCCTTCGGTCATCGTGCGGACCATGGTCACCTGCGGGGTAGAGCAAAATGATATTTTAGAACCAAGAAAAAATTTGGCATGACTTTCCCTAAAAATAGGACCAAAAAGAATGCATTGTGCGAAAATTCTCGCCGAAACGGAAATGAATCAACATTCCGGCAAAATATTGGCAACTATCGCATTTCAAATACCGGTACCTGCAAACACAAACATATATGCAACACCACAAACATACATAGATCTAGCTAGGCAAAAAAAAGTGCATGTGCACATTGTTGGAGCGAGCTAGGGAGAAAAAAAGTAGATCTACAACATGAAGATAGCTTTCCCCTTACTTACCTATCAAAAAAGGTAATTTCAACACTTAATTTTGATGAATCTATGGTGCAAATGAGGTGAGGAGGAGGAGGCAGCCGACAAGCTTAGAGAAGGAGGTGGGGGAATGAAGTGGGGAAAGTGAGTGTGTAGGTGTGGCTGTCCAAAAATATCTAGCTGGTGCCAGGTTACTAATGGCGCACCACAGAGACATGCGCCATGAGTAACCCAACATACTAATGGCGCACCACACAGACATGCGCCATTAGTAGTTTTGCAAAAAAGTAAAAAAAAATTCTATACTAATGGCGCACCGTGGCACAGTGCGCCATTACTAGTTTAAACTAGTAATGGCGCACTATGCAACGGTGCGCCATTAGTAGTTTTGCAAAAAAGTAAAAAAAATACAGTAGTGGCGCACTCTATGGCTGGTGCGCCATTAGTAGTTCTAACTACTAATGGCGCACTCTGCCCGGATGCGCCATTAGTATGTTTGAAAAAATGAAAAAAAACATTTTGTTACTAGTGGTGCACTATGTGCCTGGTGCGCCATTAGTGTCTTCCACACTAATGGCGCACCAACAGATGGTGCGCCATTAGTATATAGTAATGGCGCACCACATGTCTGGTGCGCCATTAGTGTCAATTCCATCTATAGCCCTTTTCCTAGTAGTGTTGTATTCCTCGGCTACCAGTACCTCGGTCCATCTATCCTCTAGCAAATCTTGATCAGCTTGAAGCTGCTGTTGCTTTTTCTTCAGGATTTTTGTTGTGGCTATAAGCCGGCGCTTGAAGCGCTCTTGTTCGACGGGATCCCCAGGCAAGATAAATTCTTTGTCGCCGAGGCTCACCTCGTCATCGGAGAGGGGCATGTAATTGTCATCCTCTGATTCCCCATCCGCCGCCTGTTCCTTGGGGCTAGCTTGCCCATCCTCCCGCTCGAAGTCTGGCTAGAGGGGATTGTCTTCGTCTTCGGCATTGTCCGTAGTGTTATTGTCTCTTGTGCCGGTATCACTGCTTTTGGTATGGCGGGGCTTAGAGCGGCGCCGATGACGCCGGTGCGTAAATTGCTTCTCGAGGGGATTATCCTTCGTTGCCTTATTGCCATCACTTTCCTTGGGGGTGTCCACCATGTATATATCATATGATGAGGTGGCTGTCCAGCGCCCTGTGGGCGGTGGTTCCTGTTCTTCTCCCGCATCGTCGTCCATACCATCGATGTCTTTGGAGCCGAAATCAAGCATGTCGGTTAAGTCGTCGACAGTGGCTATTAAGTGGGTGGCGGGTGGGGAATAAATTTCTTCGTCGTCTGCTTCCCACTCAATCCGGACATAGTTCGACCAAGGGCCTCCTGATAAGGGGAGAGACCTTAATGAATTTAGCGTGTCGCCCAAGGGCGAGTGCTGAAAGATATACGCGGAGGTGAACTCCATGATTGGTGCCCAATCAGATTCGATAGGCATGGACGGAGGCGGCTCGGAGCCTGTGGCCGGGGACGAATCCAAGGGTCTGGCAACACAGGTCTCACAGGAGGTGAAGTTAGTATTCGGCTCTATCGCCGCTGGGTGTGCGGCCTCCGTAGCGGGGTCCATCCACCCGTCCTCGGACGACACGATCTGCTCCGGTTTGAGGGCCGGAGTAGCCACAGGTGTGATCTCCCGAACACCGTCCGGTGGCAGAGCTAAGTCATGCTCGTCGCGACCGTGCGACGCACCTGACATGGGCTCGAATCCGTCGAAGATCAAGTCTCTGCGGATGTCGGTAGTATAGTTCATGCTTCCAAACCTGCCCTGATGGCCAGGGGCATAGCTATCGATCTGCTCTAGATGGCCAAGCGAGTTGGCCCGCAGTAAAAAGCCACTGAATACGAAGATCTGTCCAGGGAGAAAAACCTCACCCTGAACCACATCGTTGCGGATGATTGAAGGAGCCATCAAGCCATATGGCCAGGACACAGTGGAACTCTCGATGAAAGAACCAATGTCAGTGTCAAAACCTACGGATCTCGGGTAGGGGGTCCCGAACTGTGCGTCTAAGGCGGATGGTAAGAGGAGGCGGGGGACACAATGTTTACCCAGGTTTGGGCCCTCTTGATGGAGGTAATACCCTACGTCCTTCTTGATTGATCTTGATGATATGAGTATTACAAGAGTTGATCTACCACGAGATCGTAGAGGCTAGACCCTGGAAGCTAGCCTATGATTATGATTGTTGTTTTCCTACGGACTAAACCCTCCAGTTTATATAGACACCGGAGGGGGCTAGGGTTACACAGAGTCGGTTACAAGGGAGGAGATCTACAAATCCGAACTGCCAAGCTTTCCTTCCACGCAAAGGAGAGTCCCACCCGGACACGGGACGAAGTCTTCAATCTTGTATCTTCATAGTCCAACAGTCCGACCGAAGGATATAGTCTGGCTATCCGAGGAACCCCTAATCCAGGACTCTCTGAATGGGTTCGGCGGGCCAAAGACGGATTATCAAATCCCTCATGGCCAATTCAGCCACCCTATGCAGCTCGGTCCATTGCTTCAGCTGATCGCTGAGGGGCACAGGATGCTCTAGTGCAAGGTACTGCGAGCAGAACAACTTCTCCGTTGAGCTCCCCTTTTCGGCCCGGAAGAACTCCGCGGCATCAGCAACACACTGGTCAGGTCTGCAAACACTCCTGGAGAACTCCAAATCCGGGTTAAAAGATATACCTTTTCTTCACAAGTTTTCTCTGCATGTTAAAGGCCTTACCCACTGCAATTTTCTTCTCCTCTTGGATCTCTCAGACAGTTCTTTGGGCTTCGGCCCAGGCTTCCTGTGCGCTTTGGAGTGCCTTAGCAACTTCGGAGTTTTGCTCCAAACTCTTGCGCTATAAGGACTTGCATTTGCCTATGGCATCATTGAGCTCTTGCTGGACTTCCTCCACCCGCGTTTCATGTTTAAGGTGGGAGGTTCATTCCTCCTCCACCTCTGAGGGAGTCCTGGATTAGGGGGTATCCGGACAGCCGGATTATATCCTTTGGCCGGACTGTTGGACTATGAAGGTACAAGATTGAAGACTCCGTCCCGTGTCCGGATGGGACTCTCCTTGGCGTGGAAGGAAAGCTTGGCAATACGGATATGTAGATCTCCTTCCTTGTAACCGACTCTATGTAACCCTAGCCCCCTCCGGTGTCTATATAAACCGGATGGTTTAGTTCGTAGGCCCAAGGACAATCATACCATAGGTTAGCTTCTAGGGTTTAGCCTCTCTGATCTCGTGGTAGATCAACTCTTTTACTACTCATATTATCAAGAACAATCAAGCAGGAAGTAGGGTATTACCTCCAACAAGAGGGCCCGAACCTGGGTAAACATCGTGTCCCCTGACTCCTGTTGCCATCCGCCTAGACGCACTGTTCGGGACCCCCTACCCGAGATCCGCCGATTTTGACACCGACATTGGTGCTTTCATTGAGAGTTCCTCTGTGTCATCATCGTTAGGCTGAATGGCCCCTTCAATAATCGATAGCGATGCAGTCTAGGGTGAGACTTTTCTCCCCGGACAGATCTTCGTATTCGGTGGATTCGCACTGCGGGCCAACTTGCTTGGCCATCTGGAGCAGATCGAGAGTTATGCCCCTGGCCACCAGGTCAGGTTCGGAAGCTTAAACTACACGCCGACATCCACCGAGACTTGATCTTCGACGGATTCGAGCCCCTGCCGAGTGTGCCGCACGGTCACGATGAGGATGATTTAGCTCTACCATCAGACAGTGTTCAGGAGACCGCACCTACAACCGCTCCGACCCTCAATTCGGAGCCAATTGCGCCATCCATGGACGGGTGGATAGACCCCGCCACGGTGGCCGCATTCTCAGCGGTGATTGAGCCGAGTATCGACCTTACCCTTCACGAGAGCCGTGACGCCAAACTGCCAGATTCTCCCCCGGCCACGGACCCCGAACCGCCTGTGCCCGTGCCTATCGAATCCGACTGGGCGCCGATCATGGAGTTCACCTCCGCGGATATCTTTCAGCACTCGCCCTTCTGCGACATAATGAACTCACTAAGGTCTCTCTCATTGTCAGGAGAGTCCTGGCCAAACTATGTCCGAAAGGATTGGGATGCGGATGACGAAGAAACTCGCCGCCCACCCACCACCCACTTAGTAGCCACTTTCGACGATTTGACCGACATGCTCGACTTCGACTTTGAAGACATCGACGGTATGGACGACGATGCAGGAGACGAACAGGAACCACTGCCCACAGGGCACTGGACAACCACCTCATCATATGATATATATATATATATGGTGGACACACCCAAAGAAGGCAATGGCGACGGGACAGCGGAGTATGACCCCTCCAAGAAGCAACCCAAGTGCCGACGTCAGCGGCGCCGCTCTAAGTCTCGCCAAGGAAAAAGCGGTGATACCGGCACAGGAGATAATAGCACTCCGGACAGTGCCGAAGATGATGACAATCCCCTCCAGCAAGATTTAGAGCAGGAGGATGGAGAAGCCAGCCCTCCCGAGAGAGCGGCAGATGGAGAGGAGGAGGATGATAATTACATGCCTCCCTCCGAAGACGAGGCAAGCCTCGACGATGATGAATTTGTTGTGCCTGAGGATCCCGTCGAGCAAGAGCGCTTCAAGCGCCGGCTTATAGCCACGGCAAATAGCCTGAAGAAAAGGCAACAGCAGCTTCGAGCTGATCAAGATTTGCTAGCTGATAGATGGACTGAAGTCCTTGCGACTGAGGAATATGAACTCGAACGCCCCTCCAAGAGTTACCCAAAGCGCAGGTTGCTACCCCGACTGGAGGAGGAAGCGTTAAGACCTACATCTCCAGCGTATGACGCGGCTGATCGGCCACCTCGTGGCCACGAAAGAGAGGCATTTCAGCCAAAAGCTCAGCCCACACCCCGACGCCACTCAAATAAAAATGTCAAGGCACAGGAAATACGCTAGACCTGCGAGACGTATTGGAGGACAAAGCAAAACATGCAAGATCGATCTATGGATCACGAGGGCACACCACTGTGTGAGACGATAACCGTCACGCCAGATACAGTAAAAGTAAATCCGGTCGGGCCGAACACAGCGGACAAGACTCATTTGAGCTACGTCGCGATATAGCCCAGTACAGAGGCGCCGCACACCCCCTATGCTTCACAGACGAAGTGATGGATCACCAAATCCCAGAGGGTTTCAAACCCGTAAGTATCGAATCATACAACGGTACAACAGATCCTGCGGTATGGATCGAGGACTTCCTCCTGCACATCCACATGGCCCGCGGTGACGATCTACACGCCATCAAATACCTCCCACTTAAACTCAAAGGACCAGCTCGGCATTGGCTCAACAGCCTGCCAGCAGAATCCATTGGCTGTTGGGAAGATCTGGAAGCCGCATTCCTCGACGACTTCTAGGGAACTTATGTGCGACCACCAGATGCCGATGACTTGAGCCACATAATTCAGCAGCCAGCGGAATTGGCTAGGCAATTCTGGACACAGTTCCTGACAAAGAAAAATCAAATCGTCGACTGTTCGGATGCAGAGGCCCTAGCAGCTTTTAAGCACAACATCTGCGACGAGTAGCTCGCCCGGCACCTTGGCCAGGAAAAGCCGAAATCTATGGCAGCCCTCATGACACTCATGACCCGCTTTTTCGCGGGAGAGGACAGCTGGCTGGCTCGCAGCAATAACATATAAAAGAACCCTGGTACTTCGGATACCAAGGATAGCAATGGAGGTCACATCGCAACAAACACAAGCGCCGCATCAACAGCGATAATACCGAGGATATGACAGTCAATGCCGGATTCAGAGGCTCTAAACCCGGTCAGCGGAAAAAGCCATTCAAAAGAAGCACTCCGGGCCCGTCCAGTTTGGACCGTATACTCGATCGCTCGTGTCAAATACACGGCACCCCCGACAAGCCAGCCAACCACACCAACAGGGAATGTTGGGTGTTCAAGCAGGCCGGCAAGTTAAATGCCGAAAATAAGGATAAGGGGCTACATAGCGATGACGAGGAGGAGCAATGGCCGTCGAACACCGGAGGAAAGAAGAGGTCCCCCCCACAAGTGCGGACGGTGAACATGATATACGCAACTCACATCCCCAAGAGGGAGCGGAAGCGTGCGCTAAGGGACGTATATGCGTTGCAGCTAGTCGCCCCAAAGTTCAACCCGTGGTCCTCCTGTCCGATCACCTTCGATCGTAGGGACCACCGCACTAGTATCCGTCATGGTGGATTTGCCGCACTGGTCCTAGACCCAATCATGGAAGGATTTCACCTCACACGAGTCCTTATGGACGGCGCCAGCAGCCTAAACCTGCTTTATCAGGACACAGTGCGCAAAATGGGTATAGACCCCTCAAGGATAAAACCCACAAAAACGACCTTCAAAGGCGTCATACCAGGTGTAGAGGCCCATTGCACAGGCTCAGTCACACTAGAAGTGGTCTTCGGATCCCTGGATAACTTCTAAAGTGAGTAGTTAATCTTTGATATAGTCCCGTTCCGCAGTGGCTACCACGCACTGCTCGGGCGAACCGCATTTGCGAGATTCAATGCGGTACCGCATTATGCATACCTCAAGCTCAAGATGCCAGGACCTCGGGGGGTCATCATAGTCAATGGAAACACTGCGCTCTCTCCGCACGGAGGAGCACACTGCGGCCCTCGCAGCAGAAGCACAAAGCAGCCTCTTAAGGCAATCCACCAGATCAGCGATTAAACACCCGGACACCTTCAAGCGCGCCCGGAGTAATCTGCAACAAGACCGCCTGGCACGTTCCGAGCTTGCATAGCAATGCGGCCCCCACCCCAGTCCCAGCCAAATGGCGAAATCCGTGCCACACGTACATAATTACGAGTTGAAATACCATGGGTATAGGGGGGCATGACTACGGCACACCCCAAAACACGGCTCAACCGCACTAGGGGCTTCCCGCTTTGTTATTTTTCTCTCTTTCAGGACTTTACTCTCTGGAAACCCCGCCCGGCAATACGATTGCCGGACGCACGATACAACAACCAAGGAGGCTGAAACCTACGTCGCACCATGGAATTCGCAGGTGGTCTCTGATAACTAGTGAAATACCTGCTTTGAATACCATTCCTCAGTTTGCCCTTGGAGGGGACATGTCAAATAGTCCTACTTTTTTCTTATCGCACTAATTGTATCATTCTTCTTCGACGCACCTTTTTGAATAAACAATGCATAGCACTAGACTGTTATCGCATCCTCTATTATTTTTATATATATGTTCATTCATGACATTCAGCACCCGTACACTCTGGTACGGCCAATACGCCAGGGGCTTAAGCGTACCCCATAATACGGCGTGAGATGTCCGAACACTTTCGACAGTGTGGCACCCCGAACTTATAGCATTATATGCATCAACTCTGAATCATGTCTTGGGTCAATAGTTGGGTTTGCCCGGCTCCCATGTTTTGGTACCTTACGTTCCGCTATATCAGCTAAGGTAGCACTGGGAGAACTACTGTGATTGTGCCGCGGTTCATCTGGGCAAGCACCTCAGTAGAGAAAGCTAAAACTGACTATCATGATAAGGTGAGAGCTGGTCGCTGTTCGAGAGGTCTCGAGTCCCTAAAGACTTATGGCACTTAGGGCGAGGAGTCGGCTTTGTCCGGCTTAGGCGTGTATAGCGCCCCGAATTCGGCCTTCCGAATACTAGGGGCTTCGCCAAAATTTAAAATTGTAGACTTCTATGGCTAAGTGAGAGTGATAAATCATTATAGTCCGATTGCCTTGTTCGTTGTGCTGAGCACCTCCCTTGAAGGACCCAACAATGGGAAAAAGAGTGCTCAGCTTTATCCCGAACACCCCAGCACTCGTGGCATGGGGGCAGAAGCCGACGACTGGCCATCTCTCATATTTGATAAATAGCCGTACAGAAGGTAATATTTTAAATTCAAACAAGTGTTGCATAGCGCACATGAACAAGTTTTCATAATACAGGATCACATGAGCAAGTTCATTAAAAAATTACATCCTTCGCACACTCATCCGCCACAAGACGAGCACCCTTCAGGACACCCTCATAATACATTTCAGGGTGGCGATGCTCCTTGCTCTGCGGCGGCCCCTCCTTCACCAGCTTCTCGGCGTCCATCTTGGCCCAATGCACCTTCGCACGGGCAAAAGCCCGGCGTGCACCTTAGATGCAGACGGACCGCTTTATGACTTCCAGCCGTGGGCAGGAATCCACAAGCCGCCTCACCAGGCCGAAGTAGCTGTTGGGAAGGGAGTCGCCAGGCCACATCCGGACTATAAGGCCCCTCATGGCCTATTCGGCCGCCTTGTGCAGCTCGACTAGTTGCTTCAGCTGGTCGCTCACAGGCATCTGGTGTTCGGTCCCAGTATACTGAAACCAGAACAACTTCTCCGTCGAGCTTCCTTCCTCGGCATGGCAGTACTTTGCGGCATCCGACACACTGCGGGGCAAATCTGCGAATGCTCCTGGAGAGCTCCGGACTCGGGTAAGTAACAAGTAATTTACTTTCACATGCTTGCTTTGCATAATGAATGCCTTACCCGCTGCTATCTTCCTCATCGCCTCAATTTACTGGAGGGCCTTTTGGGCTTCAGCCTTGGCATGCTTTGTGCTCTCGAAGGCCACGGCAAGCTCGGACTCTTGCGTCTTCGAGTCAAGCTCCAAAGTCTCATGCTTCTTCACGAGAGCGTGGAGCTCTTTCTGCACCTCGCCCACCCGTTCCTCTTGTTTCTCCCGCTTGGTGCGCTCCTCGGCCGCTTTGTTTTTGGCCCCGGACAATGCTTGCTTCAGGTTCGCCACTTCGGTCGTGGCCCCTGGCACATCCATGATGACCCTATCATTTTGCAACCACATCTTATATATATATATAGACAAGGTATTACTTACCTTTGTTATCCTCGAGCTGCCTCTTGGCAAGGCCGAGCTCTTTCTCGGACCGCTCGAGGTTCTGCTTCAGTGCGGCGACCTCCGCAGTCAGTGCGGCAGAGGTCAGCAGTGAAGCCTGCATACGCATATAGACATACTTGTATTAGACTTCTGCAGATATTATTTGATCCTCTATTCGGCTTTTCTTTATGAACACCAAACAGAGCATCAGGGACTACTGTCTATGCGGTAATATTTTCCTATATTTTAAATACTTACCTCAAAGCCTGTTAGAAGGCTGGCACAGGCTTCAGCCAGTCCGCTCTTGGCGGACTGAACCTTCTTGATCACCGCACTCATAATAGTGCGGTGCTCTTCGTTGATGGAAGCGCCGCGAAGCGCTCCCAGCAGGTTGTCCGGTGCCTCTGGATAGACAGAGGTCACCGGCACGAGCGGCTTGCCCCTCTTGACAGGGGGCTGCCTGCCGGAGTCCGGAACCACTGGAGGTTCCGGCGCAGTGTTCGGCTGAGGGCCAAACTTGGAGCCCTTGGGAGTCTTGCTCCCTTTGCGCCTGGAGTCCGGAATGTCTCCTTGAGGCGCCTCCAGGACTACCTCCCCTCGGTTCGGTGCCCCTTGAGACAATTCCTCGACATTGTTCGTAGGGCGAGGAGAAGAGGCGGTTGGAAGTGAACCGCTATTCATATCCGACGAGTCCAAGGAACCGTCCGACGAGGATACATCGATACGGGCTCGGGGTGGACTGCATGATCATATTCAATGTTAGGAGAAGCAGTGCAATAAAAGTATGCTATGAGTTACTCTGGTATCCGAATACTTACGACTTCGCCAGGGGCTTGGCCCTGAGTAACCACTCATCTTCGCTGTCGGCGGCGGTGGTGGAACAGCCCGGAAGGAGAGTCCTTCCCTTCTTGGACCCTCCGGCCTCCCCGGTTGGGCGTCCTTCCTTTTCTTGTCTGCCCCGGATGGAGGGGGAGAGCCTTCATCTTCCTCCTCCTCGTTTTCACAGTAGGAGTGCGTCCCAGAGTTATCGGACAATGAGTCCGATACCACCTGGCGCTGGGAACTCTTTTGAGTTCCCGTGGCCTTCTTCTTGATCTTCTTCTCCGGCACCTCATAAGGAGCCGGAGTCCGCATCTCCGTCAGGAGAGCGTCTGCAGGGTCTTCGGGCAGAGGGGCCGGGCAGTCAATCTGCTCCGATGTCTCCACCCAGTCCTGTCAAAGGCATGGGAGCTCAGATCCCGCACATGGTTAAACTATGGAAAATAAATACCCTACGAGATGTACAGAACTTACCGGATTCGTAGGGTGCGTCACGCTTAGCCCGCAGTGCTCGGTAAGGGGAGGGGGGACCTCGGTGCCCTTGAACAGCACCTTCCAGACGTCCTTATGCGTCGTGTCGAAGAGCTCGCGTAGAGTCTGGTGCTGGGCCGGGTCGAACTCCCATAAGTTGAAAGCCCGTTGTTGACATGGGAGGATCCGGCGGAAGAGCATGACCTGGACTATGTTGACAAGCTTGAGTTTCTTGCATATCATGTTCCGCATACACTTCTGGAGTCCGTCCAGCTCCACCGATGAGCCCCAGGACAGGCCCTTCTCCTTCCCGGAAGTAAGCCGAGTGGGGATTCCAGATCGAAACTCGGGGGCCACCACCCAGTTGGTGTCGCGCGGCTCGGTGATGTAGAACCATCCCGATTGCCAGCCCTTTATGGTCTCCACGTAGGAGCCCCCGAGCCATGTAACATTGGGCATTTTGCCCACCATGGCTCCGCCGCATTCCGCTTGTTGGCCGCCTACTACCTTCGGTTTGACATTGAAGGTCTTCAGCCATAGGCCAAAGTGGGGCCGGACGCGAAGGAAAGCCTCGCACACGACGATGAACGCCGAGATGTTGAGGATGAAATTCGGGGCCAGATCATGGAAGTCCGGCACATAATAGAACATAAGGCCGCAGATGATTGGATGGAGGGGAAACCCAGTCCGCGGACAAAGTGGGTGAGGAAAACCACCCTTTCATAAGGTTTCGGGGTAGGGACGACCTACCTCGCGGCTGGCAGCCGGTGTGCGATATCCGTGGCTAAGTATCCGGCCCCGCGTAGCTTTTTAATGTCTCCCGCCGTGACGGAGGAGACCATCCACTTGCCTCCCGCTCTGGACATATTTGGAGATAGTTGAGGAGAAGGATGTGGACTTGGGCGCTGGAGCTCGAGTGCGTGAGAATGGGTGAGCAAGGAGGAAGAAGGCGTGGGAAGAAAAAGGTGAACCCTTATCCCTTTATAAGGGCGGACGAAAACTATGCGCCCCCACCAGCCTGGTAAAACTCACTTATACCCCAAGCGTCGTAATTGATGACGCGGTTGGGTTACCCACGTCCGTATTGATGGGAATCCTGTAATAAGGGGACACGATCTCTGCTTCGACAAGATGTGCCAAGGAAACCGCCTCGCAAAACACGCTGAGGTTGGTTGTGAAAAACGATTCGAATGGTGACCTGGCTGTGGTGTGATGTCACACTGCGGAATGCGTCGGCAGATTAGATTTGTGCAAAAATTATTCTCTCTATGGTTGTATGTGGAACTTGTTTCGCAGAGCTGGACACGATCCTCATGTTCAAAATCTTCTGTGAAGTATTCGGAGGAGGAACCCGCCTTGCAATGCCAAAGACAATCTGCGCGCCGGACTCATCGTCATTGAAGCCTGGTTCACGGGCTACTGAGGGAGTCCTGGATTAGGTGGTATCCGGACAGCCGGATTATATCCTTTAGTCGGACTATTGGACTATGAAGATACAAGATTGAAGACTTCGTCCCGTGTCCGGATGGGACTCTCCTTGGCGTGGAAGGCAAGCTTGGCAATACGGATATGTAGATCTCCTTCCTTATAACCGACTCTGTGTAACCCTAGCCCCCTCCGGTGTCTATATAAACCGGAGGTTTTAGTCCGTAGGACCAAGGACAATCATACCATAGGCTAGCTTCTAGGGTTTAGCCTCTCTGATCTCGTGGTAGATCAACTCTTGTACTACTCAATTATCAAGAACAATCAAGCAGGACGTAGGGTATTACCTCCATCAAGAGGGCCCGAACCTGGTTAACATCGTGTCCGCTGCCTCCTGTTACCATCCGCCTAGACGCACAGTTCGGGACCCCCTACCCGAGATCCGCCAGGTTTGACACCGACAGCCTCCTTGTTGGCCTCGGCCAGGGCACTCTTGAGGGCCTTGACCTTAGACATGTGATATGTCTCCTCTGAATTGTGGGTTTATGATCAAGTTTATCTATGAACAATATTTCAATCTCCTCTGAATTCTTTTATGTATGATTGGTTATCTTTGCAAGTCTCTTCGAATTATCAGTTTCACAACAAAAAAATACACTTCCGTGATGATACGTGTTTGTCACAGTAGGTCGCTTTTTTGTCATGCATGTACATCCATGACAAATTTATGACAGAATAAAGATAGTCATACCTGTGTTGTCGTAGAAGTGTTCCATGACATTACCAAAATTATCATCACGGAAGTGTCCACTTCCATGACAATAAATCATGCGTCACATAAATGCTTTCGTCAAGGGTGACCGACACGTGGCATCCATCGTAACAGAACGTCGTTAAGCTATCGGGTCGGGTTTTGGATCCGATAACCCGTTAACAGCCCCGACCAATGGGGATTTTCCACATGTAAAATCATCATTGGCTAGAGGAAACACGTGTCGGCTCATCGTTGGGACAGATGTCATCCACTCACTGGACAGAAGGCGCCTATGATATGTCGACACGTAGCACGGCCCAACAGTAGCCCATTCCGGTGAAAAGTCCGGCCCATTTGACTTGGTCAAAAGCTGGCGGGTCGGCCCATGGAAAGCCTGTTAACGGCCTGTTTGCATATGGCCCATTTATAGCCCGCTAACCCAAGGAGCGTTACGCCCTATCCGAATTAGGCCCAGTAGCGTCATCTGGGCCGTCCAATATGATTCCAGCCCGTTTTCACTTCTGGCCCATGTATAGCCCATGACGTCTATCGGCCCATATAAGGCCCTTTGTAACTCTTGGCCCATTAGCGGCCCGTGCTAAAACTGGCCCGTAATGAACAATGTATTACTTTACACCCATTAACGGCCCGTGGTGAAACTGGCCCGTAATGAACAGTGTATCACTTTATACCCATTAACGGCCCGTTATTCCGTTGGGCCGTTTCCAGGCCAAGTTAACTTTCGGCCTTCTGAGGGCCCATTTATTCTTGGGCTCATTTGCAGCATTCAGTTACTTATGGCCCGTTACTGTCATTTTCTCTTTGTGGGCCAAATTCAGCCCGTCGTTACAGCCGGCCCGTTTGTGGACCGTTAGTCTGTTGGGCCACTTTCATAGCATCACCAAATACGGCCTATTAACGGCCAGTTATGGTCAGCCCATAAAACGTACGATTTCCATTGAAGGCCCGTCTACGACCTATTAAAGGCCCGTACAAGACCCATAAATGAGCCAGCGGCCCATGGATCCTACGAGACGTACAAGGCACATGGGTCCTATGAGACGTAGAAGGCCCATGGATCCTCCGAGACGTAGAAGGCCCATGGATCCTACGAGACGTAGAAGGCCCATGGATCCGACGGCCCGTGAAGGCCCATGGTCGGGCGAATTGGCCCCCGTTTGAACGATATAGCATATACAAAGAATTATCCTACTCAATACTATCACCTCTAAAAAGCCTACACTATTACAACAAAGAGATCAAGGCATAGAAAGGTAGAGTAATCCTACACTATAGAATAAAGAAACTACAGCCGATTATACCCACTGGGCATTATGGTTCGACTCAGGTGATAATAAAGCATACACAAATATCAAATTACATACACTGGGCAAATACAGCTCATACATCATGGATGCGCATCAACTTAACTCCATTTGAACTATAATCTCTTCAGAAAAAAGGAATGGCCGGATTCAGATAGCACAAATTTCAGTCTGCAAAATCTCCAATTCCTTCATGGTTACCTCAGTGTCTTGTTTCATTTTTTTTACTCCTGCATCTAATACCTGCATGTCCAGTCTCAACTTGTTGATTATACGTTGAAAATCATGTACACGTTGTCGTGCCACCTCTAGTTGATGCTCGAGAACATCAGCACATTCCAATTCCAATCCATAATCATTCGGTAATGGCCATGCCGCACTGCTCGCAGATCTTTGTGTTGATGTCACTTCATCCTGAAATGTTTCTATAAGTACACATGACTAGGGCAAAGATATAGTTACAACAGTGAAGCGAGCAAGACACTATTTTGTACTACATGGCAAAACAGGACTAACAATAATGTTACATGTCACTTTCAAAAAAATGTTACACGTCATGAAGCATAATCAGGTGATATTTTAAAAATTATAAAAAAGATAGTCTGTGCAGCCTGCATACATAAATCCATCTTAGCTCACCAGAGGAGCATGATGTTGGGGCCCAATCGAAAACACAGACAAGTTACAAATTTAGACAACATGTTGCGTATAAGTAAGCAAGCATTTGGCCATTATGTGCCTCAATTAAAGTCTTAGGGAGCATAATGAACAGCAGAGGGTTTCATACAAACATACTACAGCATGCAAAACTATGCAATCATTAGCGTAGTATAAACTAGATTGTGAGCCTCATGCAATAATAGTTGGTTAATAGACTTCAAAGCTTCAGGCACACTTCGGCAGAGTAATTAAATGGTAAGGCCTTTAATTATGTCAACTAATAGTGATACAAGTACCGAACATCAGGCATGATTATTTTGGCATCTCATTAACTGAGGACAAATAAAGCAATTGAAAAGAGAAAATTAACTATGCCTGAAACAAACAAGGAATTGAACTGTTGAGTTGCATACAGTGACTTACCTTAGCACACTACTAGAGAAAACCATATACATAGAATCTTAGCAGCAACGCGGTTAAAAGAAGGCGCTACTGCTAATTAGTAGTAGCGAGGGGTATAAAAACCGCGCTACTACTAAGTTTATAGTAGTAGCGTGGGGTATAAACCCGCGCTGCTACTAAGTGGTCTTCACCATGCCTCTCGGGATAGGCCATAGTAGTAGCCAGGGGTGTAAAATCTGCGCTACTACTAAGTTAGTAGCTATAGCGCAGGTAACACCCCCACTCTATTACTAAGCGTGTCCAGTGCTGCACCATCCACCCCGGCCCGATCCACTCCCACCCCACCACTCTCTCGTCCTCGGTCCACCCCATCCCGGGCGTCTCGCTCACCGGAGGAGTCTCGCTCGGCCTCCCCTCTCCCTGACCTAGCCGCCACCTCTCGCCCTCCCGTGAACTCCATGGCGGCTGCCGCCTGATCTGCATCCTCGCCGGCCCTGCTGCCTCGCCGCCGCCCCTGCTGACCCCATCTACCTCGCCGCCGCCCTGGTCTTCAAATCGCGGCTGCCCCACTTCAACCTGCCCGCCGCCAGGTCCAGCATACCGTCGCCGCCGGCCGGGAGAGGTAGCTACTCCGCCTCCTCCTCCCCTCTTCCTTCCCCTACCTCCCTCCTTCCTGCCTCGGCCCGGCGAGCCCCTGCTGCGTGCGTGACCAGGGACAAGCCCTTGATTTTTGTTTGACAAGGGATGAGGCCTGCCAATTTGTTTCTACGGAGAGCCCTTGTTGTTTACAGAGAGCCCTTGTTGTTTACAGAGAGCCTACACTTATGTCAATATTGTTTTGTCAACTACTGTATCTATCTTTTGTACAGAGAGCCGTATATGTTTCAGACCAAAAATTTGCTTCTCTATTCCCTTGTGATTATCATGTCTAGGTTGACCTGCTCCTGTGCGTGCAGGGCAACATCGACGCTGGACCAGATGGACGAGCTGCAGTGCCAAACTGGTACCTCTGAATTTTGCTTCAGTTTTCCTTCCTGCTAATCTGAATTTAGGGGAAGCTCTGAATTTTGTTATGTTTTGCAGGGAGAGGAATAGACGCTCCAGCAGAGTGGTATTCTCTATGCAATCAAACAAGAAGCATTTAGTGTTGTTTTGCTGAATGAAAAAAGACTAAAATCAGAACACATATGATTGCAGATTATGCGTGTGTATGTGGAGAAGATAACTGGGTCGATTGATTTGATGTTAATTTGTTTGCTTCACTCTGTTTATTTATGGCTACGATGACGGTAGCGACACACGAGGTAAATTAAACCCAGCCCCCCTTCGCGTTCCCGTCCATTCCGCTCACCTTGTGCTCCTAGCTGACGAACCCCTTTCCTCCTCCCCCCTTTCCGGCGATTGAAGATGAGGCGCAGGTGGGCGCCGAGGGGGAGAGCCAGCAGCCGGCGCTGGAGTACGAGGAGAGGATCCACAAGTTCCCCGGCGCGGTAAAATTACCGACCTAACTCTGAATCCTAGTTAATTTCGCTACTGTCCTAATCACTCTGCAAACAAGCAGATCGGCCAGAAACCTTATGTTTGCTGTCCAGTGTCAATGGTGGAGCTCGAAACCCTGGAACCACGCTGAACCTCATGAATAGACTTGAATATTTGTTTTAGGTAGATGCTTGACCATTATGCTTTGGAAGAGTGCACGTGAGCCTACCATTTGAAACTGTAGTTGACCAATCTAATTTGGCATGACCAGTTGTAGCTTTGAGTTTGATAAAAGGGTTAACAATATCAAGGGATTTTGTTTGACCTTTGCATTTTCCGCAGGTTGCAATTCATGTAGCACAAAGTAGTATATTTATTGGTCCATATGTTTGTAGATCATAATGGATCTGAATGTCTGAATGTCACATTATATCACTATAAATGTCGTTTTGAACTTTGATATGGTCTTCCAGTGTACAGTTTGACATCATTTTTCTTGAAAATATGCTTCGTCGAATAAAATAGGCACATATAAGCAGAGTACATTTCATTAGGCTTGTTTTATCAGTTTGGTGTTATAGATGGTTGACGGGGAGAGACGACACTGCCGGTTTGCTGAAGTGGTAGGTTGCCATTCAGGTCAGTCGCCAATACTCTTCTTCCTTGGGCTCCAGAATTTACTTGCATTAGGGAGTTAGCCGAGCCACATTTAACCTGGTGAAGACAAGATTACGACTTTAGTCATTGATAGTCAACATAAGAACACAACTAAAATATGCGCAGAAGTTAGTTAGGCTGTAGCCAGAAGCTGTAGAGACTGTTTGGGTGTGATTCCTGTCGGTGGACTGATGAAATTTTTGGTAGAGCAATTCAGGCATGTAGTTGGATGGATGAATATACCTTGCATACATCTCTAGGATTTACAGAATGAAGCTAACAATTCCTTGAGCCTACTATGTTATATATGTTAGGAGTATCCTCGGCCAGGTTAATTACTAATGATCTGAATTGCTCGAATAGATGCAAACTTGTGGCCACACAAGTTAACTTTTTACATTTTACCTAATGATTTTTATACTAGCTAGCGTTTCTCATATCACAAAAGCTGTTGCTGCACTTGGGATAGAATACAGGATTTTCTGAAAATGAAAGCGAGTTCACCATGACTACGACAGATACTAGGTAGTTTAACTTGGGATAGAATACAATGCACGGGTTACAACAGAAGTTATTTCTTGTCTCAGAATTACTGATTGCTCTTTGTTCTCATTTTCCTTGTTAGCTGAAACTATTCCTTGTCTACAGATAAGAGGAAGCCATGTTCGGAGCCACCGACAGTGTCTTCCTTGGATTCGTTCGTGTAATAAGGAGGGTACCCGGCCTTCTTCACGTGTCGAGCAACAAGTAAGGACCAGCCTTGTTTAGGTTGGTGGTGGAATGCTAGAGAAGTGGTCTGTTTAGGTTGGTGGTGGAATGCTAGGGAAGGTACCCACCTTTAGATGATGGTTGTGTTCGTCTGATGTTAAATGGGATGTC
Source organism: Triticum urartu (assembly GCF_056163025.1). Taxonomy (NCBI): domain Eukaryota; kingdom Viridiplantae; phylum Streptophyta; class Magnoliopsida; order Poales; family Poaceae; genus Triticum; species Triticum urartu. The sequence continues at coordinate 534,654,698 of NC_141877.1, forward strand.
GTGATTTCTTTCAGTTGAGATGTTGTTCCTTGACACGAGTCTGATGTTAATGGGATGTTGTGATTTCTTTCAGTTGAGATGTTGTTCCTTGACATGAGTTTATTTTGCACTGGGCATGTCTATTTTCTATCCAGAAATAATGCATCTAAATTTTATTTTATTTAATTCCTAATTAGCTACTAGTAGTGTGGGAGGAGAAGCGCACGCTACTACTACCTAGGATAGTAGTAGCGCTGGTTGAGATAGTAGTAGCGCGCTGCCATCTGTGCTACTAGTAACAGACATACTAGTAGCGTGGGTGGCATCCGCGCTACTGCTATCTAGTTAGCTGTAGCGCCTTATTGGTAGCGCGGGTGCTCGCGCTGCTGATAGGCCTAAAACCCGCGCTGCTGCTAGGCTTTTCCCTAGTAGTGGCAGGTTGAAGAGGCTCAGCGCAGCTCCTACTTCTCTTGCAAGGCTCCTTCCTAACATCTTATACTTGGAAATCCTCAATCTTGTCTTCATTGCACCCCCTCAACAAGGTGACACAAACTAGTTACTCGTCTCCTTGGAAAATAAATATGCATACTTTCCAGTCTGTGAACACAAAAGGATGAGATTATAACAAAACAACACCACATAATTATGTCAACTAGTTACTCGTCTCCTTGGGAGATAAATATGCATACTTTCCTAACATACTTACCTACTGTAGTGTACAGCCAAACCTTTATGTCACCTATGAGTTAGGCAAGGTCCCACTACAGCAGCCCTTAGTGTTTAAATCATTGACAAGCTATGTTAGAGTGTTAGGTTAAGAACAGCAAGTAATCAAACAAAATAGTCCGAGTATGGCTGGCTGATGCAAACAAGCAATTGAACGGATGTGTGAGCAAATCTTACATATCAAGGAAAGAAGCAAAGAAGGAGGCTTAAAGACCATCACTTGACTGACCAGATTTAAGGGGCATTTAAACATCATGTGCAACGTATGAACTAACATAAATATTGCATATTCCAGAATATACAACGGAATGCACATGTATTAGGTTATGCCATGTATGATGATGCCTAAATGTACAGATAGCAGGCAGGAGTGATTCATCATTGCACGCACAATTGAATTGCAGGTTAAGGGCCAGTTTGATTATGCCTTTTCAGGGCATATTGTCAAAATAATCCATAAAATATGTAAAGAAGTCATTTTTGAGTTATGGGCTTGGGCTTAACGAATTTTGCTTTGGAGGGGGGTGTTTCGGGTAGAACCTCACTAAAAATTGAAGGGAAGGGGAATAGTGAAATGACTCTGTTGTCTGCCTATATTACACTCAAAATGCAACTGCTGACGCCCATGTCACACCTGACACTCAAGTAAAAACAAACACACAAGCATTCATTGCCCTGCCCGCTTGCATCTCCTCTCCCCTTTCCCTCTACCTTGATCCCCTGCCTGCAGCACTAGGGTTCCTCCAACAAGCCATCGCCACTGGTGCACTACATCTTGTACTTTTTCATTGTGTAACCCAATCTGCAAGTTGACACGGCTAATTTCAGACATCTCTACATGACACTACATTGCATATCCTTGCGCATATTTAAACCACCAATTAACGATTGTGTGCGTACCATAAACTAGCCATGACTCTGTATGCTGGACTAGCAGGCACTCTAAGGGAGCCTAATGTAGTGCACTGGAATTCCTACATGCCACCTATGATTTTGTGTAATGTACTGCCACTATTCCTAAATATATGTCTTTGTAGAGATTCCAGTATGGACCACATACAGATGTATATAGATGTATTTTCGAGTGTAGATTCACTCATTTTGCTCCGTATGTAGCCTATAGTGGAATCTCTAGAAAGACTTATATTTAGGAACGGAGGTACGAGGTAGTATCATGTATGACATCTACATATCTAATTTAGCAGCCAGTAGTAGAAATCATTGTCTGCACAAAGGGATTACTGGTCAAAAATCCTAGCAAAGCACGCTGGCAGGCAGAGAACAATGCAAGAGAGAGAGACGCGCTTACAAGATCATAGCAATGCCTCAGTCCAGGATCTTGGTTGGCCAAGCTGTTAGATCCAGAAGAAACATCGTCCTTGTAGTTTTTGCCAGCTGCATAACAGGTAACATCGACCGGTTAGTATATTTGAAGTACATCGGGCAGGTGATGCTGGACGGGTTTAAAGGTGATGAGTACCTAGGCCGTGGCGGGTGCTTGGCATATCTCCAAACTATGGGAATCAAGTTAGAAACATCGAGGGTGATGACGCTGCGCTGGCTGTCGGGGTCCGATAAGGAGATCTAGAACCGTCGAGTAGGGTGTTTGTGGAGCGGCTCCGGTAGGGTGGACTATGGTGTGGGCGAAGCGGATCTATGGCCGTGGACAAGGGCGTAGGTGAAGCTGCTCCATTGGTTGGGTTAAGGATGGTGTCGACCATGCGGATCTGCGGCCATGGACGGGGCGTCAGAAGCTGCTCCGGTGGTTGGGTTAAGGGTGGTGTCGGTGTCAAAACCGGCGGATCTCGGGTAGGGGGTCCCGAACTGTGCGTCTAGGCCGGATGGTAACAAGATGCAAGGGACACGAAGTTTTATCCAGGTTCGGGCCCTCTCGATGGAGGTAAAACCCTACGTCCTGCTTGATTAATATTGATGATATGGGTAGTACAAGAGTAGATCTACCACGAGATCGAAGAGGCTAAACCCTAGAAGCTAACCTATGGTATGATTGTTGTTGTGTATGTTGTCCTACAGACTAAAACCCTCCGGTTTATATAGACACCGGAGAGGGTTAGGGTTACACAAAGTCGGTTACAATGGTAGGAGATCTGCATATCCGTATTGCCAAGCTTGCCTTCCACGCCAAGGAAAGTCCCTTCCGGACACGGGACGAAGTCTTCAGTCTTGTATCTTCATAGTCCAGGAGTCCGGCTGAAGGTATAGTCCAGCCATCCGGACACCCCCTAATCCAGGACTCCCTCAGTAGTCCCTGAACCAGACTTGAATGACGACGAGTCCGGCGCGCGGATTGTCTTCGGCATTGCAAGGCGGGTTCCTCCTCCAAGTACTTCATAGAAGATTTTGAACACAAAGATAGTGTCTGGCTCTGCAAAATAAGTTTCCACATATTGCCATAGAGAGAATAATATTTACACAAATCTAATCTGCTGACGTATTCCGTACTGTGACACACCACGGCCAAGCCTTTATCCGAGTCGTTTCATTATCCCACCTCCGCGCATCATGCGAGGCGGTTTCCTTGGCACGTCTTGTTAAAGCAGAGATCGTGTCCCCTTATTCCTGGATTCTCATCAATACGGGCGTGGGTAACCCAACCGCGCCATTGATTACGGCGCTTGGAGATAAGAGAGTTTTACCAGGCTGGTGGGGACACGTAGTTGCGTCCACCCATATAAGGGGATAGGGATCCACCTTTTCACCTACGCCTTCTTCCTCCCCTGCTTATCCATTCTCGCGCACTCAAGCTCCAGCGCCCAAGTCCGCACTCCCCACCTCAACCTTCTCCAGCCATGTCCGGAGTGGGAGGCAAGTGGATGGTCTCCTCCGTCACGGAGGGACACATCAAAAAACTGAGGAAGGCCGGATACTTGTCTAACGACATCGCGCACCGGCTTCCCAAAAAGGGGCAGCTCATCCCCACCCCTAGGCCCCATGAGAGGGTGGTGTTCCTCCCCCATTTCCTCCGTGGACTGGGCTTCCCCCTCCACCCATTTGTCCGGGGGCTCATGTTCTACTACGGCCTGGATTACCACGATCTGGCCCCGAACTTTGTCCTCAACATCTCGGCATTTATCGTCGTGTGCGAGGCTTTCCTCCGCATCCGCCCCCATTTTGGCCTATGGCTCAAGACTTTCAACGTCAAGCCGAAGGTGGTGCGCGGCAACCAGGCGGAGTGCGGAGGCGCCATGGTGGGCAAGATGGCCAACGTCCTATGGCTCGAGGGCTCCTTTGTGGAGACCCTGAAGGAGTGGCAATCGGGGTGGTTTTACATCACCGAGCCGCGCGACCCCGAATGGGTCTCAGCCCCCGTGTTTCGATCCGGACCCCCTACGCGGCTTACCTCCTAGAAGGAGACGGGCCTGTCATGGGGTAAAAAAGGAGGGCTAACCGGACTCCAAACATGCATCCAAACCCTGGTGGACAAGAAGCTCAAACTTGTCAACGTTGTCCAGGTTATGCTCATCCGCCTGATCCTCCCATGTCAACAACGGGCTTTCAACCTGTGGGAGTTCGACCCAGCGCGGCACCAAACTCTGAGCAGGCTCTTCAACACGACGTACGAAGATGCCTGGAAGGGGCTGTTCAAGGGCGCCGAGGCCCCCGCATCCGCTACCGAGGATCGCGGATTCAGTACGCAGCGTCACGCTCATGCGGTAAGCTGTTTTTTCCTTTTACAGGGTATCGGTTTTTCATAGTTTGACTCCATGCGGGATCTAAGCTCCCTTACCTTTGACAGGACTGGTAGGTGATGTCCGGAGGCCTAGCGGACGCTCGCTTGGCGAAGCTGCTGGTTCCGGAACTCTACGTGGTGCCGGAGAAGAAGGCCGCGAAAAAGGCCACGGGGACTCGAAAGAGTGCCCAGCGCCAGGAGGTGTCGGATCCATCATCCGACAGTTCCGAGGCGCATTCCTCCCGTGAAGACGATGAGGAAGAAGAAGAGACCTGTCCCCCTCCAGCGGGAGGAGAGAAGAAAAGGAAGGCCACCCTCTCTGGGGAGGCCGGAGTGTCCAAGAAGGGGAAAACCTTTCCTCCGGACTACTCCACCGACACCGACGACGGCGGAGAGGAGTGGCAGCCTAGGGCCAAGCCCCTGGCAAAATCGTAAGTATCCAGATACCAGAGTAATTCATAGCATTCATTTATTGCACAGCTTTCCCTTACGTCGAATATGTTTATGCAGCCCACCCAAAGACCGGCTCGACGCGTCATCGAGCGGCTCACTGGACTCGTCAGATGTGAACTCGCTTCCGACGGCTTCCTCCCCCCGCCCTACGGACGACACCGAAGTGTTGTCCCAACAGGTTCCAAGCCGGGAGGAGGTGGTCCTAGAGGCGCCACAAGGCGACCTCCCGGACTCCAGGAGTAAAGGGGATGAAACCCCACAGGGCTCCAAGTCTGGCTCTAGGCCGGACACCGCTCTGGAACCTTCAAAGGTTCCAGAGTCTGGCGGGGGACCTCCTTCCAAGAGGAGCAAGCCCACCGTGTCGGTGGCCCCCGTCCAACCGGAGGCGCCGGACAATATGTTGGAGGCGCTCCAAGGCGCCTCCATCGACGAGGAGTACCGCACTATTATGAGTGCGGTGGTCCAGAAGGTTCAGTCCGCCAAGAGTGGACTGACTGAAGCTTGTACTAGCCTATTAACATGCTTTGAGGAGAGTAAAGAATGTGTAAATAATATTACCGCATAGACAGTAGCCCTTGATGCTCTATTTGGCGTTCGGGAAGAAAAGCCGAATAGAGGATCAAATAAAATTCATAGGAGTCTAACAAAAATGAGTCAATATGCGTATGCAGGCTTCTCTGCTTGCGTCCGCCGCACTGACTGCGGAAGTGGACACGCTAAAGCAAAACCTCAAGCGGTCCGAGCAAGAGCTCGGGCGTGCCAAGAAGCAGCTCGAGGACAATGAAGGTAAGAAATACCTTGATTTTAAATATATATAAAAAGGTGCAATAGCAAAGAATGACAAGATTATCGTGGCTATTGTAGGGCCACGTCTGAAGTGGCGACCCTTAAGCAAGCGCTGGTCGAGGCCGAGAAGAGGGCGGCCTCGGAGCGCACCGAGCGGGAGAAGTATGAGGCCGAGGTTGGCAAGGTACGGCAAGAGCTCCAGGCTCTCATGGAAAAACATGAGAGTTTGGAGCTTGACTCAAAGACGCGAGCGTCCGAGCTCGCGGTGGCTATTGAAAATGCCAAGTCTGCCAAGGCCGAATCCCAGAAGACCCTCCAGGAGTTGGATGAGTGTGACACCCCAAAATTTTGGCCATGTTTTATTAAATAAAATTTTTCCAGGAGATTTAAACTTTCACTTTCTGGATCTTTCTTTTGATTTTAGAACCATTCTTTCTTGGTTATTATGGAGTTTTACCCCAAGTGAAAACTTTCCAAATATATTGGAACTTGTTACCCTCTCAAGAAAACTTTTCTTTTATCTATGGGATTAATTGTATAATTATTTTTCTTGATCTTCATTTCTTTAAAAATGGCTTCCCATGGTTTTAGGGTCCCATTTGTACTACAACCCTTTTATAAATTCATCTGAAATTCCAACCAAATTTTGGAGAGGTCATGTGATGTTTTTGAATCACTTTTATGCAGAAATATATTTCATTCTTTGGATATTTTGAGCTCTACACAAAGTTTTCAAATCTGGTCCAGAGAGCAATTTTGCACTACAACCTATTCAAATATTTCTTTGAAGCTTCCACCAAAATTATGGGATGTTAATAGGATTATTTCATTCAACATTAAGCAAAAACCCCTGGATGTTCTTTGAAAAATTTGAGTGAATCAACCTCTTTTTCATTCTGGTCCAGCATGGTGATTTGAACAGCAACCACCTTTTAACTTGCCCTTTTAGCTATGATTCCTTTTCCTACTTATAGCCCATGCTACGAAACCATTAAGACCAGGAGGTTGGACTCATTGGAGCACTTTTGGTTCATGAAATTATGTTCTTTTCCATCTGTCCAGAACTGGAGTTTTGCAAAACTTACACTAACAAGTTTGAGCTTTTGGCAAACTAACCTCACCACCCTCTGTATCATCTAAAGAGACCCCAATCTGGAAATTTGGGCCACCCCAAGAGTTACCAAGATGCCCATGGCATTTTGTCAAACACCCTGTGAGCATGGCCAGTTTGGGCATGAACTTTGGGTTTGCATTGTGATCTTCATCCACTGACCTAGTAACCATGTCCACTAAGCTCCTAGCTACTCCTAACCTAGGTCTGCTAATTGCCAGCCTCACCCAAGCTCTGTGGCATGCATTGGCATTTCGTCAAGCAGCTAGCGTGCGTGCTCTGGGCGCGCCCAGAGCGCATGTTTTGCACGCGCGCGCACCGATCCGCCGCGTCGCACGGCTGCCTCCCCGCGCCCGCTCTGGCCACTCACCACTCGCAGCCAGCGCCCCGACTTCTCCCTCACCGTAGAGCCGCCTGGACCCCTCCTCCTAGCGCCCCACAGTGCCACCGACGGTAGCCGCCGACGGCCGCAGCAGGGCTCTGCCATGGACGGCGCCGCCCGAACCAGACCAGCGCGCCAGCTCGCTCATGGAACAGCCCGACCTCATCCACAAGGCCGTCCGCTAGCGCTCGTCATCGCCACGTCGCCTGCAGCAACAGAACGGCGGTCGCCGACGATCTTATCCGCGGCCACCGTCGGAACCGACCTCGTTGCACTATAAAAGGAGGCCCCCGAGCTCGTCTAAGCCCTCAGGCAGCCTCATACCATCCTCCAAGTACCCCCATAGCCAAAGAATGACGGGAGGAGGTCGTCTTCCTCACCTCCGACGGGTTCGGCCGCCGCCATGCTCCGGTCCAATTCGTCGCGAGTAGGCCCTCCCCCGTCCATCCAGCGACACCACTCGACTCCCCTCAACCTAGCGGAGCTGCCCAGCCTCTCATATGTGATCGGGAACCACCGTAGCCCCAAACCCCCATTGCTCCCGAAGCCTCCTCCGCCGCGAAGCTCACCGTCGGTGACTCCCTCCACCCCCGCCGACCCAACGACCACCGGGAGGACCGCCCTGGTCTTGCGGATCCATCCCGACCCTCTGGAGCCCGCGGGGAGCCGCCATTCGCCGGCGTTGGTCGTCGGAGCCTCGCCTCCGTTCGGGCAGAGGAAGAGGAGGGAGAGAGGACTGGTCAAACCTGACCAGTGGCCCCCCTGGACCCACTGTCAGCGACCCAGCCCCGCCCGCGTGTTCTAAGTGAAAACGCAGACAGACGGAAGTACGCCTCCTCCGCTCTGAAAGCGTATTCTCATCGAAACATTTTATTTTCTGTTTATTTTAAAAATAGAGTTTGACTGAAACTTTGACTGGCTATAACTTTTTAAATATAAATCCAAATGACTTGATTCTTTTTCTGTTGTTTCCCAAATATTGTCTAGTTTATTTTGATATTTATTTCAAAATTTTCCAAAGAACTTTTTTTACTATTTTTAAAGTATGTGTTAATTCAAATTTATTTAAAATAGGATTTGTTGGAGAGAGGATAAAACTTTCAAAAGTTTTGGAGAGCACCTCACCTCTCCACACCTTGAAGGCAAGCATTCTGAACCCTGGCATAATATATTTTGGGGATTGTTTGATACGGTTATAACCCCACCTCAACATGAAGCATTAGTTATTTTTATGTGACAATATGATCATACGCTTTGAGTGCAAAATGGAAATGTTTGCTGTTGGAAATGGACATACTTGTGATAGCAATCACCCTCATATGCCTCTCATGCCTATCGGGAAGGATCCGGGAAAGTCTCTGTCTTGGGTAGACACGAGCTTGTCCCTCGTCGAGACAGTTATGACCAGTGGGGCGGGGGGAGGTATGATGAGTGGTGGTTGTGTCTGATGGATGTGAAATATTATCCTTGAGCTAATCATGAAGGAAATACTTAAGCCTCCTGAGTCGGCCGTAGATCAAGTCTTGTTCCAACAACCCCCATACTTGTTTCGTGCTGCCACTTGTCCCTGCCGTAGGTAGGGTATGGTTCAGTAAGTTTTCAACCCCTGTCCTAGCACCCACCGTACAGAGAGGCCATGGTGGAAGATACCGGCTGCATCCGGTAGGCATGCCACCTGGTCCGAGGGCATGGGTGTTTCCGGTTGGGACCGAGAGGGGAGGCCACCCCTTAGAGCGCGTGATAGAAATTTGATCCCATGCTACGCGAGGTTGTAGCCTCCCCACTTAGAGTTTTGCTTAACAGGTGTCTGGGTGATTCCAGACACGAGTAAAGTTAAGCTGGTGTGTGCAAGTCAGGCGTGTTCTCGACTAAAAGACCGTGGACGGAATTAGTTCCGATGGACTAAAGAAATCCGTTACTCGTGGGTAAAGAGTACACCCTCAGCAGAGATATTATACCTATTCGAATACCCGTGGCCATGGTTAAGGACTACAGTCTGGGATGGGTCTAGTGTCGGTCTTAGTGTCGGTCTTCGAGGAAAAACTGCTGAACCAAAAGATGGATCATGACTTGTGGCGTATGATGATTATGAATATTATTATTATGGACTAACCATTTATGTTATTTGAATTATTGAGTATCCCTGGGACGGTTCTACCTCCTGGATACTCACTGTGATTATTCTTATATAAGCCCTTTATGTGGTGTCGCACAGACGCCCGACTGTGGCATGCTTGTTATTCCCTTTATATATAAGCCCTTTTTGTGGTGTCGCTCAGACGCCCGACTGAGGCATGCTTCATATTATTATCCTTTCGAGGCGTCGCTTTAGACACCCGATCGGTGCTTTTCATTTCTACTCCCTGATTGTTTACTCATGTTTTATTTGAATGATCTGCTTGCGTGCATCATGAACCTTATTTCATAACTGACGAAGTGATCATAGAATATTTCGAAACATGATTATCAGTGGCTATATTATACCCGTGTTCTTAATGTTTGCGAGTACATCCAAATTACTCACTGGCTTATCCCTGTCTATTGTCTTGGCCAGATCTCTTGCGTGGAGAGGAGCATGGTGATGACAGCCCCGGAACCTACGCAATGTTGATAGCAGCCTCGCGAAGATAGGAGTTATCATGGTCAGCTGTTCCTGTGGGAAATGGAGTCCCATAGACGCTGGTGATCCGCAAACCGCTTCCGCCTTCAGCCTCTAGCAAACCATTTGTTGTACTCATAGGCCATAATGGTCTTGTACTACATATTTTGTATTTTGCTTGGAGTTTCTGTAACAAGTTGGTGTCTCATCAGCTAACAGTAATCCTGGGGCTGGTGAGCACAAGGTCCACTTTTGGGAAATGAATATCCCGAAAAACCGGTCCTGACAATGAGGTGAAGAAGATAGCGGCGGGTAAGGCATTCTTTATGCAAAGCAAACACATAAACGTGAGTTACTTGATACTTACCTGAATCCGGAGCACTCCAGGAGCGTTCGCAGATCTTCCTCGGAGTGTGTCCGATGCCGCCGCATTCTATCGAGCCGAGGAGGGCATCTCGACAAAGAAGGTGTTTTGGTCTCAGTATGCTGAGGCCGGACACCCCGTGCCCCTGAGCGACCAGCTGAAGCAACTGGTCGAGCTCCACAAGGCAGCCAAACAGGCCATGAAGGGCCCCATTGTTCGGCTGTGGCCTGGAGGGGTTCTGCCTGGGAGCTATTTCGGGCTGGTGCGGTGGCTGGTGGAGGCCTGTCCAAGACTCGAAGTCATCAAGCGCTCCGTCTGCATTGAAGGTGCCGTAGGGCCCTTGCCCATGCTAAGGTGTACTAGGGCAAGCTGGATGCTGAGAAGCTTGTGAAGGACGGGCCACCATTGGGGAAAGAGCATCCCAAGCCCGAGAATTACTATAAGGATGTTTCGAAGGGTGCCTGCCTTGTGGCTGATGAATGTTCTAGGGATGTAATTTTTGAGTGAAACTTGCTCATTTTGTCCTGTGCGCTGAAAACTTGTTCATATGCGATAAGTAATGCTGTTGGAATTTAAAATATTACCTTCTGTGTCACTGTTTATCAATTCTGAGAGATGGCGAGTCGTCGGCTTCAGCCCCCGTGCCGCTAGTGCTGGGGTGTTCGGGGATAAACCTGAGCGCTCTTTTTCCCATGTTTGGGTCCTTCGAGGGAGGCGCTCAGCCCAACGAACAAGGCAATCGGACTATAATGCGTGAACACTCTCACTTAGCCATAGAATTCTATAATTTTAAATTTCGGCGAAGCCCCTGGTATTCGGAATACCGAGTTCGGGGCGCTATCCGCGCCTTGGCCGGACAGAGCCGGCTCCTCGCCCCAAGTAGCATTAGTCTTTAGGGACTCGAAAAACCTCTCGAACAGCGACCAACTCTCGCTTCATCATGACAGTCAGTTTTAGCTTTCTCCACTAAGGTGCTCGACCCAGCTCAACTGGGGCACAATCGCAGTGGTTCTCGCAGTGCTACCTTAGCCGATATAGCAGAACGTAAGGCACCAAAACATAGGAGCCGGGCAAACCCAACTATTGACCCAAGACATGATTCGGAGCCGATGCATATAATGATATAAGTTCAGGGTGTTGCACTTGTTAAAGTGTTCGGACTTCTCACACCATATTGAGGGGTACTAAAGCCCCTGGCGTATTTTGGCCGTACCAACGTGTACGGGTGCAACATGTCGTTAAGGAACATACATAAAGAAAAAAGGTAATGCAAAAATAGACGAAAGCTATGCATTGTTTATTAAAAATGGGTGCGATCAAAGCAGAACGATACAAATAATGCGATAAGTGAAAGGTTGGACTAGTTAACATGTCCATTCCAGGGGAAAGCTGCGGAATAGTATGTGGAACAGGTATACTGCTCGTGATAGAGACCACCTGGGAGTTCCGTAATGCGGCATGGCTTGTCTGCTTCCCTGGTTCTTGCATCGTTTGTGCGGCAATTGAACTGCCGAACAGGCCTTCCGAAGGATGGAGTCCTGAAAGTAAGAGAAAATTAAAAAATCAGCAGCCCCTGGTACGGTTTAAGCCGTGTTTCGGGCGTGCCGTGATGGTGCTCCTCCCCCTGTACCCATGGTATCTCTAGAGCATAGTTATGTACGCGAAGTACTGGTGTCGCCTTTTTGCGAGGGTTGGGGTTGGGGCCGCATTGCTACGCTTGCTCGGATCGTGCCAGGCGGTCTTGTTGTAGGTTACTCCGGGCGCGCTTGACGGTGTCCGGTCGTTTAGTGGCCGGACTGGAGAACTGCCTGGAGAAGCTGCTTTGTACTTCCGCTCCAAGGGCCGCCGTGTGCTCCTCCGTTCGGAGGGAGCATTCGGTGTTTCCATTGACCGTAATTACTCCTCGAGGTCCTGGCATCTTGAGCTTAAGGTATGCGTAGTGTGGTACCGCATTGAACTTGGCGAATGCGGTTCGCCCGAGCAGTGCGTGATAACCACTGCGGAACGGGACTATGTCGAAGATTAACTCCTTGCTTCGGAAATTATCCGGAGATCCGAAGACCACTTCAAGTGTGACTGAGCCTGTGCAGTTGGCCTCTACACCTGGTATTACGCCTTTAAAGGTCGTTTTGGTGGGCTTAATCCTCGAGGGATCTATGCCCATTTTCCGCACTATATCCTGGTAAAGCAGGTTCAGGCTACTACCGCCGTCCATAAGGACCCTAGTGAGATGAAATCCGTCAATAATTGGGTCTAGAACCAATGCGGGGAATCCGCCATGACGGATGCTAGTGGGATGGTCCCTTCGATCAAAGGTGATCGGGCAGGAGGACCATGGGTTGAACTTTGGGGCGACTGGCTCTACCGCGTATACGTCCCTTAACGCGCGCTTCTGCTCCCTTTTGGGGACGTGGGTTGCGTATATCATGTTCACCGTCCGCACTTGTGGGGGGAAACCCTTCTGTCCACTGTTGTTCGGCGGCCGGGGCTCCACGTCGTCATCGCTATGCAGCCCCTTGTCTTCATTTTCGGCATTTAACTTGCCCGCCTGCTTGAACACCCAACAATCCCTGTTGGTGTGATTGGCCGGCTTTTCGGGGGTGCCATGTATCTGGCACAAGCGGTCGAGTATTCGGTCCAAACTAGACGGGCCCCTAGGATTCCTTTTGAATGGCTTTTTCCGCTGACCGGATTTAGAGCCTCTGAATCCGGCATTAACTGCCATATCCTCAGCATTGTCGTCGTTAATGCGGCGCTTCTGCTTGTTGCGACGCGACCTGCCACTACTGTCCCTGGTGTCCGAATTACCAGGGTTCTTGGTCATATTGTTGCTACGAGCAAGCCAGGTGTCTTCTCCCGCCCAAAAGCGGGTCATGAGTGTCGTGAGTGCTGCCATAGACTTCGGCTTTTCCTGTCCAAGGTGCCGGGCAAGCCACTCATCATAGATATTGTGCTTGAATGCTCCTAGGGCCTCAGCGTCCGGATAGTCGACTATTTGATTTTTATTTGTTAGGAACTGTGTCCAGAATTGCCAGGCCGATTCCTCTGGCTGCTGAATTACGTGACTTAGGTCATCGGCGTCTGGGGGTCGCACATAAGTGCCCTGGAAATTGTCGAGGAATGCGGCTTCGAGGTCCTCCCAACAACTGATTGATCCTATTGGCAAGCTGTTAAGCCAGTGCCGAGCTGGTCCTTTAAGTTTGAGGGGGAGGTATTTGATGGCGTGGAAATCGTCGCCGCGGGCCATGTGGATATGAAGGAGATAATCCTCGAGCCATACCGCAGGATATGTTGTGCCATCATATGATTCGATATTTACGGGTTTGAAACCCTCGGGGATTTGATGATCCACTATTTCGTCTATGAAGCATAGTGGGTGTGCGGTGCCTCTGTACTGGGCTATATCAGACGTAGCTCCAATGAGCGTTGTCTACTGTGTTCGGCCCTGCCGAATTTGTGGCCGGCGTGACGGTTACCATCTCGAGCTGTGGGGTGCCCACGCGATCCGTAGATCGATCTTGTTTGCCTTGCCTTGTCCTCCAACATATCTCGTAAGTCCGGCGCATATTCCCGTGCCTTGGTACGGGGTGCGGCTTGAGTGGAGGGCCGAGAGGCCTCTCTGTCGCGGCCACGGGGTGGCCGGTCGGCCGCATCAAGTGCTTCCTCCTCTAATCGGGGTAGCAACCTGCGCTTTGGGTAGCTCTTGGAGGGGCGTTCGAGTTTATGCTCTTCGGCCGCAAGGACTTCAGTCCATCTGTCGACTAGCAAATCTTGATCAGCTCTAAGCTGTTGCTGTTTTTTCTTGAGGCTTCTTGCTGTGGCCATAAGCCTACGTTGAAAACGCTCTTGCTCAACGGGATCCTCTAGCACGACGAATTCTTCGTCATCGAGGCTTGCCTCGTCTTCGGAGGGAGGCATATAATTATCGTCCTCGACCTCTCTGTCTGCCGCTCTCTCATGAGGGCTGGTTTCTCCATCCTCCTGTGCTAAATCTTCCTGGAGGGGGTTTTCTTCGGCACTTTCTGGAGTATTATTATCTCCCGTGCTGGAATCACCGTATTTGTTTTGGCGGGATTTTGAGCGGCGCCGCTGACGCCGGCGCTTAGGCTGTTTCTTGGAGGGGTCGTCCTCCGCTGTTCCATCGCCATCTCCTTCTTTTGGGGTGTCCACCATGTATATGTCATATGACGAGGTGGCTTTCTAGGGCCTAGTAGGCGCTGGTTCTTCATCAACTCCTTCATCGGCGTCCATACCGTCGATGTCTTCGGAGTCGAAGTCGAGCATGTCGGTTAAGTCGTCGACAGTGGCTACAAAGTGGGTGGTGGGTGGGCTTTGAATTTCTTCATCGTCCGTACCCCAACCTTGCTGACCGTAGTCTGGCTAGGGCTCTCCTGATAAAGAGAGAGACTTCAGTGTCTTGAGGATATCGCCAAAAGGCGAGTGCTGAAAGATGTCCACGGCAGTAAACTCCATGATCGGCGCCCAATCGGATTCGATCGGCAGGGGCGCGGAGGGTTCAGAGTCCGGAGAGGAGTCCGGCTCCTTGGAGTCACGAGTCTTGGAGAGTACAGGGCTGGTGTTCGGCTCAATCGCCGCTGGGATCGCAGCCCCCGAGGTGGCGTCCAACCGCCCATCCTCGATCGGCGCAGTTGGCTCCGAATTAAGGGTCGAAGCTGATGCGGGTGCGGCCTCCAGGGCACTGTTCGGCGGCAGAGCTAGATCATGCTCGTCGGGACAGTGCGGCGCACTCGGTAGTGGCTCGAATCCATCGAAGATTAAGTCCCCGCGGATGTCAGCCATGTAGTTTAAACTTCCCAATCTAACCTGACGGCCAGGGGCGTAGCTTTCGATCTACTCCAGATGGCCAAGTGAATTGGCCCGCAATGCGAAGCCGCCAAAGACGAAGATCCGTCCGGGGAGGAAGGTCTCACCCTAGACTGCATCTGTATTGATGATCGTAGGAGCCATCGAGCCTGACGGCGACGACACAGAGGAACTCTCAATGAAAGCATCAATGTCGGTGTTAGAACCCGCGGATCTCGGTAGGGGGTCCCGAACTATGCGTCTAGGCCGGATGGTAACAGGAAGCAAGGGACACGAAGTTTTACCTAGGTTCGGGCCCTCTCGATGGAGGTAAAACCCTACGTCCTGCTTGATTAATATTGATGATATGGGTAGTACAAGAGTAGATCTACCATGAGATCGAAGAGGCTAAACCCTAGAAGCTACCCTATGGTATGATTGTTGTTGTGTATGTTGTCCTACGGACTGAAACCCTCCAATTTATATAGACACTAGAGAGGGTTAGGGTTACACAAAGTCGGTTACAATGGTAGGAGATCTGCATATCCGTATCGCCAAGCTT
This sequence comes from Triticum urartu, assembly GCF_056163025.1. Lineage (NCBI taxonomy): Eukaryota > Viridiplantae > Streptophyta > Magnoliopsida > Poales > Poaceae > Triticum > Triticum urartu. The sequence continues at coordinate 534,670,154 of NC_141877.1, forward strand.
GCCTTCCACCACAAGGAAAGTCCCTTCCGGACACGGGACGAAGTCTTCAATCTTGTATCTTCATAGTCCAAGAGTCCGGCTGAAGGTATAGTCCGGCCATCCGGACACCCCCTAATCCAGGACTCCCTCAGGTGGTGTCGACGATGCGAATCTGCGGCCGTGGATGAGGCGTCAGAAGCTGCTCTGGTAGGTTGGATGAGGGTGCGAGGAAGCGGATCTGAGGCCATGGACTTGTGAGTTGGCAAAGCGGCCCCGGTAGGGTTGAGAATGGTATAGGCGAAGCTACTCCGGTAGGGTTGAGGAAGGTGTCGGCGAAGCGGCTCTGGTAGGGTTGAGGGAGGTGTCGGCGAAGAGGACCAGAGGCCGTCGACGGGGGCGTCGATGGGGCGGCTCCGGGTGGTGTGGACGAAGCGTCTCCGGTGGGGAGTACGAATGAGCTGCTACAGATGCGACGTATTTGACGATAGTACCGGCGAAGCAGATCCAGCGCCATGGACAAAGCCGGCACTGAATGGGCTGTGGTACAGTGGTGGTTGAGTAGTCTACTTGTTTCTAGGGGAGGTGGGAGGGGTATATGCAGCGGCAGAAGCAGATCCGGTGAGGTCGACGCTGCTGGTAGTGAATGGGCTATGGCACGCCGGTGGATGAGCAGTCTAGGGTTTCGGGAGGGGAGGGGAGAAAGAGCGATGAAGTACGGACGGCGTGATGTAAGATGCTCTGGTGCTGTGGAGTTAGTCGTTTTTGCGGGAGGGGGAGAGGAAATGGGGGTGCCGTGTAGTGGGGGAACCGGAAGTTACCAAAGCAGCCCCGACCTATCATGTAGATGAGGGCGGTATTGTAACTGTTGGTATCCGTGCACCAAGGACAAAAGGGGGATTTCGCATGCTAAAGACTAAGGTGGCGGAAATTTTAGAAGGAGGCGGGAGATTTTGCCGCCTGCAGGATCGTTCGTATCCAGTTTCAACTAATTTTGGACCGTGCTAGCGGGAAGGTCATGCTAGACTGTGTACACGGGGCACGTGTCAGCAGTTAATAACCGGTGTGAAGTCCACCCCAGAAAAAGACAATAACTCGGGATGATGCGCCGATAACTTGGACGTTCACAGGGGCGCAGCCAATCGTATGGGTGTAGTGGCGTGTTCACAAAAAAGGGATCGAACGCTCAGCCTATGTATTTCTCGTGTAAATAGATAATTTAGTGGCATTGGTTATTAACTTTAAACATAATGCATTGACGTGTTAGTGTAGAGGCGCACAAAAAGAAATGGATATTGTAGTCAGCTACTTAAAAGTGTTACCTCATATGATTACATAGCCTCCATTTCATAAGTTGCGTACCCGTTGAATTCATATATTAATATTACATATATTACTTCAAAATAGAAACTTAAATCATCCAAGACTAATGAATTTGAATGCAAGAGTAACAATGGTGCATGTTCATGATAGCTACATTGGTTGTTTGAAGAAACATCATTGTAACTTTGGCATGCACAACTAAAAAGGCTTATTTAAATAGAAAAAAATGTGATATGTGAGTGTCCATTCTTTATAGCGTTGAATCGATATTGTACCTTTGGCTATGATACAAAGTAGATATTGACTTATGTTCAAGCGATGCACGTCCACGATTGCTAGATAGTGATACGTGAATGAATTGTGCAATCTCTCTCACACGCATACATATCTCATTTCCCTGTGGACATCGGAATCACAGACGTGCACTTCGTGTATTTCTCTCCCTCTGTCAAGGTTAAATTCGTCTTTCTACCCCGTCCTACGAGTATCTCACACAGAAACACACACGCTCTCTATGTCTAACACGCCCACCCCTTTAATTCCGCCCACCCACAGACACTAATGTCTCTCACACATATGCTATCTACATATCCCTTAATATAGCTAGATATGTGTCACACAAACTCCTTCTCCCTACTAGCAAGATGCCCATGCGTTGCACGGAACATCAAGATGCATTTGTATGAGAAGTTTATCTTGTGGGAGAAAAGGATGAACGAGGGAATGCCTTATTTGCAAATGCGGAGAGGGGTGTGGGTATCTTTTTGCAAAATTTCCATAGTTTCCTTCCTGTCCGTCGGATATAAATTGGATGGCCTATATTGCAGGATGGCAGGAACACCATCATCACCAACTCTGTTTTTTATAAGAGTAGATATATATGAGTGTCACTGCCTCCCCCCCCCACGCACCCACACTTCCCAACACCGAAGGAGTAGGGTGACACCTCGATATTGATACTAATCTATCGACTGGCTTCTCTCTCAAACATACACACACATACACACTACCCGACACCGAAGGAGTAGGGTGGCACATCAATCTTGATAATAATCTATCTACTCCGCGCACTCTCTCGATATTCAAACACACACACACGTTAGTTGTGCCTCTGTGCCTACCGTGCACTCTCTCGATACGTCTTTCTCTCCCCCCAACAATGACAGCAGAAGGGTGACAACTCGTTCTGATCATAATCTATCAATTGGTTTCTCTCTCAAACATTGTGTCTCGGTGCCTCGCTCGGTAGCCCCCTCGATATGTAGACTTCTCGTGCATGCACAAATGTAGTGACGATGACGCTGAACCCAGTGTGCCTTGTTTTTACCGGCCTCATGTGATAGTTTTCACCCTGTTTTCTGTTAATTAACAAGGCAACCTTTTCTTTGTTACTACTAGTGAATCTGAAATCATTTGGGGTAGACATAAAATATATCACTTCAACCCAATTATCGCAGCAACTATTTTAAAAGAAATAAGCTAGCTGCCCGTGCGTTGCACGGAACATCAAGATGCATTTGTATGAGTAGTTTATCTTGTGAGAGAAAAGGTTGAACGAGGGAAGGCCTTATTTGCGAACGTGGAGAGACGTGTGGGTATATTTTTGCAAAATTGCCATAGTTTCTTTCCTATCTATTAGATATAAATCTGACGGCCTATATTGCAGGATGGCACGCACACCATCATCACCAACTTTGTTTTCTACTCCCTCCGTCCGAAAGTACTTGTCATCAAAATGGATAAAAAGAGATGTATCTAAAACTAAAATACGTCTAGATACATTTCCTTTTATCCATTTTGATGACAAGTATTTTCGGACGGAGGGAGTATTTATCTTTTTAGAGATTTCAACAAGTGACTATGATCGGACCTTACCAACATACTCAAAAAAGTAGTCCATAATTTTGATGTTACCCTCTTTTCTTGGCTGTACAGTGCCATCTAGATACCTCATAAATAAATAAAGTACTACATGATACTAATATATGATACATGGCGCAGGAGTACTAAGTATTATTAATACAGTTTTGCTAGAACTCGTCTAGATGAGATATAATTTGGTCTCATTCATCTTTTATAGCCATTGGATGTGATGCTATATAAGATGTGTGTGTGCTGATGTGGGTTGTATTTGTTCTTGTGCAACGAACTGATCACTGCATGTCATGTTTGATAGTCTCAAGTCATTAAAAGCATACAATCCCCACATCTCTTCGTGGTTGATTCCTCTATTTATGTTAAAAAATAAGAAACAACGTGAGAGTTAATGCACCACGCCTATGTGTTTACTATTTGGTTTTCATAAGATGACTTAATACTCACCTAGACGGAGAGAGTATTCGATTTGACAGCGGGTGACGTAGTTCCCGATATGGCTTTAATGCAGACGAGGGAGGGAGTAGCGGTTCCCGATATGTTGAACGACCAATGCATCCTCCTTCAATTAATGCATGAGGGAAGTAATGGGAGGAGGTCCGGGAAAAAAGGCTGCATGATGTGAATGCAACGCAGTTTACCATCACTGCCCTCATATAAAGGCGCCCCTCCATTCCAATGCATCTACCACATCGTACGCACCTAAGCATTTGCCTAACCACCTACACTAAGCGCAAAAGAGCTCACTCTAGACCCATGGCGACGATGCTCGTGAGCGGCCAGCGGCTGCGCCAGATGGTCCACGACGCCAGCCTACGGCATGACGCCGAGGATTGTCTCCAGACGGTGTTGGAGACCGGCTGGTGGATGGCCGCCTTCGACGCCAACTACGACTCTCTGTTGGACCAGATGATCGTTGCCACATGCAACAAGTTCACCGTCCTCAAGAAGCTCGCGGACGAGATCGCCGTACTCCTCCAACCCGCGCACCCGGGATCCTCATTGCCTGCCACCCTAATCGGTCTCCATGGCCGAAACCTCTTTCAAGCACTGGTGGCCCTGCGACTACCCGCCGACGCCACGAAGAATGTCCACCTGGAGGTCGCGCTCGCCACGAGGCGCCTCGCCCTGCAAGAATTCGTCGACCTACACATCCACATGTATGAGGAAATCGTGTACATAGGTATCTACAAGGCCAGTGAGGACGCTACGACATTGGCCTTCCTCAACCGGCTGGAAGCCTTGGATGCCTTTGCTGAGAAGCACCTCGACCTCGCCACAAAAGCCGCCGCTCCTTAGCCGCCGGTCGGTGGCCCGGTGCACTAAGTTGAGGAGGAGGAGGAGGTCGTACGTTCGTGGATCCATCTTTCTTCTTGCCTTCTATAACCACCACTGCGATCGCATCATCGTGGCGTTAATTCTTATTGTGCTGTTGCATTCTCGTTCCGGTCAATACCAACATGTGCGCTCCCTTTGCTTAATTATATGCATGACTATAACTAGTACTCCATCCGTCAATTTATAAGTTGTGCTTACCTTTTCCATCAACTTCATGCAACACGCGGGCATCTTGCTAGAAACACTAGAATATGTCTATATAATCCGTATGTGATAGTCCATTTAAAATCTCAAAAAAGACAAATATTTAGGTACAGAGGGAGTAATATATTAGGAGTATATCAAAACAATAGTGATTTCTTTCAAGTTTGTGAACAAATACTACTATTCTACTACTTTGGATCCATCGCAACGCACGGGCACATTGCTGGTAAAAGGAAAAGGCCTGCCATGTTTGCATCGCAACCCCACACGCCTGAGAATCGGGAGTACAACATGGCCCGTCCGGCACGACACATAGCTTAGGGAATGTGTGTTTCCTAGCATTTTCACTTTCATGTGGGACCGCCGTTGTGCAAACCAACACCCTGCCCGCTGCCGGGTTGGAAAACAGAAATGAGGGGAAGATCTAGCTGTAGCACAGAAGCCAAGAAATTTGGTGTCAGACGGGGCTCGTTGATAGAGTAGGAGCATTCCGTACTAGTACTACTCCTACTAGTACCATGTTTGTACTCCTAATACTATATCACTAGTACTACCACTATACAACTAGTAGGTACGTGCACGGCACAACTTCGTAGGAACAAAAAACGGGAAGATCTTGTTTTGGGTGATTTATCTTTTTTTCTATCAACGTAGTATGAATAATATGATGTGGGGGGCACCCATGAAGCTTATGTGGCTTGGTTGCATGGCTACAGAAGGTTAGAGAAAAATAAATAGATAATGTTTTTAGAGTGCACTCCACTAAATAGATATATATATACTTTGGATCCATTGCAACGAACCAGCACATCTATATCTATACCCCCTATATAGTGTGTGAAAAACTTTGAAAGTTGGTCGTTGGATGAAGCCAATCCGACGGTACAAAGATGGCAAATCCGAGAACTACTAGCCGTTGGATATCATCCACCAGATTCTACCACATGTATAATCTAAAAGACTCCATGGTTGAACTTAATTCATGACTAAGGGCCTCTTTGATTCATAGGATTGCAGAAACACAGGAATAGGAAAAAAGTAGGATTGGAATGGCATGTTCATTGGATCCCTATAGGATTTGAGTTTGTTTGATTGTGTCACATGAAAAACAAAGGATTTCTTTCAGTAGGTTGGAGTGCATGTTAGAATTCCTGTGAAACGTAGTACAAATGAATCCTTAGGAAAATATTCTACATGATTAAATCCTACAAATCAAACGACCCAAATTGGAAATATTCCTAAGGATTCTAATCCTTCAAAGATCCTATGAAAATCCTTTGAATAAAACAGACCCTAACTTTGCCACACCTAAGCTTAGGCAAAGTTATTATTTCTTCAAAACGAGAGAAACAAGTTGGCAAGCCTAAGGGAATCTTGCCACATTTTCTGTGTGCATGTCATGTGGGGCCTTGGTGTGGCTTGCCTAAGGTGTGGCTTGAATCAAACACTCGGCTAAGTTAATCAAACTTGACTAACCTTACATTCCACCGGATTTTGCCACATGTTAGAATCCAGAAAGCTCCACATGTAGAAGCATAATGCACAAACCACCAGAATCTCATGCGTCCAATGCACGTGTACCTTACTAGTACTAGTTGGTAGTAGTAAGAAACAAATTCTAGTTTTGGCACGAGCTCGTACTGCGGGAGCACCACAAGGCCTTCCGCATGAGTTACATTTCCCTCTCGGGGCCCACGGGACCGAACTTCAGTGGCTAAGTGGTAGAAACAAGAAACGTGATGGTCGTCGTGGTTCAACTTCCATGGACAAGCTGTCATGTCTGCTCACACATGTATATGAAAACTAGAGTGTTTATATTTCAAGCATGAGGGAGTCCTGGATTAGGGGGTGTTCGGATAGCTGGACTATACCTTCGGCCGGACTCCTGGACTATGAAGATACAAGATTGAAGACTTCGTCCCGTGTTCGGAAGGGACTTTCCTTGGCGTGGAAGGCAAGCTTGGCGATGTGGATATGTAGATCTCCTACCATTGTAACCGACTCTGTGTAACCCTAGCCCTTTCCAGTGTCTATATAAACCGGAGGGTTTTAGTCCATAGGAAAAAACAACAATCATACCATAGGCTAGCTTCTAGGGTTTAGCCTCCTTGATCTCGTGGTAGATCTACTCTTGTACTACCCATATCATCAATATTAATCAAGCAGGACGTAGGGTTTTACCTCCATCAAGAGGGCCCGAACCGGGGTAAAACATCGTGTCCCCTGCCTCCTGTTACCATCCGCCTAGACGCACAGTTCGGGGCCCCCTACCCGAGATCCGCCGGTTTTGACACCGACATTGGTGCTTTCATTGAGAGTTCCTCTGTGTCGTCACTTTTAGGCCCGATGGCTTCTTCGATCATCAACAACGATGCAATCCAGGGTGAGACCTTTCTCCCCGGAGAGATCTTCGTATTCAGCGGCTTTGCACTATGGGCCAATTCGCTTGGCCATCTGGAGCAGATCGAAAGCTATGCCCCTGGCCATCATGTCAGATTTGGAAGTTTGAGCTACACGGCCGACCTCCGCGGAGACTTGATCTTCGACGGATTCGAGCCGCAGCCGAGCATGCCGCACTGTCTCGATGGGCATGATCTAGCTCTGCCGCCGAACAGTGCCCTAGAGGCCGCACCCGCATCAGCTCCAACCCTTAATTCGGAGCCAACTGCGCCAATCGAGGATGGGTGGTTGGACACCCCCTCGGGGGCTGCAATCTCTATGGCGATCGAGCCAAACAACAGCCTTATTCTCTACGAAGCCCATGACTCTAAGGAGCCGGACTCCTCTCCAAACTCCGAGCCCTCCACGCCCCTACCGATCAAACCCGATCGGGCGCCGATCATGGAGTTCACCACCGTGAACATCTTTCAGCACTCGCCCTTCGGCGATATTCTGAATTCACTAAAGTCTCTCTCTTTACCAGGAGAGCCCTGGCCGGACTATGGTCAGCAAGTTTGGGATGCGGATGATGAAGAAATTCAAAGCCCACCCACCACCCACTTCGTAGCCACTGTCGATGATTTAACCGACATGCTTGACTTCGACTCCGAAGACATCGACGGTATGGACGCCGATGCAGGAGACGATCAAGAACCAGTGCCTATAGGGCACTGGAAAGACACCTCGTCGTATGATATATACATGGTGGACACCCCAAAAGAAGCCAATGGCGATGGCACAGCGGAGGATGACCCCTCCAAGAAGCAGCCTAAGCGCCGGCGTTAGCGGCGCCGCTCTAAATCCCACCAAAGCAAAAACGGTGATTCCGGCACGGGAGATAATAACACCCTGGACAGTGCCGAAGACAACCACCTCCAGCAAGATTCAGCACATGAGGATGGAGAAGCCAGCCCTCATGAGAGAGCGGCAGACAGAGAGGTCGAGGACGATAATTATATGCCTCCCTCCGAAGACGAGGCAAGCCTCGACGATGATGAATTTGCCGTGCCGGAGGATCCCGTCGAACAAGAGCATTTCAAACGCAGGCTTATGGCCACGGCGAGCGGCCTCAAGAAAAAACAGCAACAGCTTAGAGCTGATCAAGATTTGCTAGCCGACAAATGGACTGAAGTCCTTGCGGCCGAAGAGTATGAACTCGAACGCCCCTCCAAGAGCTACCCAAAGCACAGGTTGCTACCCCGATTAGAGGAGGAAGCATTTAAACCTACATCACCAGCGCATGATGCGGCCGACCGGCCACCCCGTGGCCGCGATAGAGAGGCCTCTCGGCCCTCCACTCCAGCCGCACCCCGGCGTCGCTCAAAAAATACCAAGGCACGGGAAAACGTGCCAGACCTGCGAGATATATTGGAGGACAAGGCAAGGAAAACAAGATCGATCTACGGATCGCGTGGGCGCCCCATGGCACGAGACGGTAATCGTCACTCCGGATACAGTAAATCCGGCCGGGCCGAACACAGTAGACAAAGCTCGTTTGAGCTGCGTCGTGATATAGCCCAATATAGAGGCGCCGCACACCCACTATGCTTCACAGATGAAGTAATGGATCATTAAATCCCCGAGGGTTTCAAACCCGTGAACATCAAATCATACGATGGCACAACAGATCCTGTGGTATGGATCGAGGACTATCTCCTTCATATCCACATGGCCCGCGGTGATGACCTACACGCCATCAAATACCTCCCACTCAAGCTTAAAGGACCAGCTCGGTATTGGCTTAACAGCTTGCCAGCAGAATCAATTGGTTGTTGGGAGGACCTGGAAACGGCATTCCTCGACAATTTCCAGGGTACTTATGTGCGACCACCAGACGCCGATGACCTAAGCCACATAATTCAGCAGCTAGAGGAATCGGCCAGACGATTATGGACATGGTTCCTAACCAAGAAAAATAAATCATCGACTGTCCGGACGCAGAGGCCCTAGTAGCCTTCAAGCATAACATCCACGACGAGTGGCTTGGACGGCACCTAGGACAGGAAAAACCGAAATCTATGGCAGCCCTCACGACACTTATGACCCGTTTTGCGCGGGAGAAGACAGCTGGCTAGCTCGCAGCAATAACATGACCAAGAGCCCTGGTAATTCGGATACCAAGGACAGCAGTGGCAGGTCACGTCGCAACAAGCAAAAGCGCCGCATTAACGGCGACAATGCTGAGGATACGGCAGTTAATGTCGGATTTAGAGGCTCTAAACCCGGTCAGCGGAAAAAGCCATTCAAAAGAAATACTCCGGGCCCGTCCAGTTTGGACCGAATACTCGACCGCTCATGCCAGATACATGGCACCCCCGAAAAACCAGCCAATCACACCAACAGGGATTGTTGGGTGTTCAAGCAGGCAGGCAAGTTAAATGCCGAAAGCAGAGACAAGGGGCTGCATAGCGATGACGAGGAGGAGCCCCGGCCGCCGAACAACAGTGGACAAAAAGGTTTTCCCCCACAAGTGCGGACGGTGAACATGATATATGCAACCCACGTCCCCAAGAGGGAGCGGAAGCGTGCGCTAAGCAAGGTTGGAAAAAGCGGTAGGCGTAAGCGAGGCGGTTGGCCTTTGCCTAGTGCCTAGGCGGTGCTTAAGCGCCCTAGGCGTAGCCTAGGCGGTTATATAATTTTCAATGCAACCTGAGTTGATAACGATCCTTTGGCCAAAGGCGTCTCTCCTTCTATGTCGTCGGGCTGGCACCTCTATCTTCTTGACACGTCCACTAGACGGGTGTCAGTAAAGTCAACCTTTATGCAACGTTCTGGCATGTTCCCTGTTGATCCTCCGCAAGCTGCATGCTTGCTCGACACCTAATCTTGACAAGCCATCAACTGGTCTATGAGGTGGAGTGGCTGAAGAGCGAGAGGGGGAATTTTCTGGCAAAGACTTCGTGGGGTCTGTGGCTTGCCGGTGTTGAGCTTGTAGACAACTGGAGTCTTGACCTTTAGTACTAACTTAGTACTTCTCAATGACTTACCAGGATGTCTTCTTCACGGTCTTGGTTGCCCAAGTATTGAGTCTTGGGTAGAGGTATCCTCCGGCAAGCCCTTGCCGTCCGGAGGGCTACAGCTACCTGTGCACAAGTCTGGGGTACTAAAGGACCCCTGATTTAGTACACCGACAATATCTAGTTATCATATGTGTATTTTATTAATTCAGGGCATATAAGTATGTTAACTACCAGCCACTACAATTGGAATATGGTCTTTTTGGCATATCAGTGCAACATGGCATGATTTCTCTCTTGGGTAGACAATTTCTTACTTGCTCTGCCTAGACTTCTGCTTATGCCCTAGGCGAGGCGTTTGGCCATTGCCTAGCGCCTAGGCGTGCCTAAGCGGCTCCTAGGCACTGCCTTTTCCAACAGAGGTGCTAAGGGACATATACGCGATGGAGCCAGTCGCCCAAAAGTTCAAACCATGGTCTTCCTACCCAATCACTTTTGATCGAACGGACCACCCCACTAGCACCCGTCATGGCGGATTCTCCGTGTTGGTTCTAGACCCAATTATTGACGGATTTCACCTCACTAGAGTCCTTATGGACGGCGGCAGCAGCCTGAACCTGCTTTACCAGGATACAGTGCGGAAAATGGGCATCGATCCCTCGAGGATTAAACCCACTAAAACGACCTTTAAAGGGGTCATACCAGGTGTAGAGGCCAACTTTACAGGCTCAGTTACACTTGAAGTGGTCTTCGGATCTCCGGATAATTTCCGAAGCGAGGAGTTAATCTTTGACATAGTCCCGTTCCGCAGTGGCTATCACGCACTGCTTGGGCGAACCGCATTTGCCAATTTCAATGCGGTGCCGCACTACGCATACCTCAAGCTCAAGATGCCAGGCCCTCGAGGCGTCATCACGGTCAATGGAAACACCGAACGCTCTCTCCGAACGGAGGAGCATACGGCGGCTATCACAGCGAAAGTACAAAGCAGCCTCTCAAGGCAATTCTCTAGTCCGGCCATTAAACGTCTGGACAACGTCAAGCGCGCCCGGAGTAACCTACAACAAGACCGCCTGGCACGTTCAGAGCAAGCGTAGCAATGCGGCCCCAACCCCAGCCCTCGCGAACTTGCGAAACCAGTGCTGCGCGTACATAACTACGCTCTGGAAATACCATGGGCACAGGGGGAGGGGCACCATCACGGCATGCTCGAAACGCGGCTTAAACCACACTAGGGGCTGCCGATTTCTTAATTTTCTCTTATTTTCAGGACTCCATTCTTCGGAAGGCTTGTCCGGCAGTACAATTGCCGCACAAACGATACAACCAGGGAAGTAGAAAACTATGCCGCACTATGGAACTCTAAGGTGGTCTCTATAACGAGCAGTATACCTATTTCACATAACATTCCGCAGCTTGCCCCTGGAAAGGACGTGTTAAATAGTCCCATCTTTTGCTTATTGCAGTATTTGTATCGTTCTGCTTTGATCGCAGCTTTTTTAAATAAACAATGCATAGCCTCCGTCTATTATTGCATTACTCTTTTTTACGAATATATGTTCATTAATGACATGTTGCACCCGTACACTTTGGTACGGCCAATACGCCAGGGGCTTAAGTACCCCACAATACGGTGTGAGAAGTCGAACACTTCCACAAGTGCGGCACCCCGAACTTATAGCATTATATGCATCGGCTCCGAATCATGTCTTGGGTCAATAGTTGGGTTTGCCCGGCTCCTATGTTTTGGTACCTTACGTTCCGTTATATCGGCTAAGGTAGCACTAGGAGAACTACTGCGATTGTGCCCCAGTTGAGCTGGGCTAAGCACCTCAGTAGAGAAAGCTGAAACTGACCATCATGATGAGACGAGAGCCGGTCGCTGTTCGAGAGGTTTTCGAGTCCCTAAAGACTTATGCCGCTTAGAGCGAGGAGTCGGCTTTGTCCGGCCTAGGCGTGGATAGCACCCCGAACTCGATCTTCCGAACACCAGGGGCTTTGCCGAAATATAAAATTATAGAATTTTATGGCTAAGTGAGAGTGTTCAAGCATTATAGTCCGATTGCCTTGTTCTTTGTGTTGAGCGCCTCCCTCGAAGGACTCAAGAATGGGAAAAAGAGCGCTCATGTTTATCCCGAACACCCCAGCACTCGTGCCATGGGGGCAGAAGACGACGACTCGCCATCTCTCAGATTTGATAAATGGCCGCACAGAAGGTAATATTTTAAATTCAAAAGCATTGCTTAGCGCACATGAACAAGTTTTCAGCACACAGGACAAAACGAGTGAGTTTACTGAAAAATTACATCCATGGAACATTCATCCGCCACAAGGCGGGCACCCTTCAGAACGCCCTCATAATACATCTCGGGCTTGCGATGCTCCTTGCCCGGCGGTGGCCCGTCCTTCACAAGCTTCTCAGCATCCAGCTTGCCCCAGTGCACCTTCGCACGGGCAAGCGCCCTACGGGCACCCTCGATGCATACGGAGTGCTTGATGACTTCGAGCCTTGGACAGGCCTCCACCAGCCGCCTCACCAGCCCGAAGTAGCTCCCAGGCATGGCCTCTCCAGGCCATAGCCGGACTATGAGGCCCTTCATGGCCTGTTCGGCCACATTATGGAGCTCGACCAGCTATTTCAGCTGGTCGCTTAAGGGCACCGGGTGTTCGGTCTCAGCATACTGAGACCAAAACAACTTCTCCGTCGAGCTTCCCTCCTTGGCTCGGTAGAAGGCGGCAGCATCTGACACGCTACGGGGCAAGTCTGCAAATGCTCCTGGAGAGCTCCGGATTCGGGTAAGTAACAAGTAATTCACTTTTACGTGCTTGCTTTGAATAAAGAATGCCTTACCCGCCGCTATCCTTTTTATTGCCTCAACCTCCTAGAGGGCCTTCTAGGCTTCGGCCTTGGCAGACTTGGCATCTTCAATGGCCACCGCGAGCTCAGACACTCGCATCTTCGATTCAAGCTCCAAACTCTCATGTTTTTCATGAGAGCCTGGAGCTCTTGCCGCACCTCGCCAACCTGCGTCTGATGCTTCTCCCGCTCGGTGCGCTCCGTGGCCGCCCTCTTTTCGGCCTCGGACAGCGCTTGCTTAAGGGTCGCCACCTCAGTTGTGGCCCCAACAATAGCCGTGTTAATCCTGTCACTTCTTGCAATTGCACCTTTCACCTATTTCAATAAGGTATTTCTTACCTTCCTTCTCCTCGAGCTGCCGCTTGGCTAGGCCGAGCTCTTGCTCGGACCGCTAGAGGTTCTGCTTCAGCGTGCCCACCTCCACAGTAAGTGCGGCGGATGCTAGCAGCGAAGCCTGCATATGCATATTGACTTACTTTTGTTAGACTCCTGCGAACGTTATTAGATCCTCTATTCGGCTTTTCTTTCCGAACGCCAAACAGAGCATCAGGGGCTACTATCTATGCGGTAATATTTTTACATATCTTTTACTTACCTCAAAGCCTGTTAGAAGGCTGGCACAGGCTTCAGTCAGTCCGCTCTTGGCGGACTGAACCTTCTGGATCACCGCACTCATAACAGTGCGGTGCTCCTCGTCGATGGAGGCGCCGTTAAGCACCCCCAGCAAATTGTCCGGTGCCTCCGGTTGGACGGAGGTCACCGGCTCGGTAGGCCTGCTCCTCTTGGAAGGATGCTGCCTACCGGAGTCCGAAACCGTTGAAGGTTCTGGCACGGTGTCCGGCTCAAAGCCGGACTTAGAGCCCATGGGGGTTCTATCCCCTTTACGCCTGGAGTCCGGGAGGTCGCCTTGCGGCGCCTCTTGGACCACCTCCTCCTGGCTTGGAACCTGTTGGGACGCCACCTCGGCATCGTCCGTAGGGTGGGGGGAGGTAGCCGCTGGAAGCGAATTCACATCCGATGAATCCAGGGAGCCGCTCGACGACTCGTCGAGCCCGGCCTTGGGCGGACTGCATAGACATGTTCGATGTAAGGAAAAGTTGTGCAATGGGGGAATACTATGAATCACTCTGGTATCCGGATACTTACGATCTCGCCAGGGGCTTGGCCCTATGCGGCCACTCCTCTTCGCCGTCGTCGGCGTTGGTGGAGTAGTCCGGAGGAGGGGTCTTCCCCTTCTTGGACCCTTCGGCCTCCCCAGTTGGGGCGGCCTTCCTTTTCTTCCCTCCCCCCGCTGGAGGGGGAGAGGTCTCTTCTTCCTCCTCCTCATCTTCATGGGAGGAGTGCGCCTTGGAGTCGTCGAATGATGAATCCGACACCTCCTGGCGCCGGGCACTCTTTCGAGTCCCCGTGGCCTTCTTCTTGGCCTTCTTCTCCGGCACCACATAGGGTGCCGAAACCAGCAGCTTCGCCAAGCGAGCGTCCGCTGGGCCTTCGGGCAAAGGAGCCGGACAATTGATCTATCCAGACGTCTCCTGCCAATCCTGTCAAAGGTAAGGGAGCTTAGATCCTGCATGGAGTCAAACCATGAAAAACTAATACCCTGTAAAAGGTAGAAACATCTTACCACACGAGCATGGCGTTGCGTGCTAAATTCGCGATCCTCGATAGCGGATGCGGGGGCCTCGGCGCCCTTGAAAAGCACCTTCCAGGCATCTTCGTACGTCGTGTCGAAGAGCCTGCTCAGAGTTCGATGCAGTGCCGGGTCGAACTCCCACATGTTGAAAGCCCGTTGTTGACACGGGAGGATCCGGCGGATGAGCATAACCTAGACTACGTTGACAAGTTTGAGCTTCTTGTCCACCAGGGTTTGGACGCATGTTTGGAGTCCGGTCAGCTCTCCTTTTTTACCCCACGACAGGACCGTCTCTTTCCAGGAGGCGAGCCGCGTAGGGAATCCGGATCGGAACTTGGGGGCTGCGACCCATTCAGGGTCGCGCGGCTCGGTGATGTAAAACCACCCCGATTGCCACCCCTCTAGGGACTCCACGAAGGAGCCCTAGAGCCATAGGACGTTGGGCATCTTGCCCACCATGGCGCCTCCACACTCCGCCTGGGTGCCGCGCACCACCTTCGGCTTGACATTGAAAGTATTGAGCCATAGGCCTAAATGGGGGCGGATGCGGAAGAAAGCCTCGCACACGACGATGAATGCCGAGATGTTGAGGACAAAGGTCGGGGCCAAATCGTGGAAATCCAGGCCATAGTAGAACATGAGCCCCCAGAAAAATGCGTGGAGAGGGAAGCCCAGTCCGTGGAGGAAATGAGGGGGGAACACCACCCTCTCATGGGGCCTAGGGGTGGGGATGAGCTGCCCCTCTTTGGGAAGCCGGTGCGCAATGTCGTTAGATAAGTATCCGGCCTTCCTCGGTCTTTTGATGTGTCCCTCCGTGATGGAGGAGACCATCCACTTGCCTCCCGCTCCGGACATGGCTGGAGAAGGTTGAGGTGGGGGGTGCGGACTTGGGCGCTGCAGCTCGAGTGCACGGAAATGGATAGGCAAAGGAGGAAGAAGGCGTGGATGAAAAGGTGGATCCTTATCCCCTTATATGGGCGGACGCGACTATGCGTCCCCACCAGCCTGGTAAAACTCGTCTATCTCCCAAGTGCCGTAATCAATGGCGTGGTTGGGATACCCATGCCCGTATTGATGAGAATACCGGAATAAGGGGACACAATCTCTGCTTTGCCAAGACGCCAAGGAAACCGCCTCGCTAAATGCGCTGAGGTAGAACAATAAAACGATTCGAATAAACACTTGGCCGTGGTGTGATGTCATGCTATGGAATACGTCAGCAGATTAGATTAGTGTAAATATTATTCTCTCTATGGCAATATGTGGAAACTTATTTTGCAGAGCCGGACACTACCTTTGTGTTCAAAATCTTCTATGAAGTACTTGGAGGAGGAACCCGCCTTGCAATGCCGAAGACAATCTGCGCGCCGGACTCGTCGTCATTGAAGCCTAGTTCAGGGGCTACTGAGGGAGTCCTGGATTAGGGGGTGTCCGGATAGCCGGACTATACCTTCGGCCGGACTCCTGGACTATGAAGATACAATATTGAAGACTTCGTCCCGTGTCCGGAAGGGACTTTCCTTGGCGTGGAAGGCAAGCTTGGCGATGCAGATATGTAGATATCCTACCATTGTAACCGACTCTGTGTAACCGTAGCCCTTTCTAGTGTCTATATAAACCGGAGGGTTTTAGTCCATAGGGAAAAACAACAATCATACCATAGGCTAGCTTCTAGGGTTTAGCCTCCTTGATCTCGTGGTAGATCTACTCTTGTACTACCCATATCATCAATATTAATCAAGCAGGACGTAGGGTTTTACTTCCATCAAGAGGGCCTGAACCTGGGTAAAACATCGTGTCCCCTGCCTCCTGTTACCATCCGCCTAGACGCACAGTTCGGGACCCCCTACCCGAGATCCGCCGGTTTTGACACCGACAAAGCACGTGAACAAGTATTATTCTACTACTTTGGCTCCATTGCAACGCACGGGCCAGCACATTGGTAGTAGTAGTGTCCATCTCTATCTCTAGAGGCCTTCCCTCGTTCATCCTTTTCTCTCACAAGATAAACTACTCATACAAATGCATCTTGATGTTCCATGGAACGCACGAGGATGTTTCCTTGGGGGTATCTCCAGCGCGGCGTGGCCGTAGTTGCAAGTTGACGCCACTTGAGATGCCGACGTTGAGGGGCACTCGGATTTCCTCCGATGAGCAGGTAAGATGAGTTTGATCACGTAGTAAATGCATTCTAAAGACTACTTCCGTGTCCATTTCCTAATTCTCCCCCTGCCCACTATTTCACAGGTTAGGCTCGGTGCGAGTGGAGATTGGCTTGCATATGTACGGGAGGGTACCAACATCAATTTGCACAACATTTACAATGGTGAAACCGTTCCCGTAGAACCTATGTCCAACATTGGGATCAGCCATGCAATGGGCCACCGCATGAATTGGTACGATGGAATCACGGTGAGATTGAATAAGATAGCACGAACCTTGCACATGGCGGTCAAAGGCGGACCATGCTGTCTGCGGCCGATTTGTTGCCGTACGAGTAGAAAGACACTGTGCTCCTTTCTAACCGCATCTTCGCGGTGACAAACCAGGGGACTTATTTTGTATGGGACACATCCTACGATATACTCCCACTCTCCCAGTTTATTTGTTTGAATCTTTTCATTTTATAAGTTTCAAATTCAAATTTAGAGCTCCCCATCACATGTTGAGATTACAATGTCCATTAAATCGTTGCGTGCATGTATAGTAAAGAAACAAATCTCGAGTTTGGCACGAGTTCATGCTGCAGGAGCACCACAAGCCCTGGCGCAGGAGTTACATTTCCCTCTCAGGGCCGTCGGGACTGACGGGCAGTGGGGCCAAGAGGGGTGAGCCGTAGGTCGGGGGACGGGTGGTTTCATGGGTTCGAGCGGCGTCGTGGGAATCGCGGGTGGCTGTGGTAGAAACTTGATGCTCGCCACATTTTAGGTGGCCCGCAAGTCATGCACACAAAGGCAGAGGGGCGGTGCGGCCGAGAGGGGTGAGGCGCATGTCGGGGGGCGTGGTGCCATGGGTTGGAGAGGCGTTGTGGGAATCGCTAGATGAAACGTGATGGTCGCTGTAGTTGAACTTCCATGGACAAGTTGTCATGTCTATGGACACATGCACTGCATACCGATCACTGGAAGGAGTAGCAGAGAAAGCTATATATGCGGATAAATATTCCCTTATAGTCAAGCCGACCGATGCTACTACTCTATTCCAAAGACATGCACACCATCGAAATAGTCCACCTATATCAATATACACCGAGAGGGAATAATTTTTTTTACAAGAGAGGAAATAGTTCATCCATCCATAATGCCCTCCTGCTGGTGCAGCCTTTTCTTCTTCTTCTTCTTCTTCTTCTTCTTCTTCTTCTCGTTCTCTGTGGGAGGTGGCTTCGCAACAAGCTCTTTGGACCTTGCAGCTATCTCGAAACTCACACGGGCATCGAGGGCAGCAAATTTTATCCGCTCGTACATCAAGGGATAATTCTCGCATCCAGACGACCTTAATGCCACTGTCTCGTCACCCTTCTAAAGATTTGTACCGAGCATAAAATTTGCTACGTCGAATAGGGATGGTGTCTGTTTATCACAAAATTCTATAGGAATTTTGATTCTGGTTTGTAGGTTAGCGATGCTATTCAAATTAAGGTTGTACGGCTCCAGCTTCTGTCTGTCCCCTTCGATGGCTGCCCCACAGAAGTATACGTCCTCTCGAGACAACAAATCGTGAAGCTCACCTGGTATGGAGGGCGAATGTATGATGTGGTACACCAAAACTTCATCTTCGAGGCACAACTGAAGGACGGCGGCGCGCTGGATCTTCCCAGGGGCATGCTCTGTGTACTATGCGTCGAGACCGATGACCCTCGTCTCTACCTTTTCGAGGGAGTTGGATACATTGTTGATCCACTGCCGAACAACCCTTGGGTGGACGGTGACAGTGGCAACTATGCGCATCGAGCTTTCGACAAGGACATGTTGGACGCTAAAAACCTGCATCTCGATCTCTATCGCCATTTGGAACCGCTGGAACAGAGGGCTATGGTTTGGAGAATTAGGATTAGATGGCTAGTCTAAGTGAAGTAGTAGATGATTATTTGAAGAGGTTAAAACAATGTGAACGCAGTGGGGTTTGGATGCAAATGAAGACGAAGGGGAGATGAAGAAGCCGAGGAGAATCGGTTCCCGATGGAGAAGTAAATGGGAGAAGTGGCGTGCAGGCAGTTGATTAGAGGGCTAGGTAGACTAAACGAAAAGGCTATGCGGGTAGACTGATGAGTCGTACCTGTTCGTGTACGTGCCCATCCTTCCTGATCGGTGGGACCTAGGCAAACAGATAAAATAATGTGTCGTAGTTTTTTTAGCGCGTGAGTGGGAGACACAACATTCTCTAGTTAAGGAATACTCCCTCCGTTTAGGTGAGTATAAGTTACCTTATGAAAATCAGGTTTTCCCAAAACCTTTACGCGTGGAGCATTAACTTCCTGCTCGATCCCCTCCCAGCCTCGTTAGCCAGCATTCTCTTCCTCTACTGCCGTGTTCTACCTTTCCATTTTTCCTCTTCTCAAGTGTGGAAAGATCTGCATGCCTTTCTTGATGCACCAGAACGACCACTGCATGCATCGCGGCAGAGCGTTGATTTGGATGCACGAGAATTTGGTTCTGCTCGCAATATGGATGGTACCTGAATGATGAAGTGAACATGCATGCTAGCACGGGAGACCTATTTATGCTATACAATACTGGATTACTCATGTACCTACTACTAGTAGTAGTAGTAGTACAACTGTGGTACACTTGATGGTCAAAATACTATTCATCCGGTCCTCACAGTGAAGTGACAACACCCTGCGCCAGACACTAGTCCAGGCGGCGTGTTTGGGTTACCAAAGTTAGCCTCACCCTGTGCACAGTGCAGTCTGTCACTGCCGCTGTACAGCACATTGGCGCCTCACCTCGTCTCCCTCTCCACTCCCATAGCACCACTCCATCTCCATCTCCTTCTCCGTCTCCATCTCACTGTGCCCCCGTGTACCGTCGCCTCACTCGCCTCCCCCAGTACCACTATACCCTCGCTAGCAGCTCCAGCACCGATATCCTTCTCCCCCGTAAATCAAGCCCCCTTCCAAACTCCACCATGGCCGAACCGAACCACGCAGCATCCATATGAGCCGCGATTGGAGCAATCTCCCCAGTGACATCCTCGACCTCTGTTGTTCGTGTATGGATATGTTGAGCGCCCTGCGGCTGTCTGCATGCTCGAGGGACATGCACATGGCCATCGTCGAAGCGAGGCCGAAGCTTTTCAAGACACCCTGCTTGCTGCTATCTGGTCTTGCGAGATTGGCTCACCATGATACGGAGGCATGCATGATGCCCCTCGACTTCAATCCGATCTCCATTAGCCGAAACTTCTTTGCAGGTATGTAGTGGGTCGCCGTACATCATTTCCCTCGACAGCGATCCGATCACCATCGCCCGAAACTTCTTGGCAGGTATGTACCGGGTCGGCATGAACTCCCACTGGATGGCTGCCTTCAAAGAAGATGGTAAAAAGTTGGTGCTCGTGAACTTCCAGACCTCCTATGAGATTATCCTTCCTCCGTTGGATTATATAGAGTATTACCATCGCGGTCCAAGTCATCTACATTACTACGTCAGTTGGACGGACCTTGTTTTGTAGAAGATTGTAATCTGCCAAGTGCCCACACAACATGCGAATTACGCAGGCTTCAAGCTAATTGCCTTGTTCGACCGCGGACTCGCCTATCTTTACGCTCGTGCATTCTTTAGCTGGAGACAACTCGGCTCGCAGTGGATCATCGTCAAAGCTGATACACACTTCTGTGATGCTATTGAACACAATCGCATCATCTACGCGATCGACAAAGCAGATGGCACCACGTATTGCTGGGACGGCGCGTGTAAGTTGTTTCCTCTCATGTTAATGATGACGCCATGACACTATTTGAACTTTTTGTGATGATTGGCATATCTCTGTTTGAGCAGAATTTGAGTAGAACTATGGCAATGTATTAGAGACGCCATAAATCAGCTATATTTGGAATGATTTAATTCATGCGATTGTGACCATGTCATTACAGCCAATTTGTACCCTGAATAATCAAACGGTTAGGAATATATGGATATTATCCTTATTTTACAGTGATCTATATACTACTACTAAATATGAGTGTGTATCAATGGCCATGTTAGTTTCCTCATTTTCATGATGTAGAAACATGCACCACACTGTTGGTTTCATCTAACCATACATTAGGAAAGTAAATGTGCATATGGAGAACTCTATATTTGGAAGTAGTGAAATCTTGCAATGCTTACCATGTGTACATACCTATATTCGCCCTTCAGCAATCAATGGCTACAATAATATCCTCACAAAAAATTTGCCCACAGAACACGAGTATATAACAATGCATGGTCTGTTAGTTACCTTGAAGAATTTGTTTGTGAGGACAGAACATGATTACATAACATGCATGACATGGTAGTTTCCTGTGAAGAATCGATTGCGAGATAACATGAGTATAACCATGCATGGCACTTCTATATTTTCGAACCCAGTATACATTTCCCTGTATTTTCCTCCCAGTTCCAACAGGGACATATCAATGTTGTTTCTTGCATTATCCTACTCATACTCTGAACAATGTTGATCTTACATTAACAATGCATGTCCTTTTTGATATGATGTAGTGTCCCTACAGTTACTGCCCTTTGTAATCACACCACCTTTGCCAAAAATAGGGAAGCACAACTGGTCCCTCGCTTGATCAAACGACGGCAAAAGACTGATGATCATTCGGACACATGAGCCAGAAAAGTTATATTGCAAAAACCCCACTGTATACAAGCACCGTGTAATACGTGAGTATCCGCAAAGTGGCTGTTACGTCTATGAGCAGGATACCAGCTTGTTGGGGCCTTTATGATTTTTTAGTTGGAGGCGGGTAAACAGCCTTGGTTCACACTCTCTGTTTCTTGGACTCAATTATCCGATTAACCAGGAGATCACCGTTGGCAAGGACCTTGATGGAAGAGAGGCTCTGTTTGCCAACGATACAACCTGCAGGCAAAAGAAGGTGAGAATGACAAAGGGATCCGGATTAACGTTGATCCTTGGATGTCTCAATTACGACAGGCAGTGATGTGGTTCGAGCCTTCAGGTTGATAGGTAATTGGGTTGTTGCATCAAAAGGGTGGAGTACTGGTGTCTTTGGATCACTGGTCGCTGAAGTGGGTCTGCAAATTGTGATGGTGTTGGATCATCTCTTCGAATGACTTTGTTGTCTTTGGTGCTAGTTCTGGATGGGTAGTTCTTTCTTTTGTTATGCATATTCCTTGTCATTTGTTCATCCTCGTCTATGTCACTCTTACTATGTAATAGTTTCTTCTGTTTAGAATGTCATTATCGTCTGGATCACGAGAATCTGAGCGCTGCAGATGGGTGTGTTTTGGTGGTGTAGCAAGACTTCTTATGAACTATCATGTCTTGTTGTTTATGTCAGTAGTAGTCACTAGTCAGTGTTTGAATATTGTATATATCGTTGTTTCGAACTGTTTATTGTCTCGAACTACTGGTGGGCTAAATGAGGGCATCACCATTCTCTAGTGTTCAGAGTATATCTCCTTTTTTCAAGTTATATAATTTGAGCTCAGTGTCTTTTCGATGATGTACACTTTTTGGGCCAGTGAGGTGTCGTTGAATATGGTCCGAGTAGTAACGCAATGCCAAACAGGTCAATTATGACTCTCAGGCCGGGCTCTCAAAAGATCCTCAAAAAAAAGGCCAGGCTCTCCAAAAAAGAATGAATAAGGACTCTTAGGCCGACATGTGGGCGCCACCGGTGTTTTCGTGCGCTTGCGCGCCAAGAGCATATTGGCGCGTGCTCAAAATTCATGCTACCTTTTCATCTGCAGTCTCCCGCCCCTCCCCCACCATTGGAATCTCGATTCCTACTCCAGTTCCCCCAAATCCCCCTCTTGTACTGTCAGGACCCCGATTCCAAGTCACATCGATCCAGCCGGTAACACTTCATATCACTTTGCAGCCTCACGCACGGTATTCCCACGGGTGTCGCCTTACCATGGCCCGGGACCGTTTGTGTCTTTTGGCTCACGTATATGATAGTGTCGCTAGCATCCATATGACAGGGAACCCAGGCCGACATGGCTAGTCGTGAACCCAAAGCGGCACCAACCTATGGGGACATGGCTAGTTGGTCAGCAGCATGTGAATCTGGGCTGTAGCACTGGGCTAACAGGACTCCAGGAACCCGGGCCGTAGCAGGCTAGGCAGGACTCCGGATGTCACCGCGTGACATTTCCCCGAAGGGACAGACACAGGAACGAAGTGAAACACATGTCGGCTAGTCAAGTGTCCTGAGCAGTAGTGCTGGGCTAACAGGACTCCGGTGAACCGGGCTGTAACCGAGATATTACAAACATGGGTCAGCACTACGCACGGCCGCCAACACGTAACCTACAAACACCAGAAACTAGTTGCAACTCCTGGACAGAGGACGAGAGGGGTCAATAAGTCGAGCGGGGTCATATTTCAGGGCCCAATGTGTGGTAGTAGCTGTTTCATGGATCACAAACACAGAACTCAGTTCCTGAGGAAGGTTTCTGTGAGACAACCCACCATGTACTCCTACATGTCCTCTCACCGCTACCTTTACCAAATCGTGTTCACACACTCAGCTCACACACCGTAGGGCATGTTTACACACCTCCGATTCATCCCCGATGAACCAGACCTGACACGACTCTATGCAATAGCAGGCATGACAAACAAACATGAATGAGTAGGCACGTCAGGGCTCAAACAACTCCTACTCATGCTAGTGGGTTTCATCTATTTACTGTGGCAATGATAGGTCATGAAGAGGAAAGGGGTTCAACTACCGCAACATGTAACAATTGAATCGTTGTTGTCCTAATGTAGTAAAGAGAGCAGGAGCGAGAGAGTGGGTTTGTATCGGAATGAACAAGGGGTTTTTGCTTGCCTGGCACTTCTGAAGATATCATTGGGTCTTCATCAGTGTCAACGATCACAGCGTCGGTACAACGTCTATCCAGAGGGGACAAACACCGGCAACTGAGAAAGAACTCAATCAACACATGACGATATGCAACAATATGATGCATGCTATGACATGGCAATATGAATGTGTTTTGCACTAATGCATCTAGCAACAATTTAAATGAAGTCCATATGGACCAAGGGTTCATATGCAAACTCCATATTTAGCATTTAAAATGCCATTATCATGTTTTCACTTATATAGGGGGTATAAGTTGATTGAACATGCATGAAAGTAGCATAAATGTATAGATTGGATTTTTCTGATAATTTTTCATATATAAATTATTTCATTTGGAGTTACGGTTGAATTTCTATGAAATTTGGAAGTTTTGGACATTTTCTGAATTAAATAAATCATTTCTCATTTATTTAAAATCGAGAAAGCATTACTGCGTCAGCCTAACGTCAAAATGATGTCAGCAGGTCAAAGGCGTCGACCAGGTCAAACCTGACCAGTTGGACCCACTGGTCAGTGACCCAATCAACTAGCTAAGTTAGTTAGCCCTAACTAACTAGCCTAGGCCCACTGGTCAGCGACTGTAGTGGCTAACCTAACTAGTTAATTAGTGCTAACTAGAGTAATTAGTCGGGCGGGGCCCGTAAGTCAGTGAGAGAGAGGGGGGTCAAACCGGGCAGTGGGGTCAACCCACGCCGGTCAACGGGTCAGCGGTCACTGGCGTTTAGCCGCTGGCGACGACAGAGATGGTGGGGCGGCTCGAAAATGCTTTACAGGGCACCATTCGACGCGCGAGTTGCACCTACGGGTTCCTGGGAGTGAGGCGCAACCATTGGTGGTGGTGGTAGGAGCTGCAGTGGTCAGGATCGACGGCGGCGACCAAATCGGCGGCGGCCGGAGTTCGGACAAGTGCGGTTTGGTGCTAGGGGGCACAGCAGGTCAAATGGTTGGGCGCGCCCGGCTCCTGGGAGAGTGCTGAGCACGGAGCAAAGCTAGGACGCGGGTGGCAGCAGCTGTGGCCGTGGCGGCGATGAGGCACGACACCGGCGAGCTTCGGCGTCCGCGCAACTACGGCCTAGAGGAGGCGGCGAGCAACGGGGTTCGGGGAAGGAGGAAGAGAAGCTCACCACGAGCATGATGGGATGGTCAGTGCGCGCGGGGGAGGTCCGGAGCGGGCAGGGCGATGGTGGCGATCTCGGCGACCCAAGCAGGAAGAAGAGGTCAGGGCCGGCGCTTCGGGGCGTTTGGCGTCGCGTGAGTCGACAGGGGGGCATAGGCGATGGTGGCGGAGCCCCTGGGCATGTCGGAGAGGTGAGGGGGAGGCTCAGGGCACGGCAGCAACGAGCGGCGGCGACGGCTGCCCTCGGGTGGGTGCGCGCGAGAGGGACAGGGGAGGGGATGAGCACGGGGGGAGGAGTGAGAGGGCCTGGGGGTGCGTGGCATCTCCAGGGTGGTCGTCGCACAGGCAGGCAGCCTGGAGGTGGCCGGTGTGTGGCCACACGCGGCGGGCACGCGCCCACATCCTTCTGGCGCAAGGAGGACGACGACTGGCAGCTGGGCTCTGGTGGGCTGGCTGCTGCTGGGCCTCTCAGGTAAGGCTAGGTTTGTGTTCTGTTTTATTTCTGTTCTCTTTTCTATTTTTCTGTAATTGTTTTTGACTTAAATAAAATGCTAAGGCATTTTCAAAAACCCTGAAAAAAATTGTGGGCACTTTTGAAAATATTTCCAATAGCCCTCAACCACTTTCAGAATTATTTGGGCATTTTAGTTATTTATAGCAATTAAATGCCCAAATTCAAATACTTTATGAATTCATTCAAAAATCCAAAGTGACCTAGGAAAATGTGCACCATTTTTGGCAGAGGTTCTAGACCAATTCAAAATTGATGAACTTTTCCAAAGGAATTTTGGGATCATTGAAAATGATATTCTTTTTATTTGAACCTAGTTGGATTCATTTGTGCTAGGGTTTCAACAGTCCCCAATTCGAATTCATAAGAATTTAAACACGATGCAACACATGACTAGCTATCTCAGAGCATACTAAAACTAGGGATGTGACATGTACTCCCTGTACTCAAGCGCACAATCATGTCGCCGGTCAACGCGGATCTCCGAGCCGGAGATCCTGAGGTCCGTCCTGCCTTCGGTCGCTGCGTGCTGTCGCTCAACAGTGGCATGGCGGCGCTTGACGACCAGTTTGCCGGCAAAGTGCTGATGGTAACCATCAACGGCGACCGGCCTCCCGTCTCGCCGGATGACCTTGTCAAAGCTCTTGGCATTGCGCACGGCATCCAAATAAGTGACTTGCTCGTCGAAGTCCGTCCGCCACCGGCTGATTTCTTCGTCAGGTTCCGGAGAACTTTCGACTGCAGCCGTGTGTTCGAATCTTCCCGGCGTTTGTTCTGCGATGGCGCGCTGGTGAGCTTTGATCGGTGGCACCCAGGATGGGGCTCGGTGCCCTCTGAGCTTGAGGTTTTAACAAAGCTTACCTTCCACGGCATGCCTCGACGTGCTTGGAACAGGGAGTCCATGAACGAGCTTATCAACGACTTTGGAGGTGAGCTCGTAAGTATGTTGGTTCCTCTAGACAGCTGGGCTCTGATGGTTATGGCATGGATGAAGAAGCCGTCCACCACACCGAAGGTGATTGGTGTTGAGATACCGGTGCAGGAACCGGGGTTGTACTATTCGTCACCACCAAGGCCGCCGCAAACCATGTTAGGGATGTACCTATATCGACTGTTCGTGCATGTCGAAGAAGTGGTCAATCCATCAATCGAAGTCCTGCAGCCGCTGTTGGTGCCAGGTTCCGTCGACGACGTCCATTACAGGAGTCAACGTCAGACTTTCCCCGTGTTGCTCAGAACGATGGATGGCACAGGGCCTACTCCATCACGCGGCAGAGGCCACTGCTTCTTTGGGATAAGAGGCAGGGTTGGCTGCCTGGATGTGCTCTAATTTCAGGTAACAACTGAATCTTGTCAGATACTAGTTAAATCCGAGCTATGGGTGTCAAGCACTGATATGCCAGTACATTTGATTGTGACTTGTTCTAATTTTGTACCTAAACTTTTTTTAGAAAGGGTCGTACGTCAACTTAATGTGCTAGGAGAACTTATTGTGTTGTCTGTCAATTTTCTTTGCACAACATTCAAGATATTTCCTCGTCATTGATAAAGATGATGAACCGTTATGTACGACTTCGTTGGTTTCAACATAGCCTTCCCGTAGCGATCCACTGCTTCCATCCTGATTGTGCCGCCTGCGTGAAATTTTTGTATGCAAGTTTAGTGTGCTATGATGTTCTATATGATTGTGTCAACTGTATAAGTTTTTACTGAGCATCAGCAATGCAGATGGCTGAAAGATGTATTTACGAGCATCGGCAGACGAGTCTCTCTCTCTCTCTCTCTCTCACACACACACACACACGCGCACAAGTGGGACCCGTTGAATTATTTATTTGCTCATGACAGCTTTTAATTAGGTTCCACTGTAATCTAACTTTTTTCTTATGTTATTAATTGAGCTCAGTGACTTCAAAAAGTTGTACAGAAGCCTTGTTTGGGCCTTTCCGGCGTTGCTGAATGTGGGCTGAGTAACCATGTTAGGTTGTACTGTACTACACAGGCCTTTTTTGCTATTTTTTAAATAATACATTTTTTAATTAATTTTCATAAATATTACGCTGGGTAAAAAAAATTTAAAAATAATACACCGTCCGCCCGCTGCAGGCCGACTGGGCCTAGTCGGCCCACAGCAGGCCGATTGGATTCCAGTCGGCCTACAGCTGGCCGACTGGCCCCTGTTGGCCCACTGTGGGCCGACTGGAGCTAATTGGCTCGCTGTGGGTAATTGTTTTTTCAAAAGTGTTAATCATGTATTTAAAAAACATGTGTATTGTGACCTCCTCCGCTCGCTGTGGGCCCACTGTTGACGAAAAAATATGTTTTAAAAAGTGTTAATCATGTATTTAAAAAATGTTAAATGTGTGTATAAAAAATGTTCCTTATCTATACAAAAATTTTAAAATGTGTGTATAAAAAATAGCTTTTTTTCAAAATCAGCAATGCAACTGGGCCGACAGTTGTACACAATATCCGGGTCAACTTGTTATTCTCCGCCCGCTGGGCTGCAAACTTTCCTAGGAGGTATGCATTAGGCTTAACAAGAAAATGGACTTCAATAAATAATAAATGGGATGTAATTATAATAACTGGACAGTTACTATGCACCAAACACGTAATTAGTATAAAAAATATATTATTTTTGGAATTTGAAAATTTTAATTTCATTACTTGTTGTGCGCGCAATATTTCGTTGGATTTTAACGTAATACAACTTTATTTTGAAATTATATTTAACCTGACTAGAAATTTCAGATAAAAATATTTCGGATCCCATCAAAATGTGGGACTTTTTTTTGAATTCTGTTTTGAGCAGTTGTTTGAAATTATTAATCATTGTCCTATCTAGAAGTTGGGCTGTACTTTTAACAAACTGTAAATGGGCTGTACTAAATTCCATTAGAATTAAAAAATGGGTTGTACATTCTTACAAATCGCAAATGGGCTATATGTTCTCTGCCAAATCCGAGTTGTGGGCCTACTAAGTTGACGCGTACCAAGGGCTTTGTCAACCTAGTCATCAATATAAATGATTCTAGCTGCAGTGATCGTACGATGTCCATCCAACGGCCGTAGTGCTTCTTCAACCTCTGGTCTTCTTGCTCCAGCCGCCCAAAGCAGCGCCGGTCGTGTCGCGTGCTCCTGCCTCCCGTGGCCGGTTGTGATGCCGTGGAGGCCTCACCGCCCCATACTACTCCCACCGCTGGCCAGGCCATCCCTCTACTCACCCACACCCCCTGTTATTCTGCGGCGACGACAGCCTCACACCGCAGCCGAACCAGTGAACCCTCGTACTCCTCTCCGCGCGGGCTTCCACTGCTGCGTCTTCCCCGGCTCCGCGTCGTCCCCTTCCTAGGCCTCGCCGTCGTCCAGACCATCGCTATGGTGCTCTCGGCGTGGCGTGGTCAATGTGGTCAACGACCGACTTTCATCGGAAGAGTATTGTACATGGAGAGGCTGACAGCTGGGTCCATGGCTGCCGCAAGGAAGTGCCTCCTCATTATGCGCAAAATAATTATTCCTCCACCTGACAGCGGGGACCCACCGGACGGGCCACCATATTTCACTAAAAAATGATTCGCCCCCTGACTGCTGGGACCCACGAGCTACATCTTCGCATGCAAGGAAGTGCGTCCGAAAAAAAACGATTCGCCCCCCGACTGCTGGGACCCACCAGGCCCCCGACTACTGGCACCCACCAGCTACACCCTCGCACGCAAGGAAATGCATCCGGGCAAAAAAAACAAACCGATTCACCCCCTGACAGCTGGGACCCACCAGCTACATCTTTGCAGGCAAGGAAGTGCCTGACAGTCGGGACCCACCTGGTCGAAGTGTACGTAGCGTTGTCATTCTGGTCGCGAACATGTACGTACATACTGGTCGATGTAGAGGCGCGCACGTGTCATAGTAGAGGCGCGCACGTGTCATAGTAGAGGCGCGCACGTAGCATGTACACGTACGTACAGCGGCCAGGGTGCAAGAAAGAAAATACGGCCACGTATGTGTACATACGGGCGGGGTCTCGAATGCCTACTCGTGCATACGTACGGCCAGGGCTCGTGTACATGGCTGGGTCGGAACGAAGAAACATCATCGTCGTCGTGTTCATGGGGAGGCAATGGAATGCGTCGTGTTTATGGGGAGGCAACGGAATGCGTCGTGTTCATGGGGAGGCAACGGAATGCGTCGTGTTCATCGGGAGGGCTTGGACGGAACAGGCGATGGAAACGAGGCCTGGCGTACCGCAGAACGGAGGAAACGGCCTTGTGTTTGACCGGCCACGTTCGAAACGGGATCCTGTTCATCGGGAGGGGTGTGGCATACCGCAAAACGGAGGAAACGGACCTCCTACGGTCGAAATGGCGGTCCTGTTGATCGGGAGGGGTGTGGCGTACTGCAAAACGGAGGAAACGGACGTCCTACAGTCGAAACGGGGGTCCTGTTGATCGGGAGGGGTGTGGAGTACCGCAAAACGGAGGAAACGGGCTTGTGTTGGAGCGCTACGGTCGAAACGGGGGTCCTGTTCATCGGGAGGGGTGTGGCGAACCGCAAAACAGGACTCCACGGGATACTGTTCATCTCCACCGTCGACCTCCTCCAGCCTCCACGGGCTCTTGTTCATCCAGCCTCCACCGCGAGCTACTCCACCGGCTACTGTTCAACCACCCCTCCACGGGCACCCCTCCACCGTCTACTATTCATCCAGCCCTCCACACCACGGGGTCCTGTTCAACCACCCCTCCATCGTCTACTGTTCATCCAACCCTGCACACCACAGGGTCCTGTTCATCCACCCCTCCATGGGCACCCTCCACCGTCTACTGTTCACCTAGCCCTCCACCACACCACTGGGTCCTGTTCATCCAGAGGCAACACCACCACTCACTGTTCATCCACCCCCCCCCCGCAACGCTCACTGTTCATCCCATCGATCGGCTTCAGTTAGCAGCAGTAGCGAAGGAATCGCTCGATCGGGTTCAGTTAACAGCAATCGATCGATCGCTCGGGTTTAGTAACGCATAGCCTGCAGTGCAATCGCTCGGGTTCAGTTAGAGCCCAACGCCTCGCTCGGGTTCAGTTAGAGCCAACGCCTCGCACACACGCGCGTACGTGTACGAGAGAAACGCGCATCGCTCGGCCCTCGACCTCCCACCATAACCTCGAACTCCCCGAAATTTTCCTCCCCCTCGCTTCTACCACGGTTTTTTCCGTCATGGACAGCACAAAGAATGTCATGCAGCTGCGTCTCCGGCCCGCCCAGGACGAAAAGCCCATTTTCTGTCATGATTTTTTGTCATAGAAGTAGGAGCCCACCGCATCTATGATGATACCGGGTTTTGTCACAATTATCGTCATAGAAGTGTCATATATATGACAGAATTTTTTTTCGTTCGGCCCAAAATGTCACGGATGTGTCTTTTTTTTGTAGTGTTTGGTTTGGCCTACTAGATTGATGTTTCTTGCAATGGGAGAAGTGCTTAGCTTCGGGTTCAATCTTGCGGTGTCCTTTCCCAGTGACAGCAGGGGCAGCAAGGCACGTATTGTATTGTTTCCATCGAGGATAAAAAGATGGGGTTTATATCATATTGCATGAGTTTATCCCTCTACATCATGTCATCTTACTTAAAGCATTACTCTATTCTTATGAACTTAATACTCTAGATGCATGTTGGATAGCAGTCAATGTGTGGAGTAATAGTAGTAGATGCAGAATCATTTCGGTCTACTTGTCACGGACGTGATGCCTATATACATGATCATACCTAGATATTCTCATAAGTATGCTCAATTCTATGAATTACTCGACAGTATTTCGTTTACCCACCGTAATACTTATGCTCTTCAGAGAAGCCACTAGTGAAACCTATGGCCCCGGGTCTATCTTCCATCATATTAATCTTCCAACACTTAGCTATTTCTATTGCAGTTTATTTTACTTTGCATTTTTATTTCTCTTTATCATAAAAATACCAAAAATATTATTTTATCATATCTATCAGATCTCACTCTCTTAAGTGACCGTGAAGGGATTGACAACCCCTTTATCGCGTTGGTTGTGAGGTTCTTATTTGTTTGTGTAGGTGCTTGGGACTCGAGCGTGATCACCTACTAGATTGATACCTTGGTTCTCAAAAACTGAGGGAAATAGTTACGCTACTTTACTGCATCACCCTTTCCTCTTCAAGGGAAAAACAACGCAGTGCTCAATAGGTAGCAAGAAGGATTTTTGGCGCCGTTGCCGGGGAGATTCGCGCCAAATCAAGTCAAGCTTTGACTCCCGACAATGAGCCATTTCTGGCGCCGTTGCTAGGGAGTCTACACACAAGTCAAGACATACCAAGTACCCATCACAAACTCTTATCCCTCGCATTACATTATTTGCCATTTTCCTCTCATTTTCCTCTCCCCCACTTCACCATTGTCGTTTTATGCGCCCTCTCTTTTCTATTCGCCTCCCTCTTTCTTTTACTCCTCGCACTTTCTGCCATTATGTCAGAAATTGGGGAAATTACTGTCGATCTGGACAATAACAATAACATGGAAAATTATGATGCTCCTGCTGAATTATTATTGGAAAAGAATTCCGAATCGGTAGTGGTAATATTATTGGAAAAGAAGTTATCCAAGATTTCTTTACTTGTGCCGGTGCTTTGCCTTCTATGGGTAGTACTATTCTTCATAGAACTAGTAGTCTTGTGGACGCTATCGCCATGCTCATAGTTGAACTTGAAAGGCAATTTATGCACATGCATCCTTGCATAGAAACAATTTTCCTAGAATTTTCTAATATTTAGCATTCTTCTGTTAAGTGTGCCGCTACTGTCTTTTTGGCTCATGAGTTCAGATTTATAATAAAAGAGGCCAAAGAAATCTTTGCGCACTATAGGGTGGACGTTGGCCATCCTACCATAGAGGCAATCCTCTTTGATCAAGAGGAAATAATGCGTTTTCAATCTTTAGACTATGTTGCTTTTAATGAGAACCTTAGAAAAAAGGTTCCTACCAATGTTCTAGTTGATAGAATTTCCGAACTTAATAATGATTTTGCTATTCGAAATAATGAGCTAGGATATTCTCTTGAGTATGGGCTCGCGAAGTTTTGTCAAAAGAATGCTTATAATGATGAATTGGTTGTGCAATATGTAGGGCCAAAGGAGGAACCTATACCTCCCAAAATTGATCTTGGGGACTTATGTCCCATTAAATTTAGCCCGTTTGATTACTTTTGCTTGCCCAAAGAAAACTTGCTGCTGAACATATAGAATATGAAATTAGTTTTCATGATCTATCCTATTATTATGGCAATACCTAGATCTATCCTTGCTTTTATGCCTAGCTAGGGGCGTTAAACGATAGCACTTGTTGGGAGGAAACCCAATTTTATTTTTATTGCTTGCTTTTTTTCTCCTGTTTAGTAATAAATAATTTATCTAGCCTCTGTTTTGGTTGTGTTTTTTGTGTTTAATTAGTGTTTGTGACAAGTAGAACCGTTGGGAAGACTTGGGGAAAGTCTTTTTGATCCTGGTGTAAAAAAGAGAAACTTTAGCGCTCACGAGAATTGCTGCCATTTTTATTTGGAGAGTCATATTTAGTTAATTCTTTTTGCAGATGATTAACACATAAATTCCTCACGTTCAGAAATTTATTTTAGAATTTTTGGGGTTCAAGAAGTTTGCGTTAGTTACAGATTACTACAGACTGTTTTGTTTTTGATAGATTCTGTTTTTTCGTGTGTTGTTTGCTTATTTTTGATGAATCTATGGCTAGTAAAAGAGTTTATAAACCATAAAGAAGTTGGAATACAGTAGGTTTCACACCAATATAAATAAAGAATGAGTTCAATACAATACCTTGAACTGGTGTTTTGTTTTCTTTCGCTAACGGAGCTCATGAGATTTTCTGTTGAGTTTTGTGTTGTGAAGTTTTCAAGTTTTGGGTAAAGATTTGATGGATTATGGAACAAGGAGTGGCAAGAGCCTAAGCTTGGGGATGCCCATGGCACCCCAAGGTAATATAAGGACACAAAAAGCTAAAGCTTGGCAGTGCCCTAGAAGGCATCCCCTCTTTCGTCTTCGTCCATCGGTAACTTTACTTGGAGCTATATTTTTATTCACCACATGATATGTGTTTTGCTTGGAGTGTCTTGTATGATTTGAGTCTTTGCTTTTTAGTTTACCCCAATCATCCTTGCTGTACACACCTTTTGAGAGAGACACACATGATTCGGAATTTTTTAGAATACTCTACGTGCTTCACTTATATCTTTTAAGCTATATAGTTTTTGCTCTAGTGCTTCACTTATATATTTTAGAGCACGGTGGTGGATTTGTTTTATAGAAACTATTGTTCTCTCATGCTTCACTTATATTATTTTGAGAGTCCTACAAAACAGCATTGTAATTTGCTTTAATCATAAAAATTAGTCCTAAAGTGATAGGCATCCAAGATTTTTTTTTTCTTATGAGTGTGTTGAATACTATGAGAAGTTTGATGCTTGATAACTATTTTGAGATATGAAGATGGTGATATTAGAGTCATTCTAGTTGAGTGGTTATGAATTTGAGAAATACTTGTGTTAAAGTTCGTGATTCCCGTAGCATGCACGTATGGTGAACCGTTATGTGATGAAGTCGGAGCATGATTTATTTATTGATTATCTTCCTTCTGAGTGGCGGTCGGGGACGAGCGATGGTCTTTTCCTACCAATCTATCCCCCTATCATGGCATTTCCATAGCCATTCTGAGATATATTGCCATGCAACTTACCACCATTTCGTTTATTATGACACGCTTCATCATTGTCATATTGCTTGCATGATCATGTAGTTGACATCGTATTTGTGGCAAAGCCACCCTTCATAATTCTTCATACATGTCACTCATGCATCATTGCACATCCCGGTACACCGCCGGAGGCATTCACATAGAGTCATATTTTGTTCTAAGTATCGAGTTGTAAGTAAATAAAGTGTGATGATCATCATTATTAGAGCGTTGTCCTAAGTGAGGAAAGGATGATGGAGACTATGATTCCCCCACAAGTCGGGATGATACTCCGGACGAAAAAAGGCCATAAAAAGGAGAAGGCCCCAAAAAATGAGAGAAAAAGAGAGAAGGGACAATGCTACTATCCTTTTTCCACACTTGTGCTTCAAAGTAGCACCATGATATTCATGATAGAGAGTCTCCTATGATATCACTTTCATATACTAGTGGGAATTTTTCATTATAGAACTTTGCTTGTATATTCCAATGATGGGCTTCCTCAAAATTCCCTAGGTCTTCATGAGCAAGCGAGTTGGATGCACACCCACTTAGTTTATTTTGTTGAGCTTTCATATACTTATAGCTCTAGTGCATCCGTTGCATGGCAATTCCTACTCACTCACATTGATATCTATTGATGGGCATCTCCATAGCCTGTTGATATGCCTAGGTGATGTGAGACTATCTTCTCCTTTTTTGTCTTCTACACAACCACCATTCTATTCCACATATAGTGCTATGTCCATGGCTCATGCTCATGTATTGCGTGAAGATTGAAAAAGTTGGAGAACATCAAAAGTATGAAACAATTGTTTGCCTTGTCATCGGGGTTGTGCATGATTTCAATATTTTGTGATGAAGATAGAGCATAGCAAGACTATATGATTTTGTAGGGATAACTTTCTTTGGCCATGTTATTTTGAGAAGACATAATTGCATAGTTAGTATGCTTGAAGTATTATTATTTTTAATTCAATATTAAAATTTTGTCTTGAATCTTTTAGATCTGAATATTCATACCACAAATAAGAGAATTACACTGAAAATTATGCTAAGTAGCATTCCACGTCAAAAATTCTGTTTTTATCATTTACCTACTTGAGGACGAGCAGAATTAAGCTTGGGGATGCTTGATACGTCTCCAACGTATCTATAATTGTTGATTGTTCCATGCTATATTATATTCTGTTTTGGATGTTTAATGGGCTTTATTATACACTTCTATATTATTTTTGGGACTAAATTATTAACCGGAGGCCAAGCCCAAATTGCTGTTTTTTTGCCTATTTCAGTGTTTCGCAGAAAAGGAATATCAAACGAAGTCCAAACAGAATGAAACCTTCGGGGACGTGATTTTCTCAACAAACGTGATCCAGGAGACTTGGAGTGGGCGTCAAGAAACAATCGAGGAGGCCACATGGCAGGGGGGCGCGCCTACCCCCCTAGGTGCGCCCTCCACCCTCGTGGGCCCCTCGTTGCTCCACTGACCTACTTCTTCCTCCTATATAAGTGCACGTACCCCACAAACATCCAGGAGCAGCACGAAAACCTAATTGCACCGCCGCAACCTTCTGTACCCAAGAGATCCCATCTTGGGGCCTTTTCCGGAGCTTCGCTGGAGGGGGAATTGATCACGGAGGGCTTCTACATCAACACCATAGCCTCACCGGTGATGTGTGAGTAGTTTACTTCAGACCATCGGGTCCATTGCTATTAGCTAGATGGCTTCTTCTCTCTCTTTGAATTTCAATACAAAGTTCTCCTTGATCTTCTTGGAGATCTATTCGATGTAATCTTCTTTTGTGGTGTGTTTGTTGAGATTGATGAATTGTGGGTTTATCATCAAGTTTATCTACGAACAATATTTGAATCTTCTCTGAATTCTTTTATGTATGATTGGTTATCTTTGCAAGTCTCTTCGAATTATCAGTTTGGTTTGGCCTACTAGATTGATCTTTCTTGCAATGGGAGAAGTGCTTAGCTTTGGATTCAATCTTGCGGTGTCCTTTTCCAGTGACAGTAGGGGCAGCAAGGCACGTATTGTATTGTTGCCATCGAGGATAACAAGATGGGGTTTTTATCATATTGCATGAATTTATCCCTCTACATCATGTCATCTTGCTTAAGGCGTTACTCTGTTCTTATGAACTTAATACTCTAGATGCATGCTGGATAGCGGTTGATGTGTGGAGTAATAGTAGTAGATGCAGGCAGGAGTCGGTCTACTTGTCTCGAACGTGATGCCTATATACATGATCATACCTAGATATTCTCATAACTATGCTCAATTCTGTCAATTGCTCAACAGTAATTTGTTCACCCACCGTAAAATACTTATGCTCTTGAGAGAAGCCACTAGTGAAACCTATGGCCCCCGGGTGTATCTCCATCATATTAATCTTCCAACACTTAGTTATTTTCATTGCCTTTTATTTTAGTTTGCATCTTTATCATAAAAATACCAAAAATATTATCTTATCATATCTATCAGATCTCACTCTCGTAAGTGACCGTGTAGGGATTGACAACCCCTTATCGCGTTGGTTGCGAGGATTTATTTGTTTTGTGCAAGTGCGAGGGACTAGCGCATAGCCTCCTACTGGATTGATACCTTGGTTCTCAAAAACTTAGGGAAATACTTACGCTACTTTGCTGCATCACCCTTTCCTCTTCAAGGGAAAACCAACGCATTGCTCAAGAGGTAGCATCAATCCCTTCACGGTCACTTGCGAGAGTGAGATCTGATAGAGATAATAAGATAAATATTTTTGGTATTTTTATGATATAGACTGAAAGTAAAAGATTGCAAAGTAAAATAGATTGGAAACTTATATGATAAAAGATAGACACGGGGGCCATAGGTTACACTAGTGGCTTCTCTCAAGATAGCATAAGTATTACGGTGGGTGAACAAATTACTGTCGAGCAATTGATAGAAAAGTGCATTATTGTGAGAATATCTAGGCATGATCATGTATATAGGCATCACGTCTGTGACATGTAGACCGAAACGATTCTGCATCTACTACTATTACTCCACACGTCGACCGCTATCCAGCATGCATCTAGAGTATTAAGTTCATCAGAACAGAGTAACGCATTAGGCAAGATGACAAGATGTAGAGGGATAAACTCAAGCAATATGATATAGACCCCATCTTTTTATCATCGATGGCAACAATACAATACGTGCCTTGCTGCCTCTGCTGTCACTGGGAAAGGATACCGCAAGATTGAACCCAAAGTTAAGCACTTCTCCCATTGCAAGAAAGATCAATCTAGTAGGCCAAATGAAACTGATAATTCGAAGAGACTTGCAAAGATAACCAATCATACTTAAAAGATTTCAGAGAAGAATCAAATATTGTTCATAGATAAACTTGATCATAAACCCACAATTCATCGGATCTCGACAAACACACCGCAAAAAGAGTTACATCAAATAGATCTCCAAGAAGATTGAGGTGAACATTGTATTGAGATCCAAAGAGAGAGAAGAAGCCATCTAGCTAATAACTATGGACCCGAAGGTCTGAAGTAAACTACTCACACATCATCAGAGAGGCTATGGTGTTGATGTATAGGCCCTCCATGATTGATTCCCCCTCCGGCGGAGCTCCGGAAAAGGCTCCAAGAGGGGATCTCTTGGGTACAGAAGGTTGCGGCGGTGGAAATAGGGTTTCGTGGTGCTCCTGGATGTTTTTGGGGTATATGGATATATATATATATATATAGGAGGGAGAAGTTGGTCGGTGGAGCCACGAGGGTGGAGGGCGCGCCCCCTGCCTCGTGGCCACCTCGTTGATTTCTTGACGTCCACTCCAAGTCCCCTGGATCAAGTTTGTTCCAAAAATAACTCTCCCGAAGGTTTCATTCCGTTTGGATTCCGTTTGATATTCCTTTTCTGTGAAACACTGAAATAGGCAAAAAAACAGCAATTCGCACTGGGCCTTGGGTTAGTAGGTTAGTCCCAAAAATAATATAAAAGTGTATAAATAAGCCCATAAACATCCAAAACAGATAATATAATAGCATGGAACAACCAAAAATTATAGATACATTAGAGACGTATCACGCAACATGGGTGCTGTCGTAGCCGAGGTTTTCGGTTGTCTCCAGCCATGACTTCTGGGCCTTGAAGAGTAGCTTCCACATGTCTTCATGCTTCGTGCCGAAGAATCGCTGCAGGGTTCGGGGACCGGCCAGCACTACTAGGGAAAAGGCTAGCAGCAGCGCGGGTTTTAGGTGTATCAGTAGCGCGGGGACTGGCGCTACTAATAAGGCGCTATAGCTAACACGTAGCAGTAGCGTATGCTCACCCGCGCTACTGCTACACAAGTGTAGCAGCAGCGCGCTTAAAGGAAGCTCGCTACTGCCAATAGCTATAGCGCGCTACTGCTACTACCGCGCTGCTGCTAACTTTTCTCCACTCGCTACTGCTAATTTTAGTAGCTTTTTGTTTTTTTCGGCATATTTGTTTTGTATTTGAATAGGTTTAATAAAAGAATCTTTAGCACATACAAATGTCATCATGATACACATACAAATGCCTGCGAGACCACATATGTAATCATAGCATATACATACAAATAGTCTCGTCATAATCATCATCCAACACAAAGTGGTATCTTGTCATCATCTCAAAAATAGCGATACATGCAAGTCTCGAATACTTGCAACTACAATGTCATCCATCTAAACAAAGGTATACGCGAGAAGAGCTATCACTATGAGTGAGAGAGGAACTATGCAGTACATGAGATGGCGGTTACGAGTCCTCTCTCGCGCTAGCGTGAACCTCAAGTAACTAGCTTCTCCTTCTTGTCTGCTTTTGAAGCCTTTATGGATGGCGTACGAGAACCCATTCACTTGCGCCTGACACTCATGCCACTCATTGTACACCCCCGGAACCTTCCCTTTGTACACGACATAGTAGTTCCATCTCGCCATCAAGAAACTAGGTACCTGTTAGAGATGCATGTTCATGAAGAGGATGTACAATCATATATATGCAACAAAATATACTAGAGAACACCGAAAAAGAAAGGGTTAGCAACTAGATGCAACATACAATACGTAAATTAATTAACTAGAGGTACGCAGCTCATCGTACGCAAACTAACAAAGTAGCGTTACGCAAGTTCGGCAGGGGTCGTGGACATCACAAAGTTTCATCGCTACAAATAGTATACAAGTTCAACCTACACATATCATCATCATTGGCATCATAAATCACTAGAAGTTCCATCCTTCCATATCATCGACGATGGACCCTAGCTTCTTGAACGGCGTGAGGTCTAGACGTTGCATGCCTATGCGAGTTTGGACGTCAGATCGCGATAAAGGGCCATGGTGGAACATCCCCTTCTCATCGACGACCTCTTTCATGATGATCGTCGCAATGTCGCTTTGGATGCGAAAGAAGTCATCTCTAAGTTTATAATCCGCTTCTCCATGAGATTCTAGCCACTTGTGGATATGATCATCATTTCTGCTTCTCATGCGAAGCTTTTGGTGATCCGTGTTGAACTGAATCATGAGATGGAGGATGTATAATCCATCCTTCTTGCTTGGTTTTGGGACATGGATGCAGGAGAAGTTAGTTTTATGCGCGAAACCCATCTTCTTGTTCCTTTGTTTCCTGATCTGCATGTGGCCACCTCTAAAGCTGAAGCCTTGGAGAGCATCATCTAGAATATTCATTATGTGGGTGTAGTCTTTTTTCTCGTAGTCTCTGGAAGGGTCAAAATACACGGCGTGGGATACTTGCGGGTAAAGAACGATAAGGACGGCATGCCCGTTGCTACGGGGAAAAGACACCTCAAATTATTCCCCATAGAGAGAGAAGGAATGATTGAAATGTATGAAAGGGTTGTTCGAAACTGACTTACTTTGGATGATAAGGCATGAGGACAATTTCCCGGTCCTTATTCTGTACCATGAAGTTTTGGAGGTAGTCCCTAGCAGTTTCACGCTGAAAGTCGCCGAGACTCAAGAAAGACTCGTGCATGTAGTATGGATCCGCCACACAGATTTGCGAGACTTCTTCACTCTTCATGACGGAGCTCATATGTAGCGCAAAAAGGCAGACGATTGTAAAATCGAGCCGCCTTGTCAGAAACATCTTAAAGATATGGTCAAACCGCAGGAAGAACACCTCCACAGGCCGTGTCTCGACATAGCACTTCCCCTCAGGCACATGAGCCGCGTATGTCGGATATCCTGGATCCTTTGAGGCTAGTAGGCTTTTCTCAGTCGACAGCACATGGTCGTGCAGTCTCCTGAGATCCCCTGATAGTGCCTCCAGCGGTTTCGGTGGTAGCATCGGCTCGCCCGTGAGATGGAACATGGCCGCACCTTTCACGGGTACACGCTCTTCAGAATGCATCACCTGGCTGCTATGTGCTCTGGCTTGTTTGGAGGAAGCTATCTTCCCCGATCTCTTTCTCTCCTTTTTCTTGGGCACACCTTCTAGACCCTTCCTTGACCGCTGCCCCAGTGTTCCCGGGCTAAGTACTGTACGACCCTCGCGCCCGGATAGTTGAGCCTGTGTTGAGGCGGCATCTTCAGGCGTGTCCTGTGAGGATTTCATGAAGAGAGACTTTTTGCAATCCCTGCTACAACCTTCCTGCCCGGGCATATCATCCATATCCTCATTAGCAAGCTGATAGCCTGATTCATCATATGGTTGACTCATCAGTTCTATGTCACAGTCATACACGTTTGTATTGAGGAAATCCATAGGGTCGACCTCCGTCTCATCATCCATTCTCTGTTCTACAGGAAAAATTACATCAGCCGGCACTATTGCACCCCCTTCATCATGTCGTCCGCCGCTCTCACCCGGCACTACAGGAGCTGGTAATTGCGTAGGCGGGGTGGTGGTCTCCACACATGCTTGTTGATGTGTGGTTATTGGTGTGCTCTCGGCCGGCTCATGACGAATAAGATTCTTTGGCCATAGCAGCACCCAACCCTTGCAGCTTCCAATCCACGGCGGGGTCTCGTCGTCCGCTCCCACATGCTGTACTGGAGGAGGCAAATCCTCGTGCCCCGATTTCACACTGGACAAGCTAACCCTGAAGTGCCCAGCAGGGATCGGCTGGTTGTGGAACGTGGGTTGCAAGGGGTCCATTATCATCCCCTTTCCCACGTCCACCTTCTGGCCTTTGATCAAGTAGAGTATGGTGCAGGGGGTTTCTTTCGCCTGCAAACACATATGTCTGCGGCGTAAAACATCCGAAAGGCAACAAAAATGGAATATTATATATATGGCGGTGCGACATGTAATTACCGTGATGGCGTCGAGCTCAGCCAAAGACAAAGGCCCACCGAGCGCGCCAGAGACTGAGGACGGGCTGCTATGAGTGGGAGCGGCTGCGAGAGGAGGCCCGGTTGCGTGGGCAAGTGATGGTGTGATGATGTTGTTGTTCATGGAATTGCTCCCGACGAAACTGGGCAACGGGAAATCATGTACCGTCTTGTCAGGATTTTCCTTCGTCCAGTTGATGATAACTGGAACCAAGTTAGAAGCGAAATCATTTCTGCAGGCAGTTACAACTGCATTGACTGCCTGCTATAACAAATCATATTTTTCCTCGGCTGCTTTTTTCGCGTCCTCAGCTGCTTTTTTCTCGACCGCAAGCTTCACCTTCGCGTCGATGTCCGCCTGACTAAACTTCTTTTTCTGCTTCTTGGCCTCCGGGCCCTCGTTGTAAAACACCTTCCACGTGGCGCTGTCTCCAGCGCTGTGCACACAACCATATTGCGGCCGCTGTCCCAAAGGGAGTCCCTTAAGTTCGTTCAAGGCCCGGTTGAGAGGGGTGTCCCACTTGGGCCTCATCGGAGAAGTAGGGCTTTCGGCTGCAAGCTGGTGTTGCTTCTCTAGTAGTCTAATCAATTTCCTCCTGATCTGGTCCATGTAAAAAACATTTTTCTCCTTGTCCCACTTGTAGCGGGCCC
Source organism: Triticum urartu (assembly GCF_056163025.1). Taxonomy (NCBI): domain Eukaryota; kingdom Viridiplantae; phylum Streptophyta; class Magnoliopsida; order Poales; family Poaceae; genus Triticum; species Triticum urartu. The sequence continues at coordinate 534,712,173 of NC_141877.1, forward strand.
TGATGAAGTCACGCTCCAAGGGGTTGGTGAACTTCGTGAAGGGGTCTGGGAGACCCGTGGCTTCACATTCAGCGTCCTCCTTATCCCATATGGGCCTTTTACCGAGGTAGCCACGGCTTTCGAGGCGATGCTTCCCCATGTTTCTTTGCTGAAGGCTCTTGAATTTCACAGCCTTAGCCTTGGCGTCCTCGGTAGCGCAAGTGTCCTTGAACTATTCAAACTCCCCTTCCGTAAGTGTCGGATTTTCCTCTAGAATCTTAGACAGGGGTTCCTCAGCCTCAATAGCTCGTTTAACCCTCCCTTTCCAGGAGGCCAAATCAATGCTGAACATGCCCATGGCTTGATTGTTAATCTTTTTCATCTTCGGATCATCCCAGTTGTTCTATGTTATCATCCCGGTCGGGGAACTTGAATCTCTTGTGCAACTTCGTTAGGAGCAACTGCATGAAATGTTCTTTTCTCCTTAAGTCATCTTCGTTGATGCTCGCGAATTCCCGTAGGATGCATCCTACTTGGTTCCCATAGCACTTGCGAGGTTCTTCTGGCTCTAACAGCTCAAACTTGCCAGGTGCCATCTTTGTGATCACAAGTCGTCCAATCCCTAGTTTGTTAGGTATTCGTATCCTCAGCTACTTATGCTTCCTCTTTTCGGTACCGGCATCGGCGCCGGTACCTTCCCCGCCGATATCTTCCCCGCCGGTACCTTCCCCACCGGTCTCGGCGCCGCCATCGGTGCCGGCGCCGTCGGTGTCGATGTCGGCGTCAATACCATCATCGAGGCGGACCTGCAAACCTTTCTTAGCAGTCAAAAAGTCGAGGTAGTCTTGTTCACCCTGATAATCCATCTCGTATGCATCTTGGTCAGAAGGCCCAGTTTCTTCGTTGTTCGACATGTTTCCTATGATGAAGTGTCCTCATTTATTTCTAAAAGTATGAATAAATGAGAAATGACATAAAAAAGAAATATATGTGCCAGCACTCGATATGCCAACTATGTAGCACAAATCATGCCTTTATTCATGGGAAATTTCGGCATGACTTTTGCTAAAAAATGGACATATCAAGCGCCTGAAATTCACCGGAACAGAAATGAATCAACATTCCGGCGTAACATAGGCCACTCAGATCATTTACCAAAACATGACATGTCCAAAACATGACATATCCACATATCACATGTCCAGTTCAAATTTGCATATAAATTCAGCTAATTTTGAAACCTATCTAAATTCATAACTAAATAGATAACCTAATTAACATAACTAAAACCTAAGTAAATTAACCGAAGAATCCTAGCTAGCAGAGAGAGAGGGGGTGGTTTACAGAGGGTGCAGGGGCGAGGAGGCAGGCCCGACGATGGCCGAGGTTGGCAGGGGAGGAAGCAGAGGAGGGAGGCGAGGGCCGACGGGTCGGGGGCGAGCGTGCCGGGGTCGGGGGCAAGCGCCGGCGCCGGGGGCGAGCGCGCCTGGGTCGGGCGCGGCGGGGTCGGGGGCGAGCGCGCCAGGGTCGGGGGCGAGCGCGCCTGGGTCGGGCGCGGCGGTGCGATGGGGCCGGGGAGGAGAGTGGGGATTTGGGGGAAAAGAGGCGGGATGAAGCAGGGAGAGTGAGAATTTTGGGTTAAGTGGACGTAGCAGTAGCGCGTTTACACGAAGCGCGCTACTACTATTACGGGCAGCTATAGCGGTTTTCTACAGAAACCGCTACTGCTACCTTGACTAGCTGTAGCTCTTTTTCAGTAAAGCGCTACTGCTATAACCAGTTTCCCTTTTTCTTTTCCTCAGTGCTGAACAAAGGGAAGGTGATATATATTGCATCATTTGACGGTTAAATATGTATGCAAAATAGGAACATATATATTACATCATTGGACCCTTGCATAATAATGGCTAAGCGTGTATACAAAATAGGAACATATATATATATATATTACATCATTGGACCCATGCATAATAATGGCTAAGTGTGTATACAAAATAGGCACATATATATATATATATATTACATCATTTGACCTATTCCTTGGCGCTGACGTTTTTGTTTTTGAGTCAGCTTCTTTCCCTTCTTGTTCGTCGAAGAATAATTGAGCCCCTCATTGTGACTTTGCCTTTTCCATGGAGTACGATTTTTCTTTGGTAATGTAGTATTGATTCTTCTTTTGACGTATACTTCATCATCATCGTCATCTTCCCTCATTGGGTTGCCGTACTGATCATAGTCTTCCTCGTTGGCGACTCCATCCATTCCAATGATGTTTCTTTTGCCTTTCCTCACGACAACACAACTAGGATTGCATGGGTCGGTTATGAAGAAGCATTGTGTCACGTGCTTAGCGTGTACCCATGGCTCGTTTTTTGCGATAGTGTTCACGGTAGCACTCTTGGCGTCGGGTATAGTCATGGTAGTGAAAATCCGGCTTTCTCTTTCGACATTCTTAGCCCATCTGACATGGAACATCGTCGTGTTGTGTAGTCCAGAGTAGTCAAGCTCCCAGATCTCCTCGACCCTTCCATAAAATCGTTCAGATGCGTCGTTGTCGCTGCCGGTCATGCATTCCATCGTCACCCCTGAGTTCTGATCATCACTGTCCATATCTTTGGCCTCCATGTAGAACGTGTATCCGTTGATATCAAACTATTCCTTTGCATTTTGGACACGGACATAAAACCTCTGTCAGGTTATTTTCCTTCATGTCTTGCACCGCCGACCGCAACCACCTGTCCACCATCATTCCACTGACCATCGTCAACTCTGCACGGTAATAATAAACAAATTGATTATAAAAATGCGTGCATTCATCAAAGTCATACAAAAATTCGGCATGACCTTCCTTGAAAATAGGACATATATAGGTCTAGAGTTTGCCCGAAATTCACCGAAATGGAAATAAATCGACATTTCGGCAAAACATACGCAACTCAAAAGCACAATTTGGCGTCAACTCATGCCACACACACAATTTCCATAAACATATCACACACACATAAACATATTTCCATTTTGCAAAAGCATGAAATATTAATCACACCTCTATCTCGAGATCGAGCACACGGTGGAGATGATGATGTAGGGAGGTCAAAAGTGCACAAAGCTCTTCTTGACAAAGAAAGATCTAGTTAGGGGGAAATAGGTCACTTAACTAAATGCTACATCTACCTAGCTAGCTAATTTGGGAGGAGACAACTTCAACTAGTGGAGGGGGGAGGAAAAAGAGAAAGGAGATGAATTAATGGAGGTGGTGTCACTACTAGGAAAAGGCCTACTAATGGCGCACTGGTTTTGCCTACTAATGGCGCATTACCAGTGCGCCATTAGTAGCACGCCACTAGTATATCTTACTAATGGCGCACCATGGGTGCGCCATTAGTATCTGGTATACTAATGGCGCACCAACTAGTGCGCCATTAGTATGTAACAGCATGCGCCATTAGTGTGCCTCCCGGGGGGCCATACGTAAGCATGGCTTTGTCATAGTAATGGTGCATTCTCTATTGATGCGCCATTAGTATCCTTTGGCATACTAATGGCGCACTTGGTGGTGATGCGCCATTAGTATGAATATTTGGTTTTTTTTCCTTTTCCGATTTTTGCGCAGGTTACAAAATATATTATTAGACAGAATATAAAATATATTATTAGACAGAATATAGACAGCAGCACACATCAACATCAGATTCATCAAATACAATAGAAGATTAGTCTCCGAATACAATTCATCATATTAGTCTCTGAATTCAAAAGACCGAACAAAGATAAAACATTACAAGTCTCAAGACCGCGAGTATCGAGTTTGTCGGAAGTAATACTAATCCTAACAAGTCCTACTAATCATCATCATACAACTCCTACTCGTTATTCATAACAAGTCATACGATCATCATCTTGATAGTCTTCGAACCAACCCTACTTAATTGTTCATCAGCACATGATCATCAGTATTAGGCAGGACCTAAATACCCTATTTAAGCTAAAATAGCATAAAACAATATAGACCCTGACTCTCCATTATGGAGAATGGAGAACATCCTGTCTCCAATTCTTGCGCTTCGCTTCCTTTTGCTTCCAAGAAGCTCCTTACGACTGTCCATACATTTTTTCCATCCTTTGATTTTCATGTCTCCACTTCTTTTAGAAATCTCGTATGGACAGTTGAGATTCGTAGGACGACCTGGCTGTATGTTCAAAACATTAACACTACCTTTCAGATACATCATATGAGGCACACAATTCTTTGTGATTATCTGTTGAAAAACATAGTAATAACTTCATAGTTAGCAATGATGTACTAGTTTTAGAAGTATGCAAAAGATGCACGGATGTCGTACTAGTAAAAATCTTACCAGGGTATCTCCATGGTAGTTACCATAGTTGAACACATGCACTAGTGGCACGTATTTACCATAATGTTGAGGAGTTTGTTTGTGGATAATGTAATTTTCAGTGTCAGTACAAAATCCGACCAGATGATTTTTCTCCTTGTAAGTTGTTAATTCGGAGCCATCAGTGTAGTGAGATTTGTCTACCATCTCCCGCACATTCTTTGAACAATAAAAATAAGCTGTCAATGGAAATAAGCTGTCAACTATTTTGAAATAAACAATATAAATTAGCTAATAACTATGTTTGAGAAACTCACATAGCGGTAGAACTAGAGGCGTATCAACAAGGACCCAAATGTCCATATTGTCTTGGTTGATGTCAGGATTACCAAGATCCATGGTGATAAGCATACCCTCATCAAAACCATACATCTTGCAAAATGCTTCCCAATTTTTGCAACCAAAATGGGTTACGCTCTCAGAATTATATAGATTTACTTCAAAGTCCACATCGTGATGAGTCCTTAGGTGAATTTTCTTTGTTTCAGAAATTTCATGGTCTTCAAAATACATCCTCTCCAAGACATAGCATCTTGCATGGCATGGGATAAGCTATACTAGAATTGTAAAATATGAAAATTACACGTTGAAATAGTTGAAGTCATGCTTAATTATGAAAATAACACTTGTCGTCGTTGTTTACCATTTCAACTTCGAAGGTCTCCTCGAGCTTAATGCTGAAGCGCCGATCATCGTCCAGGTGAGGCATGTCGCACAGACCTCGATTGTTGTGGCACCAGTCGCACTCCGCCAGGAGACTTTCGTCGTCCGATGATGATGACGACATATCCTGGGACAGCTCCCAGAATTGCTTGCCGCCCGAACCACCGGCCTCATCGTTGTGGGCCATGTTTCGCTCTAAATAGGAAAAAAGTTTGGTCAAAAAGTTGGTTATTGTCAAGGAACAAGATCATGCTCTCATCATTTAGGGTTTGTCGACACCGAGGCACCCTAAAAGCCTAAGCTTTCATCATTTAGGGTTTGTCGACGCCGAGGCACCCTAAAAGCCTAAGCGTACATCATTTAGGTTCTCATCGACACCGAGGCATCCGGGGCAGCCAAGTTAAGTTTTCATCATTTAGGGTTTATCGATGCCGAGGCACCCTAGGATTGGGCCTAAGCACTTGGCACTAATCACTTGGCTCTATTGCCACCTATGGTTTAATGCAGCAAGAATGGCGGGGCAGTTGATCCTACTTAACTAAGTACTAAGATACCCCGGCCCATGCATTAGTCGCAAGTACCCCATATGTCCTATTTTTAGCAAAGTCATGCTAAAATTCACGGAAAATTTCAGCATGACCTTTGCTGAAAATAGGACATATGGAGTACCCGAATTTGCCGGAACGGAAGTTAATCGACATTCCGGCAAACTCAAGGGCCTCTCGGGGTACCTACAAATTCATCATGACACAATGGTCAGAGACAAAACCCAGCCACACACCATATGGTCCTCTGCTTTCATATGGACAAAAATCAGCTCAACTTATGTGAGCTTCCATTCCAGATATAATATGTCTCCCAACAAAAAATCATCAATAGTTTAGCAAGTCTGTACAAACACAGAAAGAATGACAAATGTAGTTTACAGATCATGGCATTGTTTTTACTATATGCACCATGGCAAATTTCTTTTCTTTTTGCAACATGGCAAATTTCTTTTGCACCGGGCCATGGCAAATATAGTCTATGCATCATGAAAATTATAGTGTATGGATCATGGCATTTTTTATTCTACATTTTTATTCTATTGATCATGCCAGGAAATTATAGTCTATGCATTTTTTTAATCTCTGGATCATGATCTAACAAAATTGCCATCTCCCATGGCAAATATAGCCTATGCATCATGGAATTTATACTGTATGGATCATGGCATTTTTTTGTCTATAGGATTATTGTTTGTGTGCATACATGCAGAGTATCAGCTCAGAGGTCTCTGTTTAACAGTGATAAGTCAACGACAAGGAACATCAAGCTTATAATAAAATCTCTTAGAACCTTATGAGAGTATGTACATATACAGATTTTGTTTACTAGCTTGGCACATGTCAAGTCTCACTTGCAGGTGCACATTTTTTTCTTTCAAAGCACACCTCTTTGTTTCAGCTATCTATATATCTTGTTCTATGTTGCATTTTAATTCCTGATGTTAACAAGAGTGTTTCTCAAAAGGAAAAACAAAGTTCATGGCAGTGTAGCTAGCTTCTCATGCATCCCTCTTATCATCTAGCTACCTAACACTTGAATCCATGATGCTTCCAGACTTGAGCATTGAGAGTTTCAGACTAGAACTCACCTCGATGGACGCGGTCGCAAACGAGGTCGTAGACGGCGGCGGAGCAGAGACAAGGTCACAGACACGATCGTGGTGCTCCAGTGGACGCGGCTGCATCAATCGTTTGAATTGGCATTCAATCAAACACCTCACAGGCAAGAACAGAAGGTGGAGACAGAGAAGAGAGGGGATCGAGCAAAGAGGGAGAGGGCAAGGAGGGAGGAGCAGAGAGGGGAGTCTATGGGGAGTTAGCTTACGGGCGGAGGAGGACGGGCGGAGGAGGAGGGGGCTTACGGGCGGCGGCGAGACGGTTGCGGGTCGGCGGCGGTCGTCGTCCTGCACCCCGTGCGGTCGGTGGCGGTGGGATGGTTGGGGGCCGCGGCGGCTTGCTATCGGTTGGATGGCGGAGGAGCTGCAGTGGTGGGGGCGCGGGGGTGCGGGGGTGGCGGCGCACGTAGGGGCGGCGGCGTCGTGGGTCATCGGGGCAGCGGCGCGTAGGGGCTGAGAGATGTGAGATGGGATCGGCCGAGGATTGGGGCCGAGATCTTAGTCGGGGGAGGTATAGCAATGGCGCACCACCTAGCGGTGCGCCATAAGTAAGTTTTTTTTCTGATAGCAATGGCGCACCCTCCTCTGGTGCGCCATTAGTAACTTTTTTTTCTGACAGCAATGGCGCACCCTCCTCTGGTGCGCCATTAGTAACATTTTTTTTCATTATTTCTTGTTGCATCTAATAATTTGTTTTTTTATAAAATTTTTATTTTCATGACGACTAGAACAAAAGATATCATCAAATATCATCAAATTTTTTTTTTTGAAAATATCATCAAATTTGTTTTTTATTTTTAATTGAAAATATCATCAAATTTGTTATTTGAAGATATCATCAAATTTATTATTTCAAAATATCATCAAATTTGTTATTTAAAAATATCTTCAAAAAGTGGGGGAGGGTGCGGGTGTCGGTGGCGGCGGTGGAGCGGGCCGGGGGAAGGTGCGGGGTGTCGGCGGCGGTGGTGGAGCGGGGGAGGGTGCGGTGGGTCGTCGGCGGCGGTGGAGCGGGGGAGGGTGCGGTGGGTCGGCGGCGGCGGTGGAGTGGGGGGGTGCGGGGGGTGCTCGGCGGCGAGGGGGATAGCTATTGAGAGGGAGGGGGATCGAGATTGAGTGTCCTCATGAATATTCAATATTTTTTCATATTGAATACAATCGATCTTCTGTAGGCCCGAGAAATATTTTTTCATATTGAATACGAAAATATTCATGATATCAAAAAGTGCCCGAGAAATGAAGGCTACAATTTAAATACAATCGATCTTAGCTAGCTATCTGTTCACAATCTTCTTGCCCTTCTTTTTCACAAATGGAGTTCTTCTGTGGAACAGACGTCCTTTAGGTAGGGTGGTCCTGCTTCTTCTTGTGGTGTATGCTGCTACTTCATCGTCGTCGTCATGTTCGATATTCGGGTCGCCGTACTTGTCGAAGTCTTGCTCATTGGCTACTCCATCCATTCCGATGATCTTCCTTTTGCCTCTCCTCATGACAACACGACAAGGCTTTGACGGATCGGTAATGATGAAGCATTGGTCCACTTGTGAAGCCAGTACCCATGGCTCATTTTTCGCGGTGACATTTGCGCCCGCGGTCTTGGATTTGGCTTCGGGAATAACCATGGTGGTGAAATACCGGTCTTCTTTTAGGACGCTCTTGGCCCATCTGACACGGAACATCGGGACCTTCTCTCCAGCATAGCTCAGCTCCCAGATCTCCTCGATCCTTCCATAGTGTCTGTCCTTGTCGTTACCGGTGTAGGATTCCATCGTTACCCCAGAGTTCTGATAACCATCGCTCTTCATGTCCTTGTCCTCGGTGTAGAATGTGTAGCCGTTGATATCGTAAGCCTCATAGGTCATCAGGTTGTGCTCGGCGCCCGGTGACAAGGCGAATATGAGTTGTTCTTCCGCGGAAGAATCCTCATGTAAAGGGTACGACAGAAGCTTCTTCTTGAACCAATGCGTGAAACATGAGTTGTGCTCTTTGAGTATATCTCCGTCCGTCCTCTGTTGGCCTCGGTCATTGTACGTCTTCTCAATAAAGTTTTTGTGCTCTACCACCCAAGGATCGACCACATCTATGTGTTGTAGAGCGACTAGGTTTGCTCTTTCAAAGTCGGCGAGTCGACCCTCGAAGTCGACATGCATTTCGCGGCGACCCTCACGGTGACCCCATCCAGCGAGCCTGCCGAGGTGCCTGTTGACGGGCAGACCAACAGGGTTCTCGATGCCTAGATAATTTGTGCAGTAGGAGATGCACTCTTCAGTTAGAAAGCCCCCGGCTATACTTCCCTCTGGACGTGACATGTTGCGAATGTATCCTTTAATGACACCATTCATCCTTTCGAACGGCATCATGCTGTGCAGGAACGTCGTCCGGAGTTGGATGATATCCTCCACGATATGGACCAGCAGATGCACCATAACGTCAAAGAATGCGGGCGGGAAGTACATCTCAAGCTCGCATAGTATCACCACGATCTCTTCCTGTAGCCTTCTGAGTTGCCTCACGCCAATCAACTTCCGAGAGATGACGTCGAAAAAGTTGCATAGGCCAAATAGCGTTTGACGGATGTGCGCGTCCATGATCCCACGGATTGCAACTGGAAGTATCTGCGTCATCAGCACGTGACAGTCATGAGACTTCATTCCGCTGAACTTCTACTTCGCTGGGTCTAGGTATCTGCTTATCTTCCCCGCGTAACCGTAAGGAAGTTTTACTCCTAGGAGGCAGGTGAAAAACTGCTCGATCTCCTCCTGACTTAGAGTGAAGCACGCGGGAGGGTAGTCATTTCCGGTCTTCTTGGCCTTTTTGCCTTTGCGACGACTTTCTGTGTCCTGCTTCGCCTCATCATCATCATCATCATCATCATCATCATCATCATCATCATTAGCGTGAAGCTCCTGCCTGATGCCCATTGATTTCAAGTCTGCCCTTGCTTTCGTCCCATCTTTGGTCCTCTCTGGCATGTTGAGCAGGGTACCAAGCATACTCTCGCACACGTTCTTCGTGATATGCATGACATCAAGGCTGTGAGGCACACGCTGGATCTTCTAGTACGGCAAGTCCCAGAAAACAGACCTTGTTTTCCATACCTTCAGCAGCGGCTCTGGCGCCTTTCGCTTCTTTCCCGGCTCTGGCGCCTTTTGCTTCTTTCCCGGCAGTGGGCAGTCTTTCCAATTTTTCAACAGCTTGTCCATTTCCTCGCCGCTCCTCGTACATGGGCGTTTTCGGGGTTCGATTTCACCATCGAACAAATCCTTGCTTTTCCTCCACGGGTCATCATCGCGAAGCCACCTTCGATGTCCCATGAACACGGTTTTCGAAGACCCGGGATCTCTATCTAGCTGGCGATATGTTGTGTCATCCATGCACCTTACGCATCGAGAAAATCCGTGGACTACCTGCCCCGCGAGATATCCGTAACCAAGATAGTCATGCACCGTCGTGAGCAGTGCGGCTCTCATAGGGAAATATTCCTTCTCTGCGGCGTCCCACGTATTGGCTGGCGTTTTCCACAGCGTGTCTAGATCCTCCTTCAGCAGCCCCAGATACAGATTGATGTCGTTCCCTGGTTGTTTCGGCCCTTCAATTAGCATACTCATGTGAATGTACTTCCTCTTCATGCACAACCAGGGGGGAAGGTTGTACATCCACACAAACACAGGCCAGGTGCTATGTGTGCTTCTCTGGCTGCCAAACGGATTTAATCCATCGGTGCTCGCGCCCAGCACGATGTTCCTTGGATCCTTCCCACATTCTGGGTATTCGAAGTTCAACGCTTGCCACTGGCTCGCATCCTTAGGGTGACTCAGCATCTTGTCTTTTTTATTTATCTCCGGATCATTTCCGTCATCTTCCCGCTTCTTCTCCTCCCTATCCGCGTGCCAACGCAGGAGCTTTGCTACCTTAGGGTCCGCGAAATACCGCTGCAGACGAAGAGTGATCGGAAAGTACCACACCGATTTTCAAGGAGCTTTCTTCCTCTTCTTGTATCGAGTGACGCCGCACACCGGACATATGGTAGACTCCGCGTGCTCGTCCCGATAAATGATACAATTTTTCATGCACACATGGTATTTCACGTGCGGTAAATCCAGAGGACACACAATTTTCTTCGCCTCCTCGAAACTGGTCGGGCACTTGTTCCCCTTGGGAAGACGTTCGTGCCAGAATGACATGTTCTCGTCGAAGCATGCGTCGGTCATTTTGTGTTTTACCTTCATCTCCAGAGCCATGAGCGTTACTTTCAGGCGGGTATCCTCGGGCCTGCATCCTTCATACAATGGAGTAACCGCGTCTATCTCCAGTTGATCCAGCTTGGCTTTCTCTCGGGCGGCAGCTCTTGCGTTATCCGTCTGCTTGAGAAGCAGCTCTTGAATATGAGGGTCCTGCACCCAGCCTCCATCGTCGTCTGCTCCGGCATATTCATCTTCATGATCATGCCCTTCGTCTTGATCTTCCTCATCATCATGTACGACATCTTCTACATGATGACTGTGTACAACATCACCATCGTGATCATGTCCTAGAGATTCTTCATCTTCTCGCCCGCCCTCGCCGCGGTGATACTTGTCTTGTTGCCCTTCCTCATTTCTTGCCCGGCCCCGGCCATGGACGACTTCATAGTCATCTTCATCACCTTGCCACCGATAGCCATCCATGAAACTGCAAGAGCAGGTGGTCCCGCACCTGCCCGGAATCCGGGTCCGCAATAAGGCTCTTCACCTTGCATCTTCGACATGGACATCTTATCTCCGTCTCGTTCTTTTGAAGCATCTCGGCCTTCACGGAGCTCAAAAACCTATTCACGATGCCTTCAGTCATCGTGCGGACCATGGTCGCCTGCGGGGTAGAGCAAAACGATATTTTAGAACCAAAAAAATAAATTTGGCATGACCTTCCCTAAAAGTAGGACCAAAAAGAATGCATAGTGCCAAAATTCTCGCCGAAACGGAAATGAATCAAAACATTCCGGTAAAATATTGGCAACTATCGCATTTCAAATACCGGTACCTTCAAACACAAACATATATGCAACACCACAAACACATGCAACACCACAAACATATATAGATCTAGCTAGGCCACAAAAAGTGCATGTGCACGTTGTTGGAGCGAGCTAGGGAGAAAAAAGTAGATCTACATCATGAAGATACCTTTCCCCTTACTTACCTATCAAAAAAAGGTAATTTCACCACTTAATTTTGATGAATCTATGGTGCAAATGAGGTGAGGAGGAGGAGGCAGCCGAAAGCTTGGAGAAGGAGGTGGAGGGAATGAAGTGGGGAAAGTGAGTGGGTAGGTGTGGGGCTGTCCAAAATATCTTGTTGGGGTCCCAGGTTACTAATGGCGCACCACAAGGAAATGCGCCATTAGGAACCCTGGTTACTAATGGCGCACCTGTAGGTGGTGCGCCATTAGAAGTTTTGCAAAAAAGTAAAAAAAATATAAATATATATACTAATGGCGCACCGTTTGATAGTGCGCCATTACTAGTTTAAACTAGTAATGGCGCACTGTGAAACGGTGCGCCATTAGTAGTTTTGCAAAAAAAAGAATAAGAAAAAAATTACAGTAATGGCGCACTCTCTGCCAGGTGCACCATTACTAGTTAGAACTAGTAATGGCGCATTGTCTACCTGATGCGCCATTAGTATGTATGGAAAAATGGAAAAAAAATTAATACTAGTGGCGCACCCTGTTTCTAGTGCGCCATTAGTGTCTTCCACACTAATGGCGCATCACCAACAGGTGCGCCATTAGTATATAGTAGTGGCGCACTGCTTCCCTGGTGCGCCATTAGTATCAATCCTATCTATAGCCCTTTTCCTAGTAGTGTGTAGTTATAGCTAGGAGTAATGAAGAGAGAGAAAGGTAGGTAGAAGAGGGAGAGTAATGGGGAGAGAAGTATTGAGGAAGAAGAAGACTGAGAGAGGGAGGATGTGGGAGGTAGGGGAAAGGGAGGAGAGTAGATGGGGAGGGGGAGGTGGAAAAAGGTGGTGGGTCTTGCGTCTTAGCAGTAGCGCGGGAGCAAAAGCGCACTGCTGCTAAGAGCATAGAAGCAGCGTGCTTTCTTGTCACGTGCTACTGCTAAACGGGCCAACCCTGTGCACAATTTCAAAATTAGTAGCAGCGAAGTGACAAAAAAGCGCGCTATTACTATGGCATTAGCAGCAGTGCGCTTCCTGACGCCGCGCTACTGGTAAACTTATGTCGTTGTGTATTGTCGGTGGATTTTTGTAGTAGCGCGGTTTAAGCATCACGCGCTACTGCTAAGTTTGCACCAGTAGCGAGCTTTCCATAGCCACGCTGCTACTATTTAGCAGCAGCGCCTCTTTTTATGCCGCGCTGCTGCTACGATTCTGTGTATAACGTTTTCCCTAGTAGTGCAGGTTGAACTTCCACATGGGCTCTTGACGCGCCTGACAGGGGAGAATCCAGCGGAAGAGCATCACCTGGATCACGCTGGCGAGGCTGGTATATTTATCTACCATGCTCTTGATTCGCTTCTGCAGCACTGTTACCTCGTCAGACGATGCCCAGTCCAGGCCCTTGTTGAGCTAGGATGCCAGCCGCATTGGGGGTCCGGACTTGAACTCCACAAGAGCAGCCCATGTGGAGTCATGGGGTTGTGTTACATAGAACCACCCCTGCTACCATCCGTTCACGGTCTCCATGAAGGTGCCCTAGGGCCAAGTGACGTTAGGCAGTTTGCTCACCATAGCGCCGCCTCAATCCTTGTGCTGGCCGTCCACCACTTTCGGCTTTACATTGAAAACCTTGAGCCACAGGCCGAAGTGGGGGGAAATGCGGAGGAATGCCTCACATACGATGATAAACGCCAAAATGTTGAGGAAAGAATTTGGGGCTAGATCATGGAAATCTAGCCCGTAGTAAAACAGGAGGCCGCGGACGAAAGGATGAAGGGGAAACCCCAGTCCGCGAAGAAAATGAGGGATAAACACTACCCTCTCACCGGGCTTTGGAGTGGGGATGATCTACTTTTTGGCTGGAAGCCGGTGGGCGATCTCCTTAGCCAGATGCCCCACTTCCCAGAATTCCTTGATGTTTTTCTCCATGACGGAGGAAGCCATCCACTTTCCCTGCGCTCCGGATCTGGACATGGCTGGAGTACTTTCTGGGAACGGAGAGGATTGAAGCTTGGGCGCTGGAGCTTGAGGGCGGATGGGCTGAGGAAGGGGAAGGTATGTGGTAAAAAGAGGAATCTTATCTCCTTATAAAGGCAGTGAATGTCATGCATCCCCCGTGAGCCTTAAAGCTAGCCTATTTCCTAGGCGTCATGCGAAACGACACGGTTGGGATTCCCTAAACCGTATTCTGAGAATCCCATAATACGAGGGCACGATCTCTGTTTTGACAAGACGTGTCATCGGTGGTTGCATCTCGAAATGTGAAATGGGAGGCCGAAAAGCGGTTTGAAATAATAAAATGGTCGGACGTAACGTCTCGCTAGTAAAATCTTCGGAGGACAGGACTTATTCGTGTTCTGGCCTTGTAATTCAGAGGTATGGCTGTTGTACAGAGCCGGATATAGTACCGACGATCAACTACTTTGAAGTGTTCGGAGGAGGAAGCTGCCTTGCAATGCTGAACACAATCTGCACGTCGGACACATGTCACTGAAGACTGGTTCAGGGGCTACTGAGGGAGTCCAGGATTACGGGGTCCTCGGGCATCCGGGCTATGTGATATGGGCCGGACTAATGGGCTGTGGAGATACAAGACGGAAGACTTTCCCCCCATGTCCGGATGGGATTCTCCTTGGCGTGGAAGGCAAGCTTAGCATGCGGATATGAAGATTCCTTTCTCTGTAAACCGACTCTATACAAACCCTAGTCCCCTCTGGTGTCTATATAAACGGGAGGGTTTAATCCGTAGAGGCAATCACAATCATAATCATATTGGCTAGACATCTAGGGTTTAGCCATTACGATCTCGTGGTAGATCAACTCTTGTAACCCCTATACTCATCAAAGTCAATCAAGCAGGATGTAGGGTATTACCTCCATCAAGAGGGCCCAACCCTGGGTAAACACTGTGTCCCTTGCCTCCTGTTACCATCGATCCTTAGACGCGTAGTTCGGGACCCCCTACCCGAGATCTGCGGGTTTTGACACCGACAGGGAGCTCTGTAGAATTTCTAGTATTATATGTGGATGACATATTATTGATTTGAAACGATATTGAATTTCTGAATAGCATAAAAGGATACTCGAATAAGAATTTTTTTAATGATAGACCTCGGTGAAGCTACTTACATACTGGGCATCAAGATCTATAGAGATAGATCAAGACGCTTAATTGGACTTTCACAAAGCACATACCTTGATAAAGTTTTGAAGAAGTTCAAAATGGATCAAGCAAAGAAAGGGTTCTTGCCTGTGTTACAGGGTGTGAAGTTGAGTCATACTCAATGCCCGACCACTTCAGAAGATAGAGAGAAAATGAAAGTCATTCCCTATGCTTCAGCCATAGGTTCTATCATGTATGCAATGTTGTGTACCAGACCTGATGTGTGCATTGCTATTAGTTTAGCAGGGAGGTACCAAAGTAATCCAGGAGTGGATCACTGGACAACGGTCAAGAATATCCTGGAATACCTAAAAAGGACTAAGGATATGTTTCTCGTTTATGGAGGTGATAAAGAGCTCGTCGTAAACGGTTACATCGATGCAAGATTTGACACTGATCTGGATTACTCTAAGTCACAAACTAGATATGTATTTTTATTGAATGGTGGAGCTGTCAGTTGGTGCAGTTCTAAGCAAAGCGTCGTGGCGGGATCTATGTGCGAAGTGGAATACATAGCTGCTTCCGAAGTAGCAAATGAATGAGTTCATATCTGATCTAGGTGTCATACCTAGTGCATCGGGTCCAATGAAAATCTTTTGTGACAATACTGGTGCAATTGCCTTGGCAGAGGAATCCAGATTTCACAAGAGAACCAAGCACATCAAGAGACGCTTCAATTCCATCCGCAGTCAAGTCAAGGAGGGAGACATAGAGATTTGCAAGATACATACAGATCTGAATGTTGCAGACCCGTTGACTAAGCCTCTCTCACGAGAAAAACATGATCAACACCAAGACTCCATGGGTGTTAGAATCATTACAATGTAATCTAGATTATTGACTCTAGTGCAAGTGGGAGATTAAAGGAAATATGCCCTAGAGGCAATAATAGAGTTGTTATTTATATTTCCATATATCATGATAAATGTTTATTATTTATGCTAGAATTGTATTAACCTAAAACTTAGTACATGTGTGAATACATAGACAAACAGAGTGTTACTAGTATGCCTCTACTTGACTAGCTCGTTAATCAAAGATGGTTAAGTTTCCTAGAAATAGATATGAGTTGTCAGTTGATGAACGAGATCACATAATTTGAGAATCATGTGATTGACATGACCCATCCGTTAGCTTATCACTATGATCATTCAGTTTATTGCTATTGCTTTCTCCATAGCTTATACATGTTCCTATGACTATGAGATTACGCAACTCTCGAATACCGGAGGAACACTTAGTGTGCTATCAAACATCACAACATAACTGGGTGATTATAAAGATTCTCTACAGGTGTCTTTTAAGGTGTTTGTTGAGTTGGCATAGATCGAGATTAGGATTTGTCACTCCGATTGTCGGAGAGGTATCTCTGGGCCTTCTCGGTAATGCACATCACTATAAGCCTTGCAAGCAATGTGACTAATGTGTTAGTTACAGGATAATGTATTACGGAACGAGTAAACAGACTTTCCAGTAACGAGATTGAACTAGGTATGATGATACCGACGATCAAATCTTGGGCAAGTAACATACCGATGACAAAGGGAACAACTTATGTTGTTATGCGGTTTGACTGATAAAGATCTTCGTAGAATATGTGGGAACCAATATTAGCATCCAGGTTCCGCTATTGGTTATTGACCGGAGATGAGTCTCGGTCATGTCTACATAGTTCTCGAACCCGTAGGGTCTGCACGCTTAACATTCGATGACGATCGGTATTATGAGTTTATGTGTTTTGATGTACCAAAGGTAGTTTGGAGTCCCGTATATGATCACGGACATGACGAGGAGTCTTGAAATGGTCGAGACATGAAGATTGATATATTGGAAGGTTATGTTTGGACACCGGAATTGTTTCGGATGAGTTCAGGCATATATTGGAGTACCGGGAGGTTACCGGAACCCCCAGGGAGTTAATGGGCCTTGATGGGCCATAGTGGAAGAGAGGAGGAGGCGGACATGTGTGGCGCGCGCCCCTAGGCCCAATCCGAATTGGGGTAGGGTTTGGGGGGCTTTCCTTCTCTACCTCTTCCCTTCCTTCCCCCATCCTAGTTGGACTAGGAAAGGGGGGAAACCTACTCCTAGTAGTAGTAGGAATCCTCCCTTGGGGTGCGCCCTAGGAGGCTGGCACTCCCCCTCCTCCACTCCTTTATATACGGGGGAGGGGGCACCCCATAGACACACAAGTTGATCTCTTAGCCGTGTGCGGTGCCCCCCTCCACAGATTTCCACCTCGGTCATATTGTCGTAGTGTTTAGGCGAAGCCCTGCGTCGGTAACTTCATCATCACTATCAACACACCGTCGTGCTGACAAAACTCTCCCTCGGCCCCAGCTGGATCTAGAGTTCGAGGGACGTCACCGAGCTGAACGTGTGCAGATCACGGAGGTGCCGTGCGTTAGGTACTTGATCAGTTGGATCACAAAGACGTTCGACTACATCAACCGCGTTACTTAATGCTTCCGCTTTCGGTCTACGAGGGTACGTGGACACACTCTTCCCTCTCGTTGCTATACATCTCTTAGATAGATCTTGCATGATCGTAGGAATTTTTTTTGAAATACTGCGTTCCCCTACAGAATCCTACTTGGACTGGGAGTCCAAGTAGGACTCTCCCCTATGGCGCCCCCCCCTTGGGCCGGCCTCCTCTTCCCCTCTCCTTTATATAAGTGGGAGGGGGCACCCCAAAAGGAACATCAAGTCTTCTCTTAGCCATGTGCGGTGCCCCCTCCACAGTTATACACCTCCGTCACGTCGTAGTGCTTAGGCGAAGCCCCGGTAACATCATCATCACCATCGCCACGCGGTCGTGCTGACAGAACTCTCCCTCGTCCTCAACTGGATCAAGAGCTCGAGGGACGTCATCGTGTTGAACGTGTGCTGAACACGGAGGTGCCGTATGTTTGGTGCTAGGATCGGTTGAATCGCAAAGACGTTCGACTACATCAACCACGTTACTAAACGCTTCCGCTTTCGATCTACGAGGGTACGTGGACACACTCTCCCCTCTCGTTTCTATGCATCTCCTAGATAGATCTTGCGTGATCGTAGGAATTTTTTTTTTTGAAATACTTCGTTCCCCAACAGTGGCATCAGAGCCAGGTCTATGCGTAGATGATACATGCACGAGTAGAACAAAAGAGTTGTGGGCGATAATAGTCATACTGCTTACCACCAACCTCTTACTTTGACTCGGCAGTATTGTTGGATGAAGCGGCTCGGACCGACATTACATGACCGTGTTCATGGGACTGGTTCTACCGACGTACTTCACACATAGGTGGCTCTCGGGTTTCTGTTTCTCCAACTTTAGTTGAATCGAGTTTGACTACGGCTGATCCTTGTTGAAGGTTAAAACAACACACTTGATGAAAAATTGTTGTGGTTTTGATGCGTAGGTAAGAACATTTTTTGCTAGAAGCCCGTAGTAGCCACGTAAAATTTGCAACAACAAAGTACAGGACGTCTAACTTGTTTTTGCAGGGCATGTTGTGATGTGATATGGTCAAGACGTGATGAGATATAAATTGTTGTATGAGATGATCATGCTTTGTTAAATTTATCGGCAACTGGCAGGAGCCTTATGGTTGTATATTTATTGCATAAGATGCAAGCGCCACATAATTGCTTTAATTTATCGCCATGCGATAGCAATAGTTGCAAAAGCAATAGTTGGCGACACGACCATTTGACGACACGTTGATAGAGATCAAGATGATGGAGATCATGGTGTCATGCCGGTGACGATGGAGATCATGACGGTGCTTTGGAGATGGAGATCAAAGGCACAAGATGATGATGGGCATATCATGTCACATATTTTGATTACATGTGATGTTTATCCTTTATGCACCTTATTTTTCTTAGTACGGTAGTAGCATTATAAGATGATTTTCGGTGTCAAAACCGGCCGATCTCGGGGAGGGGGTCCCGAACTATGCGTCTGAGGATGAAAGGTAACATGAGGCAGGGGGCACAATGTTTACCCAGGTTCGGGCCCTCTTGATGGAGGTAATACCCTACATCCTGCTTGATTGACTTTCATGAGTATAAGGATTACAAGAGTTGATCTACCTTGAGATCGTAATGTCTAAACCCTAGATGTCTAGCCTGTATGAATTCTGATTGCCTCTACAGACTAAACCCTCCAGTTTATATACACATCGGAGGGGCCTAGGGTTATACAGAGTCGGTTTACAGAGAAAGGAATCTTCATATCCAAAGCCAAGCTTGCCATTCACGCAAAGGAGAGTCCCATCCGGACACGGGGGGAAGCCTTCTATCTTGTATATTCACGGCCCACCAGTCTGGCCCATGTCAAACAGCCCGGACGCCTGGGGACCCCCTAATCCAGGACTCTCACAGTAGCCCCTGAACCAGGCTTCAATGACGATGTGTCTGGTGCGCAGATTGTCTTCGGCATTGCAAGGCGGGTTCCTCCTCCGAACACTCCAAAGTAGTTGATCAAAATAACTATATCTGGCTATGTACAATAGTTACAACCCTGAACCACAAAGGAAAAATGCTTAAACAAAAATAGGTCATGTCTTCTGACAGCTTTTTTGGCGAGGCGTTGTGCTCTGGCCTCATTATTATTTCGAACCGTTTTTTAGCTTCCAATCTCGCGTTTCGAGGCGCGGTTTTCATTGACACATCTTGTCAAAGCAGAGATTGTGTCCTCTTATTGCGGGATTCTTATCAATACGGTTTTGGGTAACCCAACTGTGTCGTTTACAAGATGTCTTGGGAATAGGCGAGGTTTAAGGCTTGTGGGGGGACGTTCGATATTCACTTCCTTTATAAGAAGATAAGGGTCCATCTTTTTATCCCACGCCTCCTTCCTCCTTAGGCCATCCTTCCTCAAGCTCCAGCGCCCAAGCTCCAAGCTTTCCCCTCGCCGCCAAGTATTCCAATCATGTCCGGATCCGGCTCACAAGGAAAGGGGGTGGCCTCCTCCGTGACGGAGTAGGATATCAAAGAGCTTTGGGAAGCGAGGTATTTGACAGCAGAGATCAGGCATAGGCTCCCTGCCAAAGTGCAAATTATCCCCACTCCAAAACCTGGTGAGAGGGTCGTATTCCTCCCTCCCTTTCTCTGCGGACTAGGATTTACCCTACACCCCTTTGTACATGGTCTCATGTTCTATTATGGGCTGGATTTTCACGATCTAGCCCCGAATTCCTTTCTCCAGATCTCGGTGTTTATCATCATGTGTGAGGCATTCCTCCGCGTCCCTCCACACTTCAGCCTATGGCTCAAAAATTTCAATGTGAAGCCGAAGGTGGTTGATGGGCAACACGCGGACTACAGTGGTGCCATGTTAAGCAAACTTCCCAAAGTTATCTGGCCCAAAGAGGCATTTGTGGATACCATCAAGACATGGTAGCAGGAGTGGTTTTACATTACCAAACCCAACGGCACCAAATGGGCAGCTGCCCCTACATTTAGATCCAGACCCCCGCTGCAGCTTGCATCCTGGACCAACAAGGGTCTGGATTGGGGATCATCCGATGAGGTGTTGATGTTGAAGAAGTGCATCAAAAATATCATAGAGAAAAACACCAGCCTCACAGATGTGATCCAGGTGATGCTCATCCGCCGGTCCCTTCCCTGCCAATGCCGGCCACTCCGCATGTGGGAGTTCAATCCGGAAGGGCCACGGATCCTGACGTGATTCTTTGGCACGACGCATAAAGCGATCTGGAAGCTCCTTTTCAAGACTCAAAAGTCGTGGCCGGAGACTTCCAAAGACATCGGCCTCGACTCCAACCATCCAGCCTCCTAGTAAGTGCTATCTTTACACAGTCAATTAATCAAAAGATGGGACAGACTGAAAATTCCATCCTATAAAACAGGGCTGGACGAAGAAGGCGGAGCAGATCAGATGTCTAGCTCCATTGCCCGAAAATCCAACAGACCCTCTTTTAATGAAGATGCTGGTCCCGGCGCCCTATCAAGCGTCAGAGAAAAAGGTCCGGTAGAAGAGCAAGGAAGCCAAGGATGGCCTCCATTGCAAAGGTACTTCGGACGGGGCGTCCAGAGAGATCGAAACCCATTCCTCCGAGGAGGATGAAGACGAGGAGGAGGAAGAGGCCGACAGCACCCTTTCCCCAAAGGGGAAGGAGAAGATGGCGGCCTCCGAAGACCCGGAGGTGGAGGCGCATAAAATGGGAAAATATCCCTCCCAGATGGCTCGAATTCAGACACCGAGGCCATCCCCAAGTGGCACCCCAGGCCGAAGCCCCTTGCTGAATCGGAAGATGCCGTACATAAGTCCGGTTTTGCTAAGTATGGTATTAATGTTTTGAATGGTGTAGGCCGGCCCGCAATCTTCCCCAACAATTATCGAAGGGGAACTCTTTGGATCCAAGGATGATGGAGAGCAAGTCACTTTCGTGAGCCTCCCTGCCTCTCGCCTAGGACGACACCGAGGTGTTGTCCCGAAGGGCCTCTCCGGGGAACGAGGCGGTACCGGAAGGCACCAAAACGGCGCCAGAAGGTAACACTTCGGTCGCTGAAAACACGGGGGTAACAATCCCCTCGAGGGCTGACGGTAGGGGTCTAGACCAGTCCGACCATCAGCCGGAGCCGAATAAGCAATCTCCCTTGAGGGAGGGGGGTGCCAACTCCCACGGTAACCTCCGCTAGTCCGGAGGCGCCGAGTACACTGATGGAGGCACTAAAATGAGCTTCCATCATGGAGGAGCACCGCACCTTGATGGGTGTGGTGGTTAAAAAGGTTCAGTCTGCCAAGAACGGATTGAATGAGGCCTTTGCTAGCCTGTTAACAAGGTTCGAGGTATGCAATGTAATATTCCTGGCCGCCTTTCATATGAGAAGATGTATGTGTATAGATAATAGCCCATGAGACTCTAATCGTCCCTTTTGTTAATCAAAAAGTGGCGGACAGAGGATCAATAATTTTCCACGGGAGCGGATGTACTTCCATATGTTGAAATGTAGGCTTCACTATTAGTGGCTACTGCCCAGGCTGCTGAGGTATCTGAACTGAAGCGTCAGCTAGGACTGGCCGATAAGGATCTCGTCTGCATCAACAAGGGTATTGATGAGGCGCAAGGTATGCTATTAAAACGTTTCGTGCGGGGCCATACCTCTGGAGTTTAAAGGTCATGCGTTGCTATGTGCGTGATTGCAGGTATCGCGGCTGCAGTTGAGGCCCTTAGGGGTGACCTTGCCCAGGCCAAGGAGCAGGCAAGGGTGAACAATGCGGCCACTGATAAAGCAGCCGAGGACTTGAAGTCCAAACAGGCTGCCCACTGCCAGTACGAGGAGCGGTTGGCCGAAGTAGAGAATGAGCTCAGGGACGCCGCCGACAAGTATAAGTCCCTGGAGGAGAAGAGTAAAGCCTAGGAGACCGACCTTGCCGAGGCGCTTAAATAGGCCTAGGAAGTGCAGGTCGAATCCCAAGCGGCGCGTGAGGAGATTAGGCAAGCCGGACAAGTGACTGTTGGTAAGCCCCTTCTTCTATAGAGTAAAATTCAGCTATCAGTCGTATGTTTTACTCACGCAACCGTGGGTGCCCTAGTTGTCTTTGTGGATCTTCCAAGGAGCTCTGCTGACGACGTGTGGTTCTTCCAAGCCAAGGAGGGGCATGCGACGGAGGAGCAATTCTGGAGCCAGTTCGTAGCACGGGAGCACCCCGCACTGCTGAATGGCCAGATGGCGCAGTGGGCCGAGCTGAATAGGATGACCGGCTCAGCTATGACGGACGTCATAGTCAGGCTATCCGACCAAACCCGTTACAAGTAGCTATTTTGGCCTATGTGATGACTTGTTGACACCCTGCCCCGTATTGACGCGGTTAAGCAGTCGTCGTGTATGGAAGGTCCGCGACTGGTTTTTGCCTGTGTCAAGATGCACCGGGCTAAGGTGAAGGCTGCCAGCATGGCCGTTGAAGGTCCGCCTGGAGACAAGATCTACCGTACGCCCGACCGCTATTTCAAAGATGTCCTGGAAGGCGCCCACTTAATAGAGGGCCAGTGCTCCAAGGACATCTTGTTCGAATGAATATGTCTGAATACCTGGATGCTTGTATGAACCAAAGCTTTGTAATATATTTATATTGCTTGTCTTAAAAGTGTTATTCCTCCTGTGCGGCCATTGTATACCTGAGAGTTTACCAGTCGTCGACCCCCACGTAAATACTACGGGGGTGTTCGGAATAGCACGTGACCACACATTAACCCAACGTGTTGGTTCGTAAAGGAGGTGTCAGCGCAGCGAACGAGGCAATCAGACTCTATGGCTTTACCACTCTCACTTAGCCATAGGAGTTTGACGATGGGGTTGTAAGATAGCCCCTAGTGCATATGCGGCTATCGAACTTAGGTGTCTTTAAACGCGTGTCTGGACAAAGCCAGACCTTCGTGTAATTCGGAAGAAATCGCTAGAGATTTAATAAGTCACCGAATTGCGGACTAGCTCTCGCTGCATCATGACAGTAAATTTTTGGCTTTCTCTACTGAGGTGGTTGACTGGGCTAGCCGGAAACACAACCGCAGTAGTTCTCCCTTCACTACCTTAGCCGAAAAACGGATAAGGTGGTAAGCACAGAAGCCGGGCAACCCAACTATTGACCAAAGACGTGATTTGGAGCCGATGCATATAATGCAGTATTCGGGACGCCGAAGTATACTCAGAGAGTTTCGGACTTTCTCTTGTGAAGAAAATGTATATGGCTTGAATAGAGCCCCTGGCGATTTAAGTCATACAAAGTTGTATATGCCAATTTGAACGTACAGTGGGAAAACAGAAAAAGGCTAATACCAAACAAGGCTGGGCGAAACTGTTTCCCTTATGATCTGATTGGTACGTCAAAACGTATTTTTATAGAAGATGTGATAAGCATCACGGCCATTATACATGCCGAGAACAAGGGAAAGCTCTATACAGGTCCTAAATTTGAAAAATGATCTAGATGATCCTTTGGACATACAGCCGCATGTCTGCGCTGCTTTTCACCTTGGTTTAGGATCCTTTGAGAGGATCAACAATCGAGTATGTATAAGGGGCCTAGAAGGGGGCCCTTGTTAGCTCCAGAATTTGATGTGGGCTGTAAAGAACCTGAAAGAATAAAAACAAGAGGAAAAGGGTGGAGCAATATGTGGGTCCGGATAGGGTCAAGCCGTATCATGGACCCTATGTTTAGCATGCCTCCATCTTTGCCCATGGTACTTTTAACGCATAGTTATGTGCGCGCGGTAGGTATGCCGCTATCAGGATGGGGTATTGGAAGAGGCCTAATTGCTAATCTAGCTCTAGATGAGCCGGACTGTCATTCTGTAGGGTAGACCGGGCTCGTTTAATAGTGTCTGGGGGCTTGACTGCCAGTGTGGTTCTTGGCCTAGCGAGGCCACCCTGCACCTCGGCCACGAGGGCCACGTTATGCTCCTCTATACGGAGGGAGCGCTCCATGTTTCCATTGACTGTTATAACGCCACGTGGTCCAGGCATCTTAAGCTTGAGATAAGCGTAGTGCGGGACTACATTTAAACGAGCAAAAGCGGTTCGTCCGAGTAGTGCGTGATAGCCACTTCGGAACGGGAAAATGTCAAAGATCAGGTCTTCGCTCCGGAAGTTATCTGGTGAGCCGAAGACGACTTCCAGCATTATGGATCTTGTGCAACAGGACTCTACGCCAAGTATTACCCCTTTAAAGATGGTTTTAGTTGGCTTGATTCTTGATGGATCAATGCCCATTTTACGGACAGTGTCCTGATAAAGCAGATTGATACTGCTGCCGCCATCCATGAGGACTCACGTGAGGTGGAATCCGTCGATAATTGGATCGAGAACCAATGCAGCCGAGCCTCCATGACGGATACTTGTCGGATGGTCTCTGCGATAAAAAGTGATCGAACAAGCTGACCATGGGTTAAATTTTGGGGCGACTAGCTCTATGGCATAGACGTCCCTTAATGTGCGCTTGCGCTCCCATTTAGATATGTGGGTGACGTAGATCATGTTCACCGTTTTGACCTCAGGGGGAAATTTCTTTTGTCCCCCTGTGTTCTGTGGGCGAGGCTCTTCATCGTCGTCCTCGCTGGGCGGCCCTTTCCGCTTGTGTTCGGTGTTGAGCTTGCCGGCCTGTTTAAAACCCAACAATTTATGTTGGTGTGATTGGCGGGTTTATCGGGGATGACATGAATCTGGCACGGCCGATCGAGTATTCTGTCCAAACTAGATGGACCATCTCTATTTCCTTTGAATGGCTTCTTCCGCTGACCGGATTTAGAGCCACTGAATCTGGCGTTAACCGCCATGTCTTCGGTATCTTGGTTGTTGCTTCGATGCTTGTGCTTGTCGCGTCGTGGCTTGCCATTGCCATCCCTGGCTTCGGAGGTTCCAGGGTCGTCGGTGCTATTTCTTCTACGAGCTAGCCAACTATCTTCTCCCGCACAAAAGTGGGTCATGAGTGCGGTAAGGGCTGCCATGGACTTTGGCTTTTCTTGGCCAAGGTGTCGAGTGAGCCACTCATCTCGGACGCTGTGTTTAAAGGACAATCCACAATTTGGTTCTCTTTAATTAAGAACCTGGTCCAGAGTTTCTGGGCTGACTCTCCGGGTTGTTGGACTATGTGATAGAGATCATCGGCGTCTGGAGGCCGAACATAGGTACCTCGGAAGTTGTCTCTAAAGGCATCCTCCAAGTCTTCCTAGCTGCCGATGGAGTACTCTGGGAGGCTTTTTAACCAGTGCCGAGCTGGTCCCTTTTATTTGAGCGGGAGGTATTTAATGGTGTGGAGGTCATCACCGCGTGCCATGTGGATATGCAGAAGGAAATCATCGATCCATACTACGGGGTCTGTCGAACCATCGTATGATTCAATGTTGACAGGTTTAAACCCTTCTGGGAACTAATGTTCCATCACTTCGTTGGTGAAGCATAGGGGGTGTGCGGCGCCCCTGAACCGGGTGATGTCGCGGCGCAATTCGGATGAAGTCCGAATGCGGTTCTCAGCTCGGGTGAGGTTGTGCCTATCGCGCCAGTCCTGATGGCCGTCCTCTCGTGTCGGGGCACGCCCCCTTGACTCATAGATTGATCTTGTCTGACCGTCTCTATTTTCCAGGTCCTTGCATAGGTCATAGGTATAGCCCGGGGCCGCTGCCTCCCTGCCCCAACATTGGAGTGGCGCGGGCTGGTGTTCGGCATGAGCAAACGGTCTGTCCCGTCCACGTGAAGGTCGCTCGGGCTCGTAAATAGCATAGTGCTTTGGCGGTATTGTCTCAAGGGCCTCGTCATCGAATTGTGGTAATAGCTTGCACTTCGGGTAACTCTTAGTTGAGCGTTCGAGGCCGTACTCCTTGGCTGCCAGGACATTAGTCCATCTGTCATTGAGTAAATCCCGATCAGCTTGAAGTTGCTGCTGCTTCTTTTTCAGGCTTCTTGTAGTGGTGATTAGCCGGCGCTTGAAGCGCTCTTGTTTGAGGGGTTTCTCCAGAACGATGAAATCTTCGTCGCCGAGGCTCACATCCTCTTCGATGATCAGTAGGTGGTTACTATCCTCCAAGTCCTCCTTCCCGACAGGATTGTCAGGGTTAACTTGCCCATCCTCCCAATCATCATGTTCGGATGTTGGCTTGACAGGGGCTTCGGGGTCTTCGGCGTTTTCCGGAGTGTTATTGTCTTTGGTGCTGGTATTGCTGTCTTTCTCACGACGCGATTTTGAGCGGCGCCGTTGACATTGATGCTTTGGAGGTGCTTCAACAGGCTTGCCCTCAACCAGATCCTTCTTGCCGTTGTCGTCATCCTCTTTGGGTGTATCCACCATGTATACGTCGTATGTGGAGGTGGCCGTCCAATGTCCGGTAAACGGAGGGTTTTGGCCTTGATCGTCTCCGGCATCGTCGTCCATACCGCCGATGTCTTCGGAGGCGTAGTCCATCATGTCGGTTAGATCTTCAACAGTGGCTATGAAGTGGGTGGTGGGTGGGACGTAAAATTCCCCGCACTCAGCCCCTAGTCCGGGCTGGGTGTAATTCGGGAGCGATTCCTCTGTAATGGCGAGGGATCGCATTATGTCCAGCGCCTCGTTTAGGAGCGAGGTTTGGAAGGAAAAGCGAGAGTCCGCCAGGCCAACCGGGGTGTGGGCTTCCTGGCCACGCCCGCTTGTCCCGGACCTCGAGAATTCGGATTTAGAGTCCGAGGGAGAGTCCGGCGCTTTAGCGACTAGAGGAGTTCGGTTCGTCTTTGGGTTTGTCGGTGATGTCGTCCCCTCAGTACAAAAAAAGACACTTTCGTGATGATACGTCTTTGTCACAGTAGGTCACGTTCTCTATCATGTATGTACACCCATGACGATTTTATGACAGAATCAAGATAGTCATACCTCTGCTGTCATAGAAGTATTCCATGACATTACCAAAATTATCATCACGGAAGTGTCCACTTCCATGACGATAAATCGCGCGTCATAGAAGTGCTTTCGTCAAGGGTGACCGACACGTGGCATCGACCATAACGGCTTGCCGTTAAGCTATCAGGTCCTGTTTTGGATCCGATAACCCGTTAATGGCCCGTACCAATGGGGATTTTTCACGTGTAAAATTGTCATTGGCCGACGGAACCACGTGTTAGCTCCTCGTTGGGACAGATGTCATCCACTCATTGGACAGGAGGCACCTATGATATGTCAACACGTGGCACGGCCCAATAGAGGCCCAGTCCAGTGAAAAGGCCGACCCAGCTAAAGGCCCACCGTGTTTTTTCAGACACTAGTGGGCTGGCCCGTTAACAGCCTGCCATGTTTTGTGTCAAATTGGGGCCCATATCAGATCAGCCCGTTCACAGCCTGCCAAGTTTTGGGCCAAATTACGGCCCATATCGGATCAGACCCGTTAACAAGCCACTGTACCTTTGGGCCCATTCTAAGACAGGTTTGTATTTCAGCCTGTTAAATGCCCGTTTACCAGTTCGGCCCGATAATAGTTTCGGCCTGTTAGCGGCCCGTGGAGTATCTGGGACGTTGTCGGCCCGGTTTAAGTTTAGGCCATTTAACGGCCCACGCGGAAACTGGGCTATTTCTTTTCCGAAGTAACTTAATGGCCCGTAGTCTTCGTGGATAAATTTCAGCCCAACTAGCCTATCGGCCTGTTAATGGCCCGTGTAACACATGGGCCTAATTACATCCAGCTTGCTTACAACCGATCTGATAATGGCCCGTGACACTTTTTGGCCTATGGCCCGCGTGGATACCGGCCTGCTTAAAGCCCATAATTTTATTGGACCAAACAGGCTGGAGATATATTTTGGCCTGTTAACTGCTCGTCCTATTTGGGCCCAACATGGGCCTTAGGCAGTTTCGGCCTGTATTGGCCCGAGAATTTTTTGGCTCAATTCTAGCCCAATCTAGGTTTTAGCATGTTAAAATCCCATGATATTCTCTGGCCCAACTGGACAGAACGTTACTCGACATGTTAAAGGCGGGAAACTACTATAGGTTTAGACCTGC
Organism: Triticum urartu; assembly: GCF_056163025.1. Taxonomy (NCBI): domain Eukaryota; kingdom Viridiplantae; phylum Streptophyta; class Magnoliopsida; order Poales; family Poaceae; genus Triticum; species Triticum urartu. The sequence goes on from NC_141877.1 coordinate 534,740,668, forward strand.
TAATGCCCCAAGATGATTATGGGCCCATGTTTTGGCCCATATGAGTAACGGACCGGCCAGAAGACCGGCAACAATGAGATCCACTGAACCTTCCGGCCAAAATTACAGCATACCGACCAAAGAATAAACCTAGACTATACAATAGAGAAATTACGACATATTACATCCACTAGGAATCAAAGTTCTCTACCGGTGATAATAAAGCGCAACATGAACGCGGATTACATACAATGGGCATCAAAGGTTGCCACCAGTGCATATAAACATGCCGACAAAATAATATACAAAACTGAGAGCACTTCAGAAGGCACTAGGCCTGGCAAGGTCGGACCCCGCAAGCAGCCGAACAAGCTGATGAGACCTCAGTTGTGTCAACGATAGATGCTTCATCCCTAGTTGTATGGCACCATAGTGCGCACGGCAGTCCCCTGACATCTTCATTATATCTTTGACTACAAGTCGGAGCTGTGCTGAAGCAAGCCTTTCCGCTTTAAGTTGAGATAAAGAAGTCGAACTGATTGAGGCATCGACTGCATAGAGGTTGTCTCACACGTGGTAGTGAGTAGCTTCAACTCACTTTCATCATCAAGACAGGACCTTGGGGTCATCTCGATCGCTATCCTCAAGATGGTTTGGCTCACTATCTTCCCTAAAGGTATGCCTGGCATAAGAGATACGACTCTGAAAGAGAAATAAGGAGACACGTAACAGGTTTCACAATTATATAAGCAAATAAATGGATCTGTTCTGCATAAGGAACATGTTTCTACAACTACAATTTAAAACTGGTAGTTGCTGCAAACATCCAATCAGATGTAAACAGCAAAGTAAACAGCAGTGGAGGAAATGATGCCTATCCGAATCTATACTAGAACAAAGTTTGAAGGTGTGAGAAGGATGAAGTTATATTACATGTTAACATAGGCTGGACAAAGTCCATCTCCATGTTGATGGAAGGATAATTCAATAAATTCCCCAAAGAAAAATATTTATAAGCATTGTCATTATTCTACATTTTGCAAAGAGTGAATGTAGATCAAATAATATTGCAAGAAACAGAGGATAATGAAGCTCAGGTGCAGACTGATGATACATAATCAAATAGCAATTAATTAGGTACATCATTACAAGGAAAAAGGTACTGATAAGAGGAATGCAGACATCAACGTGTGAAGTGGCATTGGCTTTATTCAACATTTTGGTAAGAGTAAATGTAGATATGATAATTTGGAGAAAGTGGAGGGCGGGGCAGATAAGATGCAGAGTAATGCTAGACAATCAACTATCTCGCGATGCAAGTACAGTGATACCACCACCGTCCATTATTACTTGTCGCTCAAATGGATTTATCTAGCACTATTAAGTTCTAAATACATCCAATTGATCAACAATTAATTCGATACATAGGGAGTACATGACAACTGGTACTTACATGTGCAATGCAAAACATCATAACCATTGTATTAATTCTACATTTATCTAAGAGTAAATATAGATCTTATAATTTCAAGCAAAGGGAGGATAAAGAAGCGAACATGTACAGTGATGCCAAGGTTGTCAGAATTGCGATTCTATTATACGATTCTATGACTTTACGACCCAAACTAACCCCTCTGATTCTACGATTTTACTTCATAGAATCTACGCTTCTACGATTGTGATAGTGAAGATTCTATGATTTGCGATCCTACCATCGGGGTTCCGATCCGATTCAAAATCATGATTCTGACAACCTTGAGTGATGCTACACAATCAAACAGTAATGAGTGTAAGTATGCTGACAAAGGGAAATAGGTACTAATAAGAGCAATGCAGAGCCCAGTTTTGTCGTGGGATCCTATGATCCTTTGAGCAAGGAGATTCATCAGAAATTAGTTTTCATACAAGAGAGAAGGTAAGGCACATGCAGAAATTCAGGAGTTCAAATTTTGAATTGATATCATAGACAGTACCTAACACTGGGCTCTCAGCAGTTCTAATAGGGGTTTGGCCACTAGAGTAGGGGTAAAGTGTGTTAAAGTTGGGCCTGTGTTTTCTGTGGCTGCTGATCTATCCGATTTAATAGGTATCACTACCTTTTCCAAATACCTAGTTTGTACTCCTTGAGGATTTGCACTGACCCTCTTCCTTTTGGACATCTATTACAAAAGGACAACATTTGACTAGAAAAACATAGTATGACGACACATGGAATAGGTACAGAAAATGGATAGGTATGGCATATACTCATATATGATGCTTAAACTAAGCATATGGTGTAAAAAAGTAGAAGTAATGCAAGAGGTCAGATGCAAAATATGTGCGACCAATACAACCATGCCAAGTTAGAGCAAGCACCTTGATGGGTGAATAAGATAGGCCATCCTTCACCATGCCAAGTTTGTTATCTAGTGGATTGTTCTGCAATATTCCTTTTGTGCACCCATTCTCATATTCATTTCGATAATGTTCAATACCTGACATGCATGAAAACATAAAAACAAGTGAGATTATCTTTGTAATGCAAAAGTGATTCTAATCCAATACTTCCTCCCTGTAAACCACTTTGTGCTATCTCTGCAATTCTTCTAAGAGGTACCATGCATGCTGTAATTTGGTGTGTGCATTAATATAATGTGGCCTACTACTAAAAATATGAGAGCTCCATAAGTGATGATACTTCGCAGATGACAGCTTCAACATATAGTAAAGAAGAACAAGTCGACCTGACCAGACAGATTCAAAATATACTAAGGGAGAATAACTCGACCTCACCAGTCGACCGCAAGAGAAGAGGATCATGTCGGTGTCAAAACCGGCAGATCTCGGGTAGGGGTCCTGAACTGTGCGTCTAAGGATCGATGGTAACAGGAGACAGGGGACACGATGTTTACCCAGGTTTGGGCCCTCTTGATGGAGGTAATACCCTACTTCCTGCTTGATTGACTTTGATGAGTATAGGGGTTACAAGAGTTGATCTACCTTGAGATCGTATGTTGTGGTCTAAACCCTACAGGTATTATGAGTAATGTCATAATAATCTACCGACAAGCCTGGCCTTGGCTTATATAATGTACCAGAGGCCTAGGATAACAAGAGTCCTAGTCGAATACGCCGGTGGAGAGGAGCCCTTGTCTTGATCACCAAGTCTTGTGGAATCTTCCTCGTGTATACATCGGCTGTCCGAACTGGCCCATGAGCATACGGCCATGGGGGTCCTCAGCCCAATCCAACTGATTGGGAGATGACGTGGTGAGTACCCCCTAGTCAAGGACACTGTTAGTAGCCCCCTGAACTAGTCTTCATGTTGGGTACGCTCCTCGATTCTTCCGAACTGTTCTTCATCTTCGGTCGTCGGTCTTGAAAACTGGTTCAACAAATGTTCCCATCTTTGATCTTGAGGATCGCTGATATGTCTCCAACATATCTGTAATTTTTCACTGCTCCATGCTATATTATCTACTGTTTTGGACATTATTGGGCTTTATTATCCACTTTTATATTATTTTTGGGACTAACCTATTAACCGGAGGCCCAGCCCAGAATTGTTGTTTTTTGCCTGTTTTAGGGTTTCGAAGAAAAGGAATATCAAATGGAGTCCAAACGGAATGAAACCTTCGGGAACGTGATTTTCTCAATGAAAAAGACCCGGGAGACTTGGAACCTACGTCAAGAAAGAAAAGAGGAGGCCACGAGGTAGGGGGCGCGCCTGCCTACCCTAGGCGCGCCCTCCACCCTCGTGGGCCCCCTGTTGCTCCACCGACGTACTCCTTCCTCCTATATATACCTATGTACCCCCAAACGATCAGATACGGAGAAAAAAACCTAATTCCACCGCCACAACTTTCTGTTTCCACGAGATCCCATCTTGGGGCCCGTTCCGGAGCTCCGCCGGAAGGGGCATCAATCACGGAGGGCTTCTACATCAACACCATAGCCCCTCCGATGAAGTGTGAGTAGTTTACTTCAGACCTACGGGTCCATAGTTAGTAGCTTGATGGCTTCTTCTATCTTTTTGGATCTCAATACAAAGTTCTCCCCCTCTCTTGTGGAGATCTATTTGATGTAATCTTCTTTTCGCGGTGTGTTTGTTCAGACGATGAATTGTGGGTTTATGATCAATTCTATCTATGAACAATATTTGAATCTTCTCTAAATTCTTTTATGTATGATTGGTTATCTTTGCAAGTCTCTTTGAATTATCAGTTTGGTTTGGCCTACTAGATTGATCGTTCTTGCAATGGGAGAACTTCTTAGCTTTGGGTTCAATCTTTGCGGTGTCCTTTCCCGGTGACAGTAAGGGCAGCAAGGCACGTATTGTATTGTTTCCATCGAGGATAACAAGATGGGGTTTTCTTCATATTGCATGAGTCTACCCTCTACATCATGTCATCTTGCTTAAGGCGTTACTCTGTTTTTAACTTAATACTCTAGATGCATGCTGGATAGCGCTCGATGAGTGGAGTAATAGTAGTAGATGTAGGCAGGAATCGGTCTACTTGTCTCGGACGTGATGCCTATATACATGATCATACCTAGATATTCTCATAACTATGCTCAATTTTGTCAATTGCTCAACAGTAATTTGTTCACCCACCGTAGAATAGTTATGCTCTTGAGAGAAGCCACAAGTCAAACCTATGGCCCCCGGGTCTATCCCTATCATATTAATCTCCTACTACTTAGTTATTTCCGTTTGCTTTTACTTTGCCTTTATTTTACTTTGCATCTTTATCATAAAAATACCAAAAATATTATCTTATCATATCTATTAGATCTCACTCTGGTAAGTGGCCTTATAGGGACTGACAACCCCTATTCGCGTTGGTTGCGAGGATTTATTTGTTTTGTGCAGGTGTGAGGGACTCGCGTGTATCCTCCTACTGGATTGATACCTTGGTTCTCAAAAACTGAGGGAAATACTTACGCTACTTTGCTGCATCATCCCTTCCTCTTCGGGGAAAACCAACGCAGTGCTCAAGAGGTAGCAAGAAGGATTTATGGCGCCGTTGCCAAGGAGGTCTACGCAAAAGTCAATATACCAAGAACCCATCACATACCCTTATCTCCTGCATTACATTATTTGCCATTTGCCTCTCGTTTTCCTCTCCCCCACTTCACCCTTGCCGTTTTATTTGCCCTCTCTCTCTATCCTCCCTCTCTTTCTCTATTTGCCTCTTTTTTGCCCGCTTGCTTTTTGTTTGCTTACGTGTTAGTTTGCTTGCTTGTCGTCATGTAAAGTCCTTTACCTTCTGCCTCTATGTCTGAAATTGGGGAAATTATTGTCGATATGGACAATAATAATATCGTGAAAAAATCTGATGCTCCTGTTAAAGAACCTACCATCTTTCATACAAAAAAATTCCATGTTGGTAGTGGTAATAATATTGGAAAAGGAGTTATTAAGATTTCTTTACTTGTGTCGGTTTTTTAACTTCTATGGGTAGTTCTATCCTTCACAGAACTAGTAGTCATGCGGACGCTATTGCCATGCTTGTAGTTGAACTTGAAAGACAATTCATGCACATGCATCCTTCCATACAAGGGATTTTTCTGGAATTTTCTAATATTGAGCATTCTTCTGTTAAGCGTTACTATATTTTTGGCTCATGAGTTTAGATTCATAATAAAAGAGGCCAAAGAAACCTTTGCACATTATAGGGTGGACGCTTGCCGTCCTCCCATAGAGGCTATCCTCTTTGATCAAGAAGAAATAATGCGTTTTCAATCTCTAGATTATGTTGCTTTCAATGAAAATCTTAGAAAAAGGGTTCCTACCAATGTTTTTAGTTGATAGAATTTCTGATCTTAATGATGATTTGGCTATTGGAAATAATGAACTAGGATATTCTCTTGAATATAGGCTCACAAAGTTCTATCAAAAGAATGCTTATAATGATGAATTAGTTGTGCATTATGAAGGACCACAGGAGGAACCTATACCTCCCAAGGTTGATCTTGGGGACTTTTGTCCCGTTAAATTTAGCCCTTTCGATTACTTTTCCTTGCCTCAAAGAAAACTTGCTGCCGAACGTAGAGAATATGAAATGAGTTTTAATAATCTATCTTACTATTATGGCAATACCTAGATCTATTCTTGCTTGTTATGCCTAGCTAGGGGCGTTAAACGATAGCGCTTGTTGGGAGGCAACCCAATTTTATTTTTATTCCTTGCTTTTTGCTCCTGTTTAGTAACAAATAATTTATCTAGCCTCTGTTTTGGTTGTGTGTTTTCTGTTTAATTAGTGTTTGTGCCAAGTAGAACCGTTGGGAAGACTTGGGGAAAGTCTTGTTGAACTTGTTGTAAAAACAGAAACTTTAGCGCTCACAAGAACTGCTGCAATTTTTATTTGGAAAGTGATATTTAGTTAATTATTTTTGGAGATTATTAATAGATAAATTCCTCACGTCCAGCAATTTATTTTATAATTTTTGGGGCTCCAGATCTTGCGCTAGCTACATATTACTACAGACTGTTCTGTTTTTAACAGATTCTGTTTTTCGTGTGTTGTTTGCTTATTTTGATGAATCTATGGCTAGTAAAATAGTTTATAAACCATAGATAAGTTGGAATACAGTAGGTATAACACCAATATAAATAATTAATGAGTTCATTACAGTACCTTGAAGTGGCCTTTTGTTTTCTTTCGCTAACGGAGCTCACGAGATTTTGTACTTTAAGTTTTGTGTTGTGAAGTTTTCAAGTTTTGGGTAAAGATTTGATGGATTATGGAACAAGGAGTGGCAAGAGCCTAATCTTTGGGATGCCCATGTCACCCCCAAGATAATCTAAGGACACCTAAAAGCCAAAGCATGGGGATGCCCCAGAAGGCATCCCCTCTTTCGTCTACTTCTATCGGTAACTTTACATGGAGCTATATTTTTATTCGCCACATGATATGTGTTTTGCTTGGAGCGTCTTGTATGATTTGAGTCTTTTCTTTTTAGTTTACCACAAACATCCTTGCTGTACACACCTTTTGAGAGATCCTTACATGATTTGGAATTTTTTACAATAATCTATGTGCTTCACTTATATGTTTTCAGTTGTATAGTTTTGCTCTAGTACTTCACTTATATCTTTTAGAGCACGGTGGTGGATTTGTTTTATAGAAATTATTGATCTCTCATGCTTTAATTAGATTATTTTGAGAGTCTTAATGGCATGGTAATTTTCTTAAAGTCCTAATATGCTAGGTATTCAAGATTAATAAAATTTTCTTATGAGTGATTTGAATACTAAGATAAGTTTGATGCTTGATGATTGTTTTGAGATATGGAGGTAATAATATCAAAGTCGTGCTAGTTGAGTAGTTCTGAGACTGAGAAATGCTTGTGTTGAAGTTTGCAAGTCCCGTAGCATGCACGTATGGAAAATGTTATGTAACAAATTTGAAACATGAGGTGTTATTTGATTGTCTTCCTTATGAGTGGCGGTCGGGGACGAGCAATGGTCTTTTCCTACCAATCTATCCCCCTAGGAGCATGCGCATAGTACCGAGGTTTTTGATGACTTGTAGATTTTTGCAATAAGTATGTGAGTTCTTTATGACTAATGTTGAGTCCGTGTATTATACGCACTCTTACCCTTCCATCCTTGCTAGCCTCTTCGGTACCGTGCATTGCTCTTTCTCACATTGAGAGTTGGCGCAAACTTCGCCGGTGCATCCAAACCCCGTGATATGATACGCTCTTTCACACATAAACCTCCTAATATCTTAGTCAAAACAACCACCATACCTACTGAGGGAGTCCTGGATTAGGGGGTGTCCGGATGGCCGGACTATACCTTCAGCCGGACTCCTGGACTATGAAGATACAAGATTGAAGACTTCGTCCCGTGTCCGGAAGGGACTTTCCTTGGCATGGAAGGCAAGCTTGGCGATACGGATATGCAGATCTCCTACCATTGTAACCGACTTTGTGTAACCCTAACCCTCTCCGGTGTCTGTATAAACCGGAGGGTTTTAGTCCGTAGGACAAAATACAGAACAACAATCATACCATAGGCTAGCTTCTAGGGTTTAGCCTCTCTGATCTCGTGGTAGATCTACTCTTGTACTACCCATATCATCAATATTAATCAAGCAGGACATAGGGTATTACCTCCATCGAGAGGGCCCGAACTTGGGTAAAACTTCGTGTCCCTTGCTTCCTGTTACCATCCGGCCTAGACGCACAGTTCGGGACCCCCTACCCGAGATCTGCCGGTTTTGACACCGACATTGGTGCTTTCATTGAGAGTTCCTCTGTGTTGTCGCCGTCAGGCTCGATGGCTCCTACAATCATCAATAGCGATGCAGTCCAGGGTGAGACCTTCCTCCCCGGACAAATCTTCGTCTTCGGCAGCTTCGCACTATGGGCCAATTCACTTGGCCATCTGGAGCAGATCGAAAGTTATGCCCCTGGCCGTCAGGTCAGATTTGGAAGCTTAAACTACACGGCTGACATCCGCGAGGACTTGATCTTCGACGGATTCGAGCCACTGCCGAGCGCGCCGCACTGTCATGACGAGCATGATCTAGCTCTGCCGCCGAACAGTGCCCTGGAGGCCGTGCCCGCATCGGCTTCGACCCTTAATTCGGAGCCAACTGCACCGATCGAGGATGGGTGGTTGGACGCCGCCTCGGGGGCTGCGATCCCAACGGCGATCGAGCTGAACACCAGCCCCGCACTCCGCGAGACTCGTGACTCCAAGGAGCCGGACTCCTCTCCAGACTCCGAACCATTCGCGCCCCTGCCAATCGAATCCGATTGGGCGCCGATCATGGAGTTTACTGCCGCGGACATCTTTCAGCACTCGCCCTTCGGCGATATTATGAAATCACTAAAGTCTCTCTCTTTATCAGGAGAGCCCTGGCCAGACTGCGGTCAGCAAGGATGGGATACGGCCGATGAAGAAATTCAAAGCCCGTCCACCACCCACTTTGTAGCCACTATCGACGATTTAACCGACATGCTCGACTTCGACTCCGAAGACATCGACGGTATGGACGCCGATGAAGTTGACGATGAAGAACCAGCGCCTATTGGGCCCTGGAACGCCACCTCGTCATATGACGTATACATGGTGGATGCACCAAAAGATGACGACGAGGAGCGGAAGGATGCACCGAAGGCTTGTTCCCTCGAAAAGCAGTCAAAGCGGCGACGCAAGCGCCGCCCCAAATCCCGCCTCGATAGAAATAGCGATCACACAGACCCAGCGCTATAGCACGGTGAACCGCTACCGAACAACGGCAATCCGGATAATCAAACCGAACAAACAAATTCTATCAAGGATAATGGTCCGGACGACATAACGCCGGACAGGCACCCAGAGTAGCAGAATGCCCGTAAAAAGCTTGTTGCCACCGCGAGGAGTCTTAAAAAGCAGAAGCAAAGGCTCAAGGCCACGCAAGACACACTCCAAATCAGATGGAGTAAAATACTAAACACAGCAGCAAGGTACGGTGACAATCGCCCCTCGAAGAGCTACCCAAAGCGGAAGTTGCTACCCGAATACGATGAGGAGGCCTCAGACCCCCCAAAACCAAATATCAAAGCAGCCACCTGGTCGGATAGACGACCCCTCTACCAACACAGAGCGGCATAAAACGCCGCTCACAATACAACAAGCGACCCATGCGAGGGCTCGCACCCAAAGGACGATGCAACAAGATCCATCTATGGACCACGCAAGCGCGCCCCAGCATATAATGCAACACAACAAACATCCGAACAACGCGGTACACCCAGCTACAGGGGTGCCGCACACTCCCTATGTTTCACTGGTGAGGTGCTGGACCATGAATTTCCAGAGGGATTCAAGCCCGTAAACATAAAGGCATACGACGGAACAACAGACCCTGGGGTCTGGATTGAGGACTACATCCTTCATATCCGTATGGCTCGAGGAGATGATCTCCATGCCATCAAGTACTTACCCCTCAAGCTCAAAGGGCCAGCTCGTCACTGGCTCAAAGGCCTCCCCGAAAGCTCCATTGGAAGTTGGGAAAGCTCGAAGACGCCTTTCGGGCAAATTTTCAAGGGACTTATGTCCGACCTCCGGATGCGGACGATTTGAGTCATATAACTCAATAGCTCGGAGAGTCAGCCCGAAAGATTTGGAACAGGTTTCTTACTAAAAAGAACCAGATTATCGACTGTCCGGACGCCGAAGCCTTGGCAGCTTTCAAGCATAGCATCCGTGACGAATGGCTCGCCAGACACCTCGGCCAAAATAAGCCGAGAACGATGGCCGCATTAACAAACCTCATGACCCGCTTTTGCGTGGATGAGGACAGCTGGCAAGCCAGATGCAGCACCAGCGACCCCAGTACAACTAAAGTTAGAGATGGAAACGGGAAATCACGGTGCAACAGCAATAACAAACGCCGGAATAAAGAAGACAGCACGAAGGGCACGACAGTAAATGCCGGATTCAAAAGCTCTCGGCCAGGTCAAAAGCCTCCCCCTAAAGGCACCAGGGATGAACTGTCCAGCCTCAACAAAATTCTAGACCAAGTATGTCTGATCCATAGTACCCCTGGTAAACCTGCTAATCATACCCACAGAGAATGTTGGGTCTTCAAGCAGTCCGGCAAGCTCAACGCCGTACATAAGGGGGAGGATACACCAAGTGAAGACGAGGACGAGCCTCCCAAGCAAGACATGGCGGAACAAAAGAAATTTCCACCAGAAGTCAAAACAGTAAATGTGTTACATGTGATCAAGGGAAAAAACAACACGGCACTCCCAGGAAATTATACCCAAGTGCCTGTCACCGCGAAGTCCTGCCACTGGTCGTCTCAATCGATCACTTTCGACCATTGTGATTACTCAGCAAGTATCCGACACGCAGGATGGGCTGCCCTGGTATTAGACCCAGTAATTGGCGGATATCACTTCACACGAGTCTTGATGGACGGCGGCAGCAGCCTAAACTTAATATATCAGGATACAATCCGCGGGATGGGGTTAGACCCAACACAAATTCGCCATAGCAATACTACCTTTAAAGGAGTAACGCCAGGCCCAAGGGCTCGTTGTACGGGCTCCCTCCTAGTATAGGTTATATTCAGCTCCCCCGATAACTTCCGTTGCGAGCATTTAACCTTCCACATCACTCCGTTTCAAAGTGGCTATCAAGCACTGCTCGGACGCGAAGCTTTCGCTCGCCTTAATGCAATACCACACTACGCCTCCCTCACACTCAAGATGCCCGGTCCACGTGGCATCATTTCAGTGAACGGAAATATCAAGCGATCTCTGTGCGCCGAAGAGAGTGCGGCTGCCTTGGCAGACACACACTAAAGGCGCTCGGACTAGTGAAAGCATCCAAATAGGTCGTCAAGACCTCAGACACAACTAATCAAGTCCGGCGCCGCTATTTATACCGAATAAGTGGTCACACCCCTATTTGTCTATACAAGGGGCTCACCACGTGCAGACAAGTGGCAATTTCTTATCATCTTGAATTATACATGGTTTCTTTAAAAACTATCTTTTTGCACGACAACTTTTTCACTTAACTTCCTCTCTTTTACAGACGATCATCGTGCTACACCCGTCCAGGATATGGCACAACGGAGACACAGGCACAGACGTGCAGCAGGGACCCGCTCCAAGGATTCTTTTTAGATTAAGACCCTGCATAAACCTTTTTTACTGTCTCTTGTTGATACATATCCACCGTTGAGAAGGATGCTGACGTCTTGGCATGTGGCGACGCCAGAACAATGCACGTACCTGGACACAAGGGGCTTCTTACAAAGGCCATTATTTAGGCCCGGTTTATACCACAAAGACCGAATACCTTAGGGAGTGTTTGGCGTCACGAGTTTGGCCCTATATGCATCAGCTCCGAATCATTGTCTTTGGTTAAATGTTGGGTTTGCCCGGCTCGTGTGTTTTGGTGCCTTACGTTCCGCTTTACCGGCTAAGGTAGCACTAGGAGAACTACTGCGATTGTGCCCTGGTTCATCTGGACAAGCACCTCAGTAGAGAAAGCCGAAAACTGACTGTCATGATATAGCGTGAGACTGGTCAACCACTCGATGATCTGTGGGAATGTTAGAATTCCTCCGCCTTAACGAAGGGCCGTTTTCCGGCAAGGCATGTACGCACCCCGGAATCGGGAGAGTGCGGAGCCACCAGGGGCTATCTAGTAGCCCCACTGTCAAACTCCTATGGCTAAGTGAAAGTGCTAAAGCATTATAGTTCGGTTGCCTCGCTCGCTCCGCTATCACGTCCTTAATAGGACCAAGACGTTGGGTTAAGTGTGAACGCATGTTTTTGCGAGCACCTCCGCATTATATGCGTGGGGGTTGAAGCCGACGACTGCAATCTTTCAGGTTATACACAGGTATACATAAACGGCCGCCCAGGAGGCATCATATTACTTTCAGGCAAAAGTATAAAAATAGCCTTATAAAAATTTATAAAAGCATTTCGCTTACAATGAGATTACATATCACTCAAACATAATATTTTTTGAGCACTGGGTCTCTATCAAACGGGCACCCTCAAGAACTTCTTCAAAGTAGTGCTCAGCAGCCTTTCGACCTATGGCCGAATCCCGCGCTGCAACATTGGTAGCATCCATCTCCGCCCAGTATGCCTTAACACGGGCAAAGGCCATCCGTGCGCCCTCTATGCACGCCGACCTCTTCATCGCATTAATGCACGGCACCACGTCAAGGAACTACGGCACCAAGCTGAAATAGCTGTTCGGTTTTGACCTTTCCGGCCATAGCTGATCCACAACAGACCTCATGGAGAGTCCGGACAACCTATTTAGTTCAGCCCATTCGGCTAATTGGTTAGTCAATGAAAGCGGACGCTCGGGAGAATGGAATTGTCTCCAAAACAGCTGGTCTACTTCACGGTCCGTCTGACCCTGGAAGTACTTGGCCGCATCGGCAGCGCTCGCCGCCAAATCCATATACACATCCTCCGAACTCCATAGCCGATCCAGAGGGGCATACCGTGGATCTCTGAACATCCTCCGCAACATAAAGGATTTCCCAGCTACAATATCCTCGGCTTCCCGCAGCTCCTCCTTCTTTGCCCTCATAGCAGAGAGGAGGTCTTTTCTCGTCGCAGCAGCCTTCTCAAGGTCCGATGCCTTTGCTTGGTTTTCCTTTTCAAGAACCCAGCAACGGTCGGCGGCGGATTTTAATTCTATGGCCATCTTGGCCATATTGTTTCGGCTCTCGCCATGCGCGGCCTTCTCGGCTTGCAACTCTTCGGCCGCCTTTAAAGCAGCCGCATTACCCAACCTCCCTTGTTCCTTGGCTCGGGCAAGTTCTGCCCGCAAGGCTTCAACAGTGGCAGCTCCATCTGCAGTCACAACATACTAAAGATACTGGCATCATGCTGCTCTTCCTATGTGACGTTTACCAGATAGTGACACTTACCCTGTGCCTCGTCAAGCCTTTTGTTAACAAGCTCGATGTCGGCATCTGCCGCATCCAACTGCCGTTCTAAATGGGCAAACACGCTAGTCCGGCTAGCCACTGGAGCTTCCATCACCTGCACATAGAGGCGGTATGGTTATTACCTGGGAATATGATCCTTTGTTCGTCGTCGTTTCCGACGACAACAAGAGTCTCAGGGGCTACTATCCACATAGGGCACACCTAGCATGTGCAGGACTATCATACATTCTTTTACGTACCTCAAAGCCTGTCAGTAGACTCATAAAAGCTTCATGCAATCCGCTTTCGGCAGACGAGATTCTCTCCATCACCGTATTCATCAGCACACGGTGTTCATCTGAGATGGCCGCTCGCCCCACCAACTCCCTCAGAATATCCGATCGCACACTAGACGGTGCCGGACTCTTTTGTCTGCTCTCTTCAGGAGCTGGACACTGGGAGCTTCGGGGGTCAATGGGATTATCTTCTGGCCTCACCGGACTCGGAGAGGCACTCCGCAATGACACTTCAGGGTCATCCGCTTTCAGAGCGGAGGAGTCTGGAGGAGGCGTTTCGCTCTCCCTCATATCTGGAAGAAGATCCCCCGAAGACGAGCTCATTTGAGAGGGGCTAAGGCCCGAACTGCAAAGATATATGCGGTGGTTATTTTCTCAGAGGAAAACGATGGCATATCTGTACTATTAAATTATTTCGGGTCACTTCCGACTCGCGGGAGAATTGATCCCCCCGCGGACTTTGTGCGGCAACAGCGCCCCCCAAGGTAGGACCCTCTGTGGGAGACTTCTTCTCCCGTTTGGAAGCTTCGGCTTCCGAATCCCCGGCGCAGTCCTTTTCCTCTTTTGGTCGTCTTCCTTTACGGAGACGCTCGCTCCCTCGGTTAGAATGGGCAGCGTTGGGGGCCCGCGTCCACCCGTATTATCCTCCACAGTATCTTCCTTAGAGGGCTCCGGGCAAGGTGCGGTCTGGAGCATCTTTTCCAATACCGGATTTTCCAAACCCTCAGGGAGGGGGGCCGAACACCGAATCAACTTCGCCTTTGTTAGCCAGTCCTGGTCAAAAAGCGAACTCTCAGAAATAACTTCGTAACAAAGGAGAGATAGTATGTTCGGCCGGAAGATGCCTTACCTGTTCGGCGGTGCGGTTACTACTCAGGCCCACGTCCTCGGTGATTTCCGGACACTCCACCTGAGGTCCGAAGAATGACTTGTACATCTCCTCGTGTGTCAGGCTGAGAAAATTTTGAATAACACGCGGTCCCTCGGGATTGAACTCCCACAGGCGAAGAGGCCGGCGTTTGCAAGGCTGGACTTGACGAACCAACATAACTTGTATTACCGCAACCAAATAGAAATCTCCATTGAAGAGATCTCGAATGTGGCTTTGCAGTATAGGCACATCCTTGGCTGGACCCCAACTCAGACCTCTGCTGATCCATGACATCAGTTGTGGTGGAGGGCCCGAGCGGAAAATAGGGGCGGCCGCCCACTTGGCACTTCTAGGAGCCGTGATGTAGAACCACTACTGTTGCCACAATTCAGACACCTTTGGGATGGAACCTTTGGGCCACGGAGCTCCCGTCATCTTGTGTATTGAGGCACCTCCACACGCTGCATGTTGCCCCTCGATCATCTTCGGCTTTACTTCAAAGGTCTTGAGCCATAGGCCAAAGTGAGGGGTAACCCGAAGGAAGGCCTCGCACACGACAATAAATGTTGTGATATGAAGAAAGGAGTCCAGAGCTAGATCATGGAAGTCTATCCCGTAATAAAACATCAAACCCCTGACAAAAGGATCCAGAGCAAGGCCTAGACCTCGGAGGAAGTGGGAGACGAACACGACGTTCTCGTTGGGTTCGGGGGTGGGGACGGTCTGCCCTCGGGGAGGCAGCCGATGCAAAATCTCGGTGGTCAGATATCTGGCCTCCCTCAACTTTTTGATGTCTTCTTCCGTGACGGAGGAAGGCACCCATCGGCCTTGAAGGCTAGATCCGTACATGACTGAAGGTTCGGAGCACCTGACCTGAACTTCGGGCGTTTGAGCTTGAGGTGGGGGAAGGATTCGATTGAGCACGGGAGGGAAAAATAAAAGCCTTGTCCCCTTTATAAAGAGGGTGAATATCAAGCATCCTCTCCGTGTCCATTTGGACTTGCCTATAATCTAGGAGTCCTAAAAGCGGTTGGGTTACCCACGCCCGTATTGATGAGAATCCCGGAATAAGGGGACATGATCTCTGCTTTAACAAGACATGCCAAGGAAACCGCCTCGCATGACGCGCTGAGGTGGGATAATAAAACGACTCGGATAAAGGCTTGGCCGTGGTGTGTCACACTACGGAATACGTCAGCAGACTAGATTTGTGTAAATATTATTCTCTCTATGGCAATATGTGGAAACTTATTTTCCAGAGCCGGACACTATCTTTGTGTTCAAAATCTTCTATGAAGTACCTGGAGGAGGAACCCGCCTTGCAATGCCGAAGACAATCTGCGCGCTGGACTCGTCGTCATTGAAGCCTGGTTCAGGGGCTACTGAGGGAGTCCTAGATTAGGGGGTGTCCGGATGGCCGGACTATACCTTCGGCCGGACTCCTGGACTATGAAGATACAAGATTGAAGACTTCGTCCCGTGTCCGGAAGGGACTTTCCCTGGCGTGGAAGGCAAGCTTGGCGATACGGATACGCAGATCTCCTACCATTGTAACCGACTTTGTGTAACCCTAACCCTCTCCGGTGTCTATATAAACTGGAGGGTTTTAGTCCGTAGGACAACATCCAGAACAACAATCGTACCATAGGCTAGCTTCTATGGTTTAGCCTCTCTGATCTCGTGGTAGATCTACTCTTGTACTACCCATATCATCAATATTAATCAAGAAGGACGTAGGGTTTTACCTCCATCGAGAGGGCCCGAACCTGGGCAAAACTTCGTGTCCCTTGCCTCCTGTTACCATCCGACCTAGACGCACAGTTCGGGACCCCCTACCCGAGATCCGCTGGTTTTGACACCGACACTTACCTATTACGGCATTTCCATAGCCATTCCGAGATATATTGCCATGCAACTTTCCACCATTCCGTTCATCATGACACATTCATCATTGTCATATTGCTTAGCATGATCATGTAGTTGATATAGTGTTTGTGGCAAAGCCACCATCCATAATTCTTTCATACATGTCACTCTTTGTCCATTGCATATCTCGGTACACCACCGGAGGCATTCATATAGAGTCATACTTTGTTCTAGTATCGAGTTGTAATCATTGAGTTGTAAATAAATAGAAGTGTGATGATCATCATTAATAGAGCATTGTCCCCCCAAAAAAGAGAAAGGCCAAATCAAAGAATATATATATAAGGGGCAATGCTACTATCCTTTGCCACACTAGTGCTTCAAAGTAGCACCGTAATCTTCATGATAGAGAGTCTCTTGTTTTGTCACTTTCATATACTAGTGGGAATTTTTCATTATAGAACTTGGCTTGTATATTCCAACAATGGGCCTCCTCAAGTGCCCTAGGTCTTCTTGAGCAAGCAAGTTGGATGCACACCCACTAGTTTCTTTTGTTGAGCTTTCATACATTTATAGCTCTAGTGCATCCGTTGCATGGCAATCCCTACTCCTTGCATTAACATCAATCGATGGGCATCTCCATAGCTCATTGATTAGGCTCGTTGATGTGAGACTTTATCTTTTTTTTGTCTTCTCCACATAACCCCCTCATTATATTCTAATCCACCTATAGTGCTATGTCCATAGCTCGCGCTCATATATTGCGTGAAAGTTTATAGGTTTGAGATTACTAAAGTATGAAACAATTGCTTGGCTTGTCATCAGGGTTGTGCATGATGAGAGCATTCTTGTGAGACGAAAATGAAACATGACTAAACTATATGATTTTGTAGGGATGAACTTTCTTTGGCCATGTTATTTTGAGAAGACATAATTGCTTAGTTAGTATGCTTGAAGTATTATCATTTTTATGTCAACATGAACTTTTGTCTTGAATCTTTCGGATCTGAATATTCATACCACAATTAAGAAGAATTACATTAAAATTATGCCAAGTAGCACTCCGCATCAAAAATTCTGTTTTTATCATTTACCTCCTCGAGGACGAGCAGGAATTAAGCTTGGGGATGCTTGACACGTCTCCAACGTATCTATAATTTTTGATTGCTCCATGCTTTATTATCTACTGCTTTGGACATTATTGGGCTTTATTATCCACTTTTATATTATTTTTGGGACTAACCTAATAACCGGAGGCCCAGCCCAGAATTGCTGTTTTTTGCCTGTTTTAGGGTTTCGAAGAAAAGGAATATCAAACGGAGTCCAAACAGAATGAAACCGTCGGGAACGTGATTTTCTCAACGAACAAACCCCGGGAGACTTGGACCCTACGTCAAGAAAGAAAAGAGGAGGCCACGAGGTAGGGGGGCGCGCCTGCCTACCCTAGGCATGCCCTCCACCCTCGTGGGCTCCCTGTTGCTCCACCGACGTACTCCTTCCTCCTATATAAACCTACGTACCCCCAAACGATCAGATATGGAGCCAAAACCTAACTCCACCGCCGCAACTTTCTGTATCCACGCGATCCCATCTTGGGGCCTGTTCCGGAGCTCCCTCGGAAGGGGCATCGATCACGGAGGGCTTCTACATCAACACCATAGCCCCTCCGATGAAGTGTGAGTAGTTTACTTCAGACCTACGGGTCCATATTTAGTAGCTTGATGGCTTCTTCTCTCTTTTTGGATCTCCATACAAAGTTCTCCCCCTCTCTTGTGGAGATCTGTTCGATGTAATCTTCTTTTTGTGGCGTGTTTGTTGAGACCCATGAATTGTGGGTTTATGATCAAGTCTATCTATGAACAATATTTGAATCTTCTATGAATTCTTTTATGTATGATTGGTTACCTTTACAAGTCTCTTTGAATTATTAGTTTGGTTTGGCCTACTAGATTGATCTTTCTTGCAATGGGAGAACTGCTTAGCTTTGGGTTCAATCTTGCGGTGTCCTTTCCCGGTGACAGTAAGGGCAGCAAGGCACGTGTTGTATTGTTGCCATTGAGGATAACAAGATGGGGTTTTCTTCATCTTGCATGAGTCTATCCCTCTACATCATGTCATCTTGCTTAAGGCGTTACTCTGTTTTTAACTTAATACTCTAGATGCATGCTGGATAGCGGTCGATGAGTGGAGTAATAGTAGTAGATGCAGGCCGGAGTCGGTCTACTTGTCTTGGACGAGATGCCTATATACATGATCATACCTAGATATTCTCATAACTATGCTCAATTCTGTCAATTGTTCAATAGTAATTTGTTCACCCACCGTAGAATACTTATGCTCTCGAGAGAAGCCACAAGTGAAACCTATGGCCCCCGGGTCTATCTCTATCATATTAATCTCCTACTACTTAGTTATTTCCTTTTGCTTTTACTTTGCCTTTATTTTACTTTGCATCTTTATCATAAAAATACCAAAAATATTATCTTATCATATCTATTAGATCTCACTCTCATAAGTGGCCTTATAGGGACTGACAACCCTTATTTGAGTTGGTTGTGAGGATTTATTTGTTTTGTGCAAGTGCGAGGGACTCGTGCGTAGACTCCTACTGGATTGATACCTTGGTTCTCAAAAACTGAGGGAAATACTTACGCTACTTTGTTGCATCATCCCTTCCTCTTCGGGGAAAACCAACGCAGTGCTCAAGAGTTAGCAATCGCCGAACTAAATCCGAAGAGTTTACACATCGGGTATCCGAGGAGCCCCTTTAAGTTCTCGGCCTTTATCAATGCCTTGTTATTTTTATGCCACACCTTGGGTTTGAGGTTGTTCCCGGATGGCAGCGTCCTCTTGCATGTGAGCTCCAATGCCGGACTGCATTCGAGGTATATTTTGCAGCCGAGCACCAATGCCGGACCGCTTCCGAGCTCCAACGCCGGAATGTATCCTAGATCCAACGCCAGACTGTAGCTGAGCTCCAACGCCGGACTATATCCGAGGTGTCATAAATCACCTTGGCTCAAAAAAGTTGAAGGTGTTTAGACGAGCTTAATGCCGAAAATGCCCTCTATGGAGCCCGCCACTAGCGCCCGAGCTTTATGCCGGACTGCTTCCGAGGTGGTGTACCACCCCGACTGCGGGCCAATTTTTTGTCAATATTTTTTATTGGTGCAATTAATTCTCTATCAAGGTATATAGCCAGTAGCCCTCAAGGTGTGTATCGGTCTAAAACCAGAGATGCACTTGAAGGATGACATAAGACCCCTGATCCCAGTAGCCCCTCAGACTCAGGTTGATTCACAAAATCGGCCAGAGGTTTAACTCCTAGCTCGATAGAATACTTCTGGACACAAAAAGCGGTGTGAAAATTCCTCGAGACTTAGGTTGGGTGCGGCCGACCAACCTGAGGATCATAATCTCCTCGAAAGCTATATTGCACTTTAAATTTTCTCCATTGGATTGTCAATGCAGTAGCCCCCGAGACACTGGCCGGGTGGCAAACCAGATCAGGGGATCGATACGCCCCTTTCAATATTAGTGAATGATAAGCCCGAAGCCCAATAGCCCCCGGGCCTTAATGTGGGGACGGGTGGCCGAATTAAGGATCGATATCCAGAGTAAAACCACAAGTTATGTGTAATGATTCTACGTATCTAAGTACTTTACATCATTAATGCTCGGATCCGCATTGTACAAAACTTTGTTGACCTACCATCGGCTTCAACCTCCTACTTTATAAAGCCGTTATAAGGGCAAAGATTTATGGAAAACAAGGCAATCCGGCCATACGGTTTTATAAACAAAGGTACGCGGAGAGATATGTTATATTACTTAATGTAAGAAACATCTTCCACGAAAAATAGTCCCGCTATCGGTTCCTTTCTTTGGGTCGTCATGCTTATCATGATCATGAAACCTCACCTCCGATCAATGTGGGAGGAAAATATTGAGGATTTAGTTCGGGAAAGGTACCAAACTCTGTGGTATTAATGAACCAAATTCTTTACTTCCATCGTTGCTGACCAATGTGATCCTTTAAGATCGCTAGCTTTCGGCTTCACCTAGTCTGAGGTACTAACTCGGATGACCCGGTAATAACAATCACAGAGGTGCTCCCTTTACCGCCTAGCCGAACAATCGGGAACGTAGGGGTAAGCACAGGAGCCAGGCAACCCAGCTTGGCAAAAATCTTAAGTCAAATTGATGCATATTTATGGCTTTATAACGATAATTATGGAAACCAGTCCTTGTATATTAAATACAAACGCTGATGATATATTTATTTTGACTCCATTGCGACCATTTATCACTTGAAAGTGGCCCATCGTTGGCTTCTACCCCTTTGTAGATACTACGCAGGGTGTCTCCGCAATAACAAGACAACCCTTAGCCGACGTCTCGGTGCCCGAAGGCAGTTGTGTGAGCAGAAACGCGGCAATCAGATATGCGGGCTTTATTACTTTCACTTAGTCATAGGAGCTTTTAAAGTGGGGAAGCTAGCTACGAGCCCCCGGTTAGTGTTCGGCGATAGCCGAGGTCAAGCCGTAAACACTTTGACCAATGTTATGATCGGCTCGTCATTTAACATAGTCATCGGATCGCTGACTAGTATACGCTTATTGTGACAGTCAGTTTTCGGCTTTCTCCACTGAGGTGCTTAACCATGCAAGCTGGAAGCACAATCGCAGTGGTTATCCCTTTGCACACCTAGCCGAACAACGCGGAACGTAGGAGGCAAGCACAGGAGCCGGCAACCCAACTATTTAACTGAAGACACAATTTGAAACCAATGCATATATAGCAATATCCGAGAATGTTTTTGCCGAATCTCTAAAGGTGTACGGCGTTGCACTGCGATACTTATGCTGGAAACACACAAATAGTTTAAAAGTACCATAATGTTGGAAAACCAAAAAACGTCAGTAAAAACTTGACGTCCAAACAAGATCAAGTGTTCGGTGCCAATCCAAAAATTGGAAAAAAGAAAAAATTGTGCTGCTGCCGTGCTTTAACATGACACATCTGATCTCAACACTTCAAGCGGGCTAGCCTACGGCTTCAAGCTCCTTATCCCAAAGGCGGAGTACTTCTTCGAGGCCAGTTTAGCGAACTAAATTCAAGCGGCTTTTTTATAGTGAAGACAGGCTATCCGGCTATTGACCATACACTCGAGTCGGAAAAGGAGCGGTAGAAAAAGACTTTGCAATGACCAAGAAGAAAACACATTTACTATAAAATAGCTCATATAAATTTTAAGAGCCCCCAAGTGACTTGGGTAAAAGAATTTTATGTATAATGATTGTATTGTACCGATGTACTCATATCATATCTGTGTTCACCCGAACTTTAAACGCGTCTTCACCGACCGCCGGTGTCTCCCTCTTCGGTCAAGGACCGAAAAGTGTCATGTACCGCACCTGTCGAAAGCATCCACGGTGTTTCCGATAACTAGGCAATCAGGCCACAAGGCTGTAACAAACAAAGCGCGCTCAGGGAACTTATCCTATATTACTGACGAAGTGTAAGAAGCATCTTAGAAGAAAATAGTACCTCCACCGATACCTTTCTTCGGTTGCTCATTGTTACTATGCGACTTGTGCAATAGATTTTTTGTACTCATGAGTTCCGTTGTGTGCCGACCATTATTGAAAACAATAAGAGCGCTAGCTTTCGGCTTCACCCAGTCTGAGGTAGTAACTCGGATGACCCGGTAGTAACAATCGTAGAGGTGCTCCCTTTACCGCCTAGCCGGACAATCGGGAACGTAGGGGTAAGCACAGGAGCCAGGCAACCCAGCTTGCGAAACACTTAAGTCAACATGGTGCATATTGTGGTGTAATACACGAACAAGGAAAGAAGTCGTACAAGTATAATCATATGCAAGAGGAAAGGCTTCATAAAGGAAGCCCCCGGGGTATTTGAATTTTCTTGCAACAAACAAGGTTTTGACAAAGAATGTTTTTCGCAAATGACTTTTTGTCAAAAAAGCATAATGCTTGGTCGAACCGAACGAAATTTAAAACTAAAGGTTTTTAAGTATGGAAGCGACTTAGCTGGTTAATGTGCTCGGTGTCGATGCACGGCCCGAGCTTACAGCGGGACAAGGTCCCAGCCCCCAAGCCGGTCCCGACGTGGCGGAGCGAAGAGCTCGGCACTCCGAAGTAGCGACATAGCATGGCCAATGCAGGCCGGCAGTGTGACGCCGAAGTCCTCAGCGTGGCTTAATGAAGTAATGACGAAGCCCTTGGTCCAGCCGAGGTGACGTGGTACATCGGTACGCCGAGCTGACAGCGCTGCCCGACCTGGATCCTTTACCTGTGCACATAAAATAGTGCAAGCCGGAGATAATAGGAATAATAAAAAAAATTATTGCATATTTAATAATTTACGCAAAGTGGGTAATAAAATAAATATGGCCCGTGTGCCGAACACTGATGAGGTAGAGCTCTCTCAGGGATGCCGAAGTCCCCGAGGAAAACGAACATGTCGGTATGGCGATTCGACCAACAAGGTGATCACACGAGCCGATTGGGACAATGACGTCGGCTTACCAAAGTGACCGCGTGACACAGTCGAAGTCGATCACCTACACACATAAAATAGTGCGGTCTAAAAAGGATAATTGCTTTTCTCAAAAATAATTTATTGAAAGAGATGTGGCCTGGTGCCGATGCAGGGCGTCGGCGTGACACGGTGAAGGCGTGGCCAAGCCTGAATTCGCAGGCCGGTCTGAGTTCCGGATGCGGCATTCGCCGAACGGTATACGGAAACTGACCGAACCACCACACGACTATTGTTAATGCGACCACCATTTAATAGACCTGTGTACACATGATGAAACAAACCAGAGTAATAATTGCTTGGGAAAAATAAACCCAAGCAAGAAAAAAAATACTAGGATTAATAGCACCTGGTTTATCTGTTGTAGCAATCTGAAGAAAGGTTACTCCCAAAATTGGGACTCAATCCGCACACCCATTGCCTGATGTGCGATAAAGCGGCGGCATGGCGATGCTGGCAAAGGTTGGCTCGCCGAGGCAAAGCCCCCGGTCCAGTTAACGTGACGAAGCTAGAAGGCTGGTAACGCCGAAGTCACCGGAGTATGTTGATGAAGAAATAGCAAAGTCCCCGGTCTAGCCGAGATGATAGAGTGGGTTAGCAAGGAGACGTTGCAGCTGCCATGTCAGCCGAGGTGTTGAAGCAATTCGGCGTGATGGACATCGGCTTGAAAAAGCAATAGTGCGGCCATGCCGACGCTGGTCATAACTTGTGACGTGGTCAATGCCGGATTGATGAAGTGACCGAGCGGCGATGTCGGTGCGCCTGACCTGTGCAATCCATGGGGCGATGGTGTTGGTGATGATTTATCCTTCGCGATGCCGAACTCTTGTTCGGCTTGCCGAGCCGATGATCCGATAAGGTTAGGCTCGGCTCGATGAAGCGACGATCTGTCTAGCGTAGGTCGACAGACGTGTAGCAATGTTACCAGACTAGTGTGACACCAGCGCGATGGTGAAGAGTGCCTCAAAGAAGGCTTAAAATTTTATGGGCACGTGTTAAAAACAACGCACAATACCATCGCAGAAAATTCCTTTAAAAGGTTGTCCAATATCACGTTCATAAAGAAACATGAATTCTGGTTGGATCCGTATTCGCGCAGAAAACAGGTTCGAAAACTGATGCACTGATCGGAAGGTTCCCGGAGTTTGGACGGTCGGATGGAGCTAAAACTTTGAGGGGTGTTAGACATAGGAATTACTCAGCCGATCAATGGTTGGATGTTACAAAGGACGTTCGAGCTAGGTGCTGGAGACCACGCCCTAAACTCGTCCAGATTTCCCGTCCAGATTTGACAGAGCTCCGGTATATCGTAGGTTGCTGGAGATTCCTCCAACGGAACTCGAAGAAATTTTGCATGGTTGTTGTAGACTCAATTCCGCGCAATTGCACCAAAGGAATCATCAAAGTAACGCTCGAGGAGGTGGTGGGAGCGGATACAAGTTCGCTGTTCGGAAAAACAGCACGGTCGTCCGAGGGCAATATTGACGTTGAGCCCCCGAGCTCCATGGATGATTCCTCCATGATCTTGATAGAGATCGGAGTTGATGTTGATGAAGTCCCCCGTCCGAACATGACGATCGGAGATGGAGCGCGGTCCTCGGCCGAGCCAAGGTGACTAGTCGAGCCGGCGACGAAGATGCCGGTGTCGCAGTTGATCTGCGGGCGAGCCATTGATTCTTTGTCGATCACACAACAGAACTCTCAATGAAAGCACCATTGTCGGTGTCAAAATCGGCAGATCTCGGGTAGGGTTCCCGAACTGTGCGTCTAAGGATCGATGGTAACAGAAGACAGGGGACATGATGTTTACCCAGGTTCAGGCCCTCTTGATGGAGGTAATACCCTACTTCCTGCTTGATTGACTTTGATGAGTATAGGGGTTACAAGAGTTGATCTACCTCGAGATCGTATGTTGTGGTCTAAACCCTACAGGTATGATGAGTAATGTCATAATAATCTACCGACTAGCTTGGCCTCGGCTTATAGAATGTACCGGAGGCCTAGGATAACAAGAGTCCTAGTCGAATACGCCGGTGGAGAGGAGCCCTTGTCTTGATCACCAAGTCTTGTGGAATATTCTTGGTGTATACATCAGCTGTCTGAACTAGCCCATGAGCATACGGCCATGGGGGTCCTCGGCCCAAACCAACTAATTGGGAGATGACGTGGTGAGTACCCCCTAGTCCAGGACACCGTCAGATCATCTTAAAGAAGAGCAGAAGAGCAAGAAGATTGAAGATATTACAAGTCTTTCTATACATTGTCGGTTGGCCACCCATGATGAACCAGTGCGCACAGAGAAATACTATTCCTTCCGGCCTCTCCATATGTGGCTCATATGCATTTCGAAACTAAAGTAGGAACATTTATCTGACCAATTAAACATCTCTCAGTTTTACTAATATCAGCATAATATCATATTTGAATTTGTACAACTAAGCTTGTTTAGCTCGATGGGTGGAGCAGTGCTATTACGACACGAACTACATAGACTGATCGTGGTCATCATAAAATGGGGAAACCGTAAGCATGATGAGTATAGTGTTGACCGTGGCAGTGGGGTGACTGAGCTGAAGTTGCAAACCGGGCAAAGGGTAGTTAGCGACCGATATTTGCTTTGAAATAACAACTTAGATTGGTATGGACAAGAAAGTATAGTCAACAAGTGACAAAGAAATGCAATTCTCCTGTCTCTCTATATGTCACGACATGCATTTGGATACTCAAGTGGGACCTTTAGCTAACCAATTAAATGTGTCTGTTAACTAATATTAGTATCATATCACAATCATATTTGAACAACTAAGTTTTGGAATTTTGAGTGTTGTGTTGTTTAGCTTGAAGGGTGGAGTAATGCTAGTACGACAGAAAGCACCTACGTAGATCATAGTAGAGTAGATAAAAGGGGAAAACCCCAAGCATCAAGAGTAAAATCAGGAAAGTGGAACTAGATGGACCAGTGGGTGGAGCACATGCTTTTCGAAACAAATATAGGAACATTAGGTGACCAATTAAACGTTCTTTGTTTTAGTAATATGAGCATCATATCATATTCGTATTTCAACAAGTAAGCTTTGGAATTATGAGTGGCATGTTGTTTCGCTTGATGGGTTGAGGTCTCGAGGAGCAGTGCTAGCACGACACAAAGCAGTGAAGCACCTACGATGATGGTAGTGAATATAAAGGGGGAAACCATAAGCTTTACGAGTATAGTGACCGTGCCATGGCTAATCTGAAGGTGCAAACCGGACAAAGCTACTTCACAACCAATGTTTGCTTTCAACTAGCCACTACGATTTGGTACAGACAAGAGAAGTACAGTAAACAATTTGTGATCTAATTTTTGGGTGAGATCAATAACTTAAGCACATATGGAAGAGTACCACCTCTCTTGCGACACCGTGTAGGCCCCTTCTGATTCGTTGCGGGTGCGATGGCTGTCGGCGACGGGGAAGAAGACTTTACACAGCAGACAGCTGGGTCGGGGGATAAATCATGTTGCCATGTATGAGGCGGTCGTAGGAGCGGCAATGGCAAGGTGGACGACGGTGCTGATGAAGCGAGATGACGCGATGAAAGAATCCTAGTCCGGCACCATGGATGAGAGACGTCCATCTCTTGAAGTGGACGATAGGGTAGGGGTAGCAGCTCCGGCAAGGTTGAGGATGGGGTGGCGGACGGAGGAGGCTGGCCGCAGTGCGGAGGTTGTCGTGGTGCCGACGATGTGTGAATGGGGAAATGGAGGGGAGGGGGATCTCAAACTTTGGGACACGCTTGTCTGAAATGTGGCAAAGTTATGAACTTATCCCCCATTTAAAATTTTGGACATCACGTCGGTTGGGGATGGGACGGTAATCTCGCATCTCCCAAATATTTGCCGGCAACGATTTCGGGCGAGGAGAGGGTGTTTTGCCGCCCACGGTTGGCGCCCACGGTGTATGAATGGGGCTGACAGGTAGGGCGGTTGTGTCACGTTTGAGAGAAGTTACACATCTGCCCCTATTTAAAATATTAGCCTACATCGATTTCTGAGGAGGGGAGTTTGTTTTGCCGCCCACCGTGGATGAATGGGGAAATGGAGGGAGAGACACATGTCTTTAGTACGAGCTTCAATCAAATGTGTTTTGCACCCACATTTGGCGCCCACGGTGTCTGAATGGGATCAGAGGCCGTCGTGTCACGTCTGATTGAAGTTACTAGTCTACCCCTATCAACAGAAGTGTAAATCCGGTCGATAAGGATGTCAAGTGTCAGGGGTAGACAGTAATTTCCATCTCGCAAACACTTGCTTCGGGCAGCCCAGAAATGATAATGGGTGTTTAGCCGCTTCGTTCAAAACTTGGGAGAATTAGCATTCACGTTTACACTGGGCCCTGGAAACTAAATCCAAATCCAATTTTTATTCAATTATGAATATCCACAGATAATTCTACGTTTGTTATTTGTTTCTTCAAAACCACAACAAAGATTTATTCCACCTTTATATATGTTTATCATTCAGAAATGCCATGATCTTCGAATTCAGTAGGTTGGATACACTTTGAGTCAAACAGTTATTTCATCCAATACAATATGCTCACACAAAAAACGGTTCACCTTATGTCAACCATACAAGTACTGAGGATTACCTTGCCTAAAAAATTCAGATCATTACAACTCATGGACAACATAGGGGGTCTTACAACATAATCCATTCAGAGACATGACACAGCATGCAAGTACAATAATCTAATGACAATTTCAACTGGTATCTAAAGAAGAAATGGGATTACCCTGGGCTTCAAATAGCAGAAGCAGCAGGACCCCCTCCGTTTTCAAATGCAATATTCTTACTTCCTCCGATTCTTGGGTTGCTTGCATAATGCGTGCAACTAATTGCATGATTTCCAGCTTCGATGGCAGCCACACCATCTCTTTCTGCCTCTAGTAGAGCCTCAAGAACTATAATATCTGTGCTCAGACTGCTCTCCGACGGTGTTGCCTCTGAATTGCTACCATCTGGTAACATGTATGGCGCACTACTTCCACAAATAGATTCTGGGGTTGTACATTGTGTCCCAGTGTGAATGGCATCCTGAAAGGTTTCCGCTGGACATAAGTAATAGATGGTTATCGCATGATCCAGGCAGTAAGCTTACATGGTAAATGACATACGAATTATTTCTGAGCATGGCAAGCTATATTTAAATGGTTCGAAGCAGCATCAGCCGAAATGAAATTAAAATGGTAAGATGAAACTAGGGATGTAAGTGGCAAATAAACGACATCCGCCAGTCCCATCTAGTTAGTTTTTGCTAGCTCCCTAGTTCATTTTCCTCAAAAAACAAAAACTCTTTTGAACTATCATACCACTAGTGGACATTAATCGGGATTAAACGGGACCCAGTTGACATCCCTAGTTGAAAGGGAGTGTAGTACCGCTATATTTAAGTTGCCAAGGCATCTAAGTAGTTGAAATAATCTGAGAAAGCACTTAACAGTGTGGCCTCTTATAAAGTACGAAGACAGTCTTGTGATGAAGTTCAGAGGAAAAGCTAAGGACTCAAATGAACTAGGCATGCATTTCTTTACGATAGTACAGCAGGCACTGCTGACATATTGGCCAACTCAGGTATAGTGTAACAAGTAACAAACAATTATTCAAATCAAGCAATACAGCAAAGCAGACAACTGAACTATTTGTAATTCTGTAGGATTACAGGTTGAGGGCACAAGCCAAGAAAGCAGCTGACACGCATTACATTTCACATGTACTAAAACACATCGGCTTACCATATGTTGCTGTGAAGCCTCGCTGCTGATGCAATGTTCTTTGAAGATATTGTCAACATCCCGTGGTTGCAAATCTAGTTGTTGTAGTTTATTCTGCACCCTCTATTTAGGTAAAATTAATTTTAATCGCATGCATTGGTTCGAATTGATCATCAATGGTTCATCTAAACTAATGAAAGAAGGGTGTGTGCATACACGACAATATATCTGCTTCCCTCTATTTTAATGCTTGTTTGAGGTGCCAGACCCAAAAGAACAAATATTTTACTTGATGGGGTTGGCAGCTCCATAATTAATAGAAGCATCAAATTAGTCATGCAACTCGGGAAGATCAAGACACACAAAAAAGTAATGAACAGAGGCTCGGAGCAGTGATGTAATAGCTAGCATCAGGAAAATTAGGGTAAAACGAACAAAAAGCAGCGGAACCACATGCTAGTTTGCTGATGTGTAATTAAGCATAGAGAACATGAAGCAGTCTAATGGAACCAACAGGTGGCATCAGAACAACACCATTATCATAAATATAGCATGCAAGAAGTAAAATAGTAGGCAGTGGTATCTAGGAAGTACAGTAATATTTAGGACAAAACTAAAGCATTTTAACTATATGTGCACTGGTATGTAATTTAGCACATGTAACATGTTCACTGCCAGAAGTATGGCCCTATAGGGGCAAGCAGAATAACGCGTCTCTTGAATAATTGAATGATGTCCTGAAGAAATTCAAAGGTGTGGTGCTTATGCTAAGAAAGTGAATGTAGGCGTCGGCCGTTGGATAATAGTACCTGATTCTCGGCGGCGTATGGGATTCGTTGTCATACTTGATAGCTAAGGATCGTCGATGGTGCTCGTGTTGCGGTTGAGTTTGGGATGGCTCTTACCATCGCTCAAGCGGCTCCGGTGCTTTTGTTGCGGCGCCTGTCGACATGCAAGAAATGTCATATGTGGTAAGTGAACAGTAGCCCGATCAAGAAGAGAAAAACCTAATGAGTACAAATCGAAATAACCTGATGAGGCTGCGGAGTCAGTAAAGCAGGGTCGGTGGAGCTGAATATGGCGTCCGTGGAGCGGGTCTGGTGCAGTGGACGAAGGCTTCGGCGGGTGCGGTGTACAGTGCTTTCGGGCGGGTCTGTTCCGGCGAACGAGGGCTTGTATGAAGGGTCAGCGACTGGGTGGACGAGGGAGTCAGTGAACTGCCTTGAGGGAGTCCTGGATTAGGGGGTCTCCGGACAGCCGGACTATATCCTTTGGCCGGACTGTTAGACTATGAAGATACAAGATTGAAGACTTCGTCTCGTGTCCGGATAGGACTCTACTTGGCGTGGAAGGCAAGCTAGGCAATACATATATGTATATCTCCTCCTTTGTAACCGACCTTGTGTAACCCTAGCCCCCTTCGGTGTCTATATAAACCGGAGGGTTTTAGTCCGTAGGACAACAACAAACATACCATAGGCTAGTTTCTAGGGTTTAGCCTCTCCGATCTCGTGGTAGGTCAACTCTTGTAATACCCATATCAGCAAGAATAAATCAAGCAGGACGTAGGGTTTTACCTCCATCAAGAGGGCCCGAACCTGGGTAAAACATCGTGTCCCCTGCCTCCTATTACCATCTGCCTTAGACGCACAGTTCGGGACCCCCTACCCGAGATCCGCCGGTTTTGACACCGACATTGGTGCTTTCATTGAGAGTTCCTCTGTGTCGTCGCCGTTAGGCTTGATGGCTCCTACGATCATTGATAGCGATGCAGTCCAGGGTGAGACTTTTCTCCCCGGACAGATCTTTGTGTTCGGCGGCTTTGCACTGCGGGCCAACTCGCTTGGCCATCTGGAGCAGATTGAAGGTTATGCCCGTGGCCACCAGGTCAGGTTTGGAAGCTTAAACTACACGACCAATATCCGCGAAGACATGATCTTTGACGGATTCGAGCCCCCGCCTTGTGCGTCACACGGTCACGATGAGTACGATTTAGCTCTACCATCGGACAGTGTTCAGGAGATCGCACCGGCAGCCGCTCCGACCCTTAATTCGGAGCCAGTTGCGCCATCCATCGAAGGGTGGATGGACCCCGCCACGGAGGCCTTATCCTCAATGGCGATCGAGCCGAACATCGACCTTACCCTGCACGAGAGTCGTGTTGTCAAACTGCCGGATCCTTCTCCGGCCACGGACTTTGAACCGCCTGTGCCATTTCATAGCGAATCCGATTGGGCGCCGATCATGGAGTTTACCTCCACGGATATTTTTCAGCACTCGCCCTTTGGCGACATACTGAACTCATTAAGGTCTCTCTCCTTGTCAGGAGGATCCTGGCCAAACTATGTCCGGCAGGATTGGGATGCGCACGGCGAAGAAATTCGCTGCCCACCCACCACCCACTTAGTAGCCACTGTCGATGACTTAACCGACATGCTCGACTTCGACTCTGAAGACATCGACGGTATGGACGATAATGCGGGAGACGAAGAGGAACCACTGCCCACAGGGCACTAGATAGCCACCTCATCATACAATATATACATGGTGGACACACCCAAAGAAGGCAATGGCGACGAGACAGCGGAGGATGACCCCTCCAAGAAGCAACACAAGCGCCGATGTCAGCGGCGTCGCTCTAAGTCCCGCCAAAGCAAAAGTGGTGATACAGGCACAACAGATAATAACACTCCGGATAGTGCCGAAGATGGCAATAATCCCCTCCGGCCCGATTTAGGGCAGGCGGATGGAGAGGCCAGCCCTCCTAAGAGAGCGGCAGATGAGGTGGATAATAGTTACATGCCTCCCTCCAAAGACGAGGCAAGCCTCGACGATGACGAATTCGTCGTGCCAGATGATCCCGTCGAACAAGAGCGCTTCAAGTGTCGGCTTATAGCCACAGCAAATAGCCTCAAGAAGAAGCAGTACCAGCTTCAAGCTGATCAAGATCTGCTAGCTGACAAATGGACCGAAGTCCTGGCGGCCGAAGAATATAAACTCGAACGCCCCTCCAAGAGTTACCCAAAATGCAGGTTGCTACCCCGACTGGAGGAAGAAGCGTATGACGCGGCTGACCAGCCACCTCGTGGCCACGACAGAGAGGCATTCCAGCCAAAAGCTCAGCCTGCACCCGATGCCATTCAAATAAAAAGGCATGGGGAAATACGTCAGACCTGCGAGACGTATTGGAGGACAAAGAAAAACATGCAAGATCGATCTATGGATCACGAGGGCGCGCCACTACGCGAGACGATAATCGTCATACCGGATACAGTAAAAGTAAATCCGGCCGGGCCAAGCACAGCGGGCAAGACTCATTGGAGCTGCGTCGCGATATAGCCCAGTACAGAGGCGCCGGACACCCCTTATGCTTCACAGAAGAAGTAATGGATCATCAAATCCCAGAGGGTTTCTAACCCGTAAATATAGAATCATACGACGGCACAACAGATCCTGCAGTATGGATCGAGGATTTCCTCCTACATATCCACATGGCACGCGGTGATGATCTACACGCCATTAAATACCTCCCACTCAAACTCAAAGGACCAGCTCGGCATTGGCTCAATAGCTTGCCAGCAGAGTCCATTGGTTGTTGGGAGGATCGGGAAGCCGCATTCCTCGACAACTTTCAGGGCACTTATGTGCGACCACCAGATGCCGATGACTTGAGCCACATAATTCAGCAGCTAGAGGAATCGGCCAGGCAATTCTGGACACGGTTCCTAACAAAGAAAAATCAAATCGTCGACTGTCCGGATGCAGAGGCTCTAGCATCTTTCAAGAACAACATCCGCTACGAGTGGCTAGCCCGGCACCTTGGTCAGGAAAAGCTGAAATCTATGGCAGCCCTCACGACACTCATGACCCTCTTTTGTGCGGGAGAAGACAACTGGCTGGCTCGCAGTAATAACATATCAAAGAACCATGGTACTTCGGATACCAAGGACGGCAATAGTAGGTCACGTCGCAACAAACATAAGCGCCGCATTAACAACGACAATACTTAGCATACGACAGTCAATGCCGGATTCAAAGGCTCTAAACCCGGTCAGCGAAAAAAGCCATTCAAAAGAAGCACTCCGGGCCCGTCCAGTTTGGACCGTATACTCGATCGCTCGTGTCAAATACACGACACTTCCGACAAGCCAGCCAACCACACCAATAGGGATTGTTGGGTGTTCAAGTAGGCCAGCAAGTTAATTGTTGGAAAAAAAGATAAGGGGCCACATAGAGATGACGAGGAGGAGCCCCGGCAGCCGAATACCGGAGGACAGAAGAGGTTACCCCCACAAGTGCGGACGGTGAACATGATATACGCAACCCACATCCCCAAGAGGGAGCGGAAGCGTGCGCTCAGGGACGTATATGCGTTGGAGCCAGTCGCCCCAAAGTTCAACCCATGGTCCTCCTGTCCGATCACCTTCGATCGAAGGGACCAGCCCACTAGTATCCGTCATGGCGGATTCGCCGCACTGGTCCTAGACCCAATCATTGACGGATTTCACCTCACTCGAGTCCTTATGGATGGCGGCGACAGCCTGAACCTGGTTTATCAGGACACAGTGCGCAAAATGGGTATAGACCCCTCAAGGATCAAACTCACAAAAACGACCTTTAAAGGCGTCATACCAGGTGTAGAGGCCCACTGCACAGGCTCAGTCACAATGGAAGTGGTCTTCAGATCCCTGGATAACTTCCGAAGCAAAGAGTTAATCTTTGATATAGTCCCGTTCCACAGTGGTTATCATGCACTGCGCGGGCGAATCGCATTTGCGAGGTTCAATGCGGTACCGCATTATGCATACCTCAAGCTCAAGATGCCAGGACCTCGGGGGGTCATTACGGTTAATGGAAACACAGAGCGCTCTCTCCGAACGGAGGAGCACACTGCGGCCCTCGCAGCGGAAGCGCAAAGCAGCCTCTTAAGGCAATCCACTAGTTCGGCGTTTAAGGACCCGGACACCTTCAAACGCGCCCGGAGTAATCGGCAACAGGACCGCCTGGCACGTTCCGAGCTCGCATAGCAATGTGGCCCCCACCCCGGTCCCAGCCAAACGGCGAAATCTGTGCCACGCGTACATAATTACGCATTAAAAATACCATGGGCACAGGCGGGGAGGGGGGCACGACGGTGGCACGCCCCAAGTCGCGGCTTAAACCACACTAGGGGCTTCCCGCTTTGTTATTTTTCTCTTTCAGGACTTCAAGCTCTGGAAACCCTGTCCGGCGGCGTGATTGCCGAACACATGATGCAGCATCCAAGGAGGCAGAAAGCTACGTCACACCATGGAACTCCCAGGTGGATTACGATAACGAGTGAAATACTTGCTTTAATATTATTCCTCAGCTTGCCCTTGGAGGGGACATAGTCCCACTTTTTGCTCATCGCACTACCTATATCATTCTGCTCTAATGCACGTTTTTTAATAAACAATGCATTGCATTAAAGCTTTTATTGCATTCTTTATATATATATATATGTTCATTTATGACATCCAGCACCCGTACACTCTGGTACGGCCAATACGCCAGGGGCTTAAGCATACCCCACAATACGGCGTGAGAAGTCCGAACACTTTAGACAGTGTGGCACCCCGAACTTATAGCATTATATGCATCAGCTCCGAATCATGTCTTGGGTCAATAGTTGGGTTTGCCCGGCTCCCATGTTTTGGTACCTTACGTTCCGCTATATCGGCTAAGGTAGCACTGGGAGAACTACTGTGATTGTGCCCCGGTTCTGCTGGGCTAAGCACCTCAGTAAAGAAAGCTAAAACTGACTGTCATGATAAGACGAGAGACTGGTCGCTGTTCGAGAGGTTTTCGAGTCCTTAAAGACTTATGCCGCTTAGAGCGAGGAGTCGGCCCTGTCCGGCTTATGGCGTGTATCGCGCCCCAGATTCGGCCTTCCGAATACTAGAGGCTTCACTGAAATTTAAAATTATAGAATTCTATGGCTAAGTGAGAGTGATAACGCATTATAGTCCGATTGCCTTGTTCGTTGTGCTGAGCACCTCCCTCAAAGGACCCAAAAATGGGAACAAGAGTGCTCGGGTTTATCCCGAACACCCCAGCACTCGTGGCATGGGGGCAGAAGCCGATGACTAGCCATCTCTCAGATTTGATAAACAGCCGAACAGAAGGTAATATTTTAAATTCAAACAAGCATTGCATAGCGCATATGAACAAGTTTTCATGAATACAGGATTACACGAGCGAGTTCAGTCAAGTATTATATCTTTCGTACACTCGTTCGCTACGAGACAGGCACCCTTCAGGACACCCTCATAATACATCTTGGGCTGGCGATGCTCCTTGCCCTCCGGCGGCCCTTCCTTGATCAGCTTCACGGCGTCCAGCTCGGCCCATTGTACCTTCACACGGGCGAAAGCCCGGCGTGCACCTTCGATGCAAACGGACCGCTTGGTAACTTCCAGCCGTGGGCAGGCATCCACAAGCCGCCTCACCAAGCCGAAGTAGCTGTTGGGAAGGGCGTCGCCAGGCCACATCCGGACTATCAAGCACTTCATGGCCTGTTCGGCCGCCTTGTGTAGCTCGACCGGCTGCTTTAGCTGGTCGCTCATAGGTACTGGGTGTTCGGTCCCAGTATACTGGGCCCAGAACAACTTCTCCGTCGAGCTTCCCTCCTCGGCCTAGTAAAATTTTGCGGCATCCGACACGCTGCGGGGCAAATCTGTGAATGCTCCTGGAGAGCTCCGGATTCGGGTAAGTAACAAGTAATTTACTTTCACATGCTTACTTTGCATATAGAATGCCTTACCCGCTGCTATCTTCTTCATCGCATCAATCTCCTGGAGGGCCTTTTGGGCTTCGGCCTTGGCACTCTTTGCACTCTCAAGGGCCGTGGCAAGCTCGGACTCTCGCATCTTCAAGTCAAGCTCCAGCGCCTCATGCTTTGTCACGAGAGCGTGGAGCTCTTGCTGCACCTCGCCCACCCGTGCCTCATGCCTTTCCCGCTCGGTGCGCTCCTTTGCCGCTTTGTCTTCGGCCTCGGATAGCGCTTGCTTCAGGTTCGCCACCTTGGTCGTGGCCCCTGGCAAATTTACAATAATCCTGTCATTTTGCAATCGCATTCTTTTTATATCCATAGACCAGGTACTACTTACCTATGTTCTCCTCGAGCTGCCTCTTGGCATGGCCGAGCTCTTCCTTGGACCCTTTAAGGTCCTGCTTCAGTGCGGCGACCTCCGCAGTCAGTGCGGCAGAGGCCAGCAGCGAAGCCTGCATATGCATATAGACATACTTCTATTAGACACATGCTATATTGTTTGATCCTCTATCCGGCTTTTCTTTGTGAACACCGAACAAAGCATCAGGGGCTACTGTCTATGCGGTAATATTTTTCCTATATTTCAAACACTTACCTCAAACCCTGTTAGAAGGCTGGCACAGGCTTCAGTCAGTCCACTCTTGACGGACTGAACCTTCTGGACCACCGCACTCATAATAATGCGGTGCTCTTCATCGATGGAAGCGCTGTGAAGCGCTCCCAGCAGATTGTCCGGTGCCTCTAGATGGACAGAGGTCACCGGCATAGGCGTCTTGCCCCTCTTGGAAGGAGGCCATCTGCCCGAGTCTGGAACCACTGGCGGTTCCAGCGCGGTGTTCGGCTGAGGGCCGAACTCGGAGCCCTCGAGAGCCTTGCTCCCTCTGCTCCCGGAGTCCGGAAGGTCGCCTTGAGGCGCCTCCGGGACTGTCTCCCCTCGACCCGGTGCCTCTTGAGACAATACCTCGGCGTTGTTCGTAGGGCAAGGGGAGGTGGCGGTCGGAAGTGGATCGCTATCCATATCCGACGAGCCCAGGGAGCCATCCAACGATACATCGATACGGGCTCGTGGCGGTCTACATAGTCATAATTCGGCGTTAGGAGAGGCAGTGCGACAAAGGTATGCTATGAGTTGCTCTGGCATCAGAATACTTATGACTTCGCCAGGGGCTTGTCCCTGAGAAGCCACTCGTCTTCGCCTTTGGCGGCGGTGGTGGAGTAGTCCGGAAGGAGAGTCCTTCCCTTCTTGGACCCTTCGGCCTCCCTAGTTGGGGCGGCCTTCCTTTTCTTGTCTCCCCCGGCTGGAGGGGGAGCATCTTCATCTTCCTCCTCGTCTTCGGGGAAGGAGTGCATCGCGGAGTTATCGAACGATGAGTCCGATACCACCTGGCGCCGGGAACTCTTTCGGGTTCCCTTGGCCTTCTTGGTCTTCTCCGGCACCTTGTAAGGAGCCGAGTCAGCATCTTCGTTAGGAGAGTGTCTGCTGGGCCTTCGGTTAAAGGACCCGGACAGTCGATCTGTCCAGCCGTCTCCTATCAGTCCTGTCAAAGGTACAGGAGCTTAGATCCCGCATAGAGTCAAACTATGAAAAACGAGTATCCTGTAAAAGGTAAAACAGCTTACCGCGCTGGCTTGGCGCTTCACGCAGAATCCGCGATCCTCGGTGGTGGGAGGGGGAACCTTGGCACCCTTGAATAGCACCTTCCAGGCATCCTCGTGTGTTGTGTCGAGGAGCCTGTTCAGAGTTTGTTGCTGGGCTGGGTCGAACTCCCACAAGTTGAAAGCCCGTTGTTGACACGGGAGGATCCGGCAGATGAGCATGACCTGGACTACGTTGACGAGTTTGAGCTTCTTGCTCACCATGTTTTGGATACGTGTTTGGAGTCCAGTCAGCTCTCCCGAACTACCCCAGGACAGGCCCTTCTCTTGCCAGGAGGTGAGCCGCGTGGGGATGCCAGATCGGAACTCGGGGGCCGCTGCCCATTTAGGGTCATGCGGCTCGGTGATGTAGAACCACCCCGATTGCCACCCCTTTATGGTCTCTACGAAGGATCCCTCGAGCCATGTGATGTTGGGCATCTTGCCCACCATGGCGCCTCCGCACTCCGCCTGGCGGCCGCTCACTACCTTCGGCTTGACATTGAAGGTCTTGAGCCATAAGCCGAAGTGGGGCTTGATGCGGAGGAAGGCCTCGCACACGACGATAAACGCCGAGATGTTGAGGATGAAGTTCGGGGCCAGATCATGGAAATCTAGGCCGTAGTAAAACATGAGCCCCCGGATGAAAGGGTGGAGAGGGAATCCCAGTCCGCGGAGGAAATGGGTAAGGAACACTACCCTCTCATGGGGCCTCGGGGTGGGGATGAGCTGCCCCTCATTTGGGAGCCGGTGCGCGATGTCATCGGGCAGGTATCTGGATCTCCTCAGCTTCTTGATGTGTCCCTCCGTGATGGAGGAGACCATCCACCTGCCTCCCGCTCCGAACATGGTTCGAGAAGGTTGAGGTGGGAAATGCGGACTTGGGCGCTGGAGCACGAGTGTGCGAAAATGGATGAGCAAGGGAGGAAGAAGGCGTGGATGAAAAGGTGAATCCTTATCCCTTTATATGGGCGGCCGAAACTATGCACCCCCACTAGCCTGGTAAAACTCGCTTATCCCCCAAGCACCGTAATCGATGGCGTGGTTGGGTTACCCATGCCCGTATTGATGAGAATCCCGTAATAAGGGGGACACGATCTCTTCTTTGACAAGACGTGTCAAAAAACTGCCTCGCGTTATGTGCGGGGCTAGTTAAAGTAAACGGTTCGAATAATCACCGGGCCATGGCATAACGTCATGTTGCCAAAACAAGTCAGCATATTAGATTTGTATTCTCTCTACGGTGGAATGTGGAACTTATTTTGCAGGGTCGGACACTATCCTTGTATTCAAATTTTTCCGTGGTGTATTCGGAGGAGGAACCCGCCTTGCAATGCCTAAGACAATACTGCGCGTCGGACTCATCGTCATTGAAGCCTGGTTCAGGGGCTACTGAGGGAGTCCTGGATTAGGGGGTCTCCGGACAGCCAGACTATATCCTTTGGCCGGACTGTTAGACTATGAAGATACAAGATTGAAGACTTCGTCTCATGTCCGGATGGGACTCTACTTGGCGTGGAAGGCAAGCTAGGCAATACGGATATGTATATCTCCTCCTTTGTAACTGACCTTGTGTAACCCTAGCCCCCTCCGGTGTCTATATAAACCGGAGGGTTTTAGTCCGTAGGACAACAACAATCATACCATAGGCTAGCTTCTAGGGTTTAGCCTCCCTGATCTCACGGTAGATCAACTCTTGTAGTACCCATATCATCAAGAATAAATCAAGCAGGACGTAGGGTTTTACCTCCATCAAGAGGGCCCGAACCTGGGTAAAACATCGTGTCCCCTGCCTCCTGTTACCATCCGCCTTAGACGCACAGTTTGGGACCCCCTACCCGAGATCCGCCGGTTTTGACACCGACATGCCTACACTGTGGTGGATGAGGGCACCGGTTAAGCAGATCCGGCGGTCAAGGAGATCTAGAGCGGTGGACAAGCTAGTCGCTGAAGCGGCTCCGGTGAAGTGGTGAGTTGGTAGTTGGGGGTTCCAAGGTGCGGAAGGTAGATCCGGCGGGGTGTGAGGTCCATCCCTGCGGCGGAGGACTAGATTCGGCGGCTTGCCGTGGTTGGGGGGTGTTAGGGAGGGGAAGGGGAGGGGCTTTGGGGAAGAATGTTGGGGGCAAAGAGAGGAAAACAATGGAGTTACCAAAGCAGCCCTTTTCCATTCATGTGGCAGGGGTACAACAGGAATATCGCAGGGCTAAACTTGCGGGCGCGAGATATTTCGATGTGAGCGAGAAGTTTCAAAGCTTTTGGCACCTGAAATTATAAGTGTTCTACTCTTGTACGGCCGACTATGATATCATGGCCGAGAATTTATTTGTTTTGCACGCAAAAAAAGGTGCAAGTTTTGAAAATCAATGTCTCCAACTCCAAACTTTGATTGTCCATTCAATTCAAATATGGATCATTGAGCTAGTACAAGCAAATACCATCATACGGTCCAATTCAAATGAAATTCCAAATGTGTTTATCCTAAATATGATGACAAAAGCAAAAATGTGTATGTGTATGAATGAAGTGGATGATTATAAAGTTTGAACATGCATGTATGTGTATATCTCTAGGTTTGATATATGAATTTTAAATCATGAAATCCCGGCTTAAAAAATGCACCTCCGTTTAAATGAATTACAAAAGCCAATGATGGAGTCGTATTCCAAAATTCCAATCCTAGGTTTGTAATTCTGGTACATCAAGGTATATCACGCATGTTCAAAAGTATCGTTATCTCATATTCCAAACTGTGAAACAAATTGATCAACCATGAGTGCACACACTATTGACCATATATATCTCAATTACGCTAAAGTCCCTCAAATATAGACACCTAACTCTTTATCTGAAGCCAACCCCCCCCCCCCCCACACACACACACACAAGTCGTTCTCTTCCCCAGACACGAACACACGAGCACATTAACAACCCCCTCTCTTCGAAATTCCGGACCCCAATATAGGTCTCTATCACTTTGTCTCTCGAGCATGCACACATCTCTTCCCCCGCTCTCTAGGTCTCCCGGCATCTCTCTTTGCCAAGCACACGCACTATGTACACACAAAACGTCGCCCCCAAACGTCTATCTCCCTAGTTATGTGGTTCTCGCACACTCATCTCACACACCACCCCCACTACAAACAAGCACACTTTGTCTCCTTGTGCACCACTCTCCTCTTTCTATCTCTCCCACATGCGGACCCGCCCCAGCTCCTTCCCTGTATACATATATGCCATGACTCTTTCCATAGCTCCCTAATGTATCATCGTTCTCAATCTCGCACGTTGTTCTCTACACCGTCTATTCTATATCTCTCATGAAGTCCCTATCACACACACGATGACTCGCTTCCCTTGCGTCTCTGTACATAGGCCAATTTCGAACAACATCAACATTGTCTCCCTATCTATATGCCATGTATGGACACAAATGACCCCTCTCCCCTCTCTTCCTCTCTCTCCGTCTCTCTCTCTCTCTCTCGCTCGCTCACTCGCTCGCTCTCACACCCCTCTCCCACACACACTCGATGTCTCTTCCAAATAGTCTACTCCCCGGCCGCACCCATGCTATGCCGCTACTACACATGCCTTTGTCTCTCTATGACACACATGTCACACCATTCCCCATTCCCTTATACTAGGTTTAGATCATTAGTGGTCTCTCTACTCCACATACACACACTCCCTCTCACACACAAACACACACAGACACGCACAAACACCCATTTATCTGGATCCTCATCTCTCCCCATGTCCGCATGTGTATCTCACACACTCACTCTCTAATTATGTCTATGTGTCTCCATGTTACAAAACAGAAAGCCCCATGTACATGTCTCTCTCTATCCTCCACACACATAGACACAAAGAATCTCTTATCATTGCCTCAGTCTCTAGACATATCACACTCACGCACTGTCTCTCTCTCTCTCGCAAACACGCCCAACAAGGGTTTCCCCGTGAATAATTTACCGTCTATTCATCAATAGTTGTGGCAGTACGTCGAACACGAGATGTGAAAAATAATAAATCTACACGTGCGTATACCACCTAGTATGAGTACTAGAACTAGAGCAAGCCTAAAACGCACCGTTGTCACCCCTCCTTATCAGCGATGGGAAAACCTTTGTTTTACACAGTCGAGAAGTCATTGTGCTAAGGCCCCACATGATGAGGCACTAAATAGAATGTAGATCCTAGTTTACGGAAACAAGTATCGATAATACGTTTGTATCTCCATACTTATATTTCTTCTCTTATAAAAAACCGAGTGGGTGATGATGGTACGCGTGCCATCTTACAATATAGACTGTCTGATCTATATCTGACGGATGGAAATTAAACTAAAAGATACCCGCACCTCTCTCCACACTTGCAGACAAGGCCTTCCCTCGTTCATCCTTATCTCCAACAACCTCTGTCGGGGCCCTGATTCTAAGTCACACCGATCTAGCATGTAACACCTCATATCACTTTGCGGCCTCACGCACGGTATCCCCACGGGTGTCGCCTTACCATGGCCCGGAACCATTTGCGCCTTTTGGCTCACGTATATGATAGTGTCGCTAGCATCCATATGACAGAGAACCCGGGCCGACATGGCTAGTCGTGAACCCAAAGCGGCACATACCTATGGAGACAGGCATACATGAATCACATCGAGCATGTCGGTCAGCAGCGTGTGAATCCGGGCTATAGCACTGGGCTAACAGGACTCCGGGAACACGGGCTGTAGCAGGCTAGGCAGGACTCCGGATGTCACCGCGTGACATTTCCCTGAAGGGACAGACACAGGAATGAAGTGAAACACATGCCGGCCAGTCAAGTGTTCTGAGCAGTAGTGTTGGGCTAGCAGGAATCCGGTGAACCGGGCTGTCGCGGACTACTATGGCTCAAGGAAGCACTAGACTACATTTCCCCATAAGAGAGGCTGCCAAGGATAAACAACTAGATTGTCGGATCCCACACATAGCAATACACGTCACACGTACGCATAACATGCAAGTATGTGCTGTACAACATGGCATCATAACATGACGCAACTCATATAGATAAAGGCCCAGAAGAGCCACATAGCATTAAATACAAACGGAAGCATTACATGTTTGAGTACAAACAACTACAAAAGAAAAAGGGCCGAGGAGCCTGACTATCCACAAGTCCCTCCCAAGGGACCAAGATCGTAGCTGAGGTACAAGCTACTCGTCGAAGTCCAAGTGGAACTACTAGTAAGACCGAAGTCTCCGCTGCAAGAACATAAATAAAGCAACGTGAGTACAAAGGTACTCAGCAAGACTTACATCAGATCCTATCATACATGCATTTGTATCAAGAAGGTAATGTGGGGTTTAGTTGCAGCAAGCCAGCTTTGACTCAGTGGCTATCCTGTTCTACGACAACGAGAAACTTCTTTGAGATGAGGCCGCGCACACGAGTCCACTAATCACCACCTCAATACACTACTATGGATTCATCCCCGTCTCTCCTACGAGAAGGCCATCCATAGCACTCACACTTGTCTTGAGCATTTTAGAGTATCCACTTTAAGTTGTCTAGGTACCACGTAAGCATCCAAGAAGTCCATAACCGAGGACACAGCTATTCGAATAGATCATGATATCCCTGCAGGGGTGTACTTCTTCACACACGCTCTCACCACTTATCACCATATACACTTCATGTATCTCGGCAACCTTCAAGCGGAAGCCTGGCGAGGGTGTCGGCCACGACCTAACTAACCACACAAGACTCTAGTCCAGGTTTATCGCCTATTCGGGTTCCATCCGCAAGGAGATCCGGCCGGGATTTCGCTCACGGCCCCAAACGATGTGTACAGGGTTCCCGAGCCCACCATCCGGGTGCCACTCGGTACACCGGGCCACGTGTGCCTATTCTGTCCCAAGTCCACCCTGCCGGGTGCCACTCAGTAGAAAAATAGCACTACCTACAAACACCAGAAACTATTTGCAGCTCCTGGACAGAGTTCAAGGCGGTTAATAAGTCGAGAGAGCTTGGAGAGCCCGGAGCCCAATGTGTGGTAGTAGCTAGTCATTGGACAACTTGCACAGAACTCAGTTCTTAAGGACGGTCCCAATGAGACAACCCACCATGTACTCCTACATGGCCTCTCACCGTTACCTTTACCAAATCGTGCTCACACGCTTAATTCTCAGCATCAGAACATAGCATAACACTCCAATCCATTCCCAATGAATTAGACCTGACACAACTCTAAGAAATAGCAGGAAAGGCATGGCAAGAACACAACATGGCTCAAGCAAATCCTACTCATGCTAGTGGGTTTCAACTATTTACTGTGGCAATGACAGGTCATGCAGAGGAATGGGTTCAACTACCGTAGCATAAAGTAGCAGTTGGATCGTTGTTGTCCTAATGCAATAAATGAGAGCAGGAGTGAGAGAGTAGGATTTTGCCGGAATGAACACGGGGGGGGGGGGGGGGGGTTGCTTGCCTGGTAGATCAATAGGGGGGCACTACTCCACTGATAGGTGCTCCCGAACACTTTCCGGAGCAGGACCTATCGAGAAGGAATGGTGTCGAAAATCAACACAACTATATGCAACAATATGATGCATGATCATGGCATGAATATGTGATGTTGTTTGAGTTAATGCATCTAGCATTTATTTAGTTGAGGTCCATTTGAACCAAATGCAACTCCAAAATAAGCTCTTAAACATGCCATTAATAAGTTTTTCATATATACAGCATGTATAGGTTGGTTTGTCATGGATGAAACTGGTACAGATGGATAGATTGAATTTTTCTGATAATTTTTCATATATAAATTATTTCAATCTGAGCTACGATTGAATTTATATGAATTTTTGAATTTTTGAACATTTTCTAGAATTTCCTGTTTTAAAAAATAATTCCAGAAAAAAAATAACTGCGTCAGCATGACGTCATCACTACATCAGCGGGTCAACATGGCTGTCCAGGTCAAATCTGACGTGTGGGGGCCACACGTCAGTGTCATGGTTAATTAACAGAGGGTTAATTAATCCTAACTACAAATTAGGGGGCGCTGGGGCCCATCTGTCACTGACCCACACGGGTCAAACCTGGGTCAACTGGGGGG
This sequence comes from Triticum urartu, assembly GCF_056163025.1. NCBI lineage: Eukaryota > Viridiplantae > Streptophyta > Magnoliopsida > Poales > Poaceae > Triticum > Triticum urartu. The sequence continues at coordinate 534,784,922 of NC_141877.1, forward strand.
GTTAGACTCAGTCAACCCCATCGGCGTTTAGCCGCCGGCGAGGCCAAACGCGGCGGAGGGGCTCGGGATCGCCGTTCCGGCAACCATTTGGGCGGCGGAGGCCACAGGCGAGGAGCCAGGGCTCGCCCGCATCATTTGGAGCAGGCGGGGGCTGTGGGGGTGGCTTAAGCTCGCCGGAGCAGTGCTCACGGCGGCGGCCGGAGTTCGGCTTCGAGCGGGATCGGCCTAGGGGGCATGGGGAGGCGAGCGGAGAGGCTCTACGGCCTCCTGGCGACACCAGGAGCATGGTGACGCGCGCGGGTGCGGCTGGCTTGGCCCCTGGCCACAGTGGCGCCATGGCCGGCGGTGAGGTGCTACGGCTTCGGTCGAAACGGCGGCTGCGGTGATCGAGAGGCAAGGGGAAGAGGGCAAACGACGATGGAGCTCACAGCGGTCGCAGAGGGCGTCGAAGCGGGCTCAAGGAAGGGCCGGTGATCTCGGGCGCTCGCGGTGGAAAACAGCGGCAACGAGGTCGAGGTAGGGCGTCCCGAGCTGCGTGGCTTGACGAAGACGAAGAAGGCGACATGGCGGAGCTCTAGGACACAATAGCGATGCGAGGGGAGCACAGTGGGCACGGCTATGGCGAGCGGCGGCGACGACAGCGCTCGGGCGTTCGTGGCAAAGGGCGAGAGAGAGGAGGGGAGGCCACTTGAGAGAGGGAGAGGGAGTGAGAGAGGCCGAGGGGAGTGTGTGGCATCGTCGGGGGCCTCCAGCAGCGAGCGGGAAGCAGGAGGTGGTCGGCGTGTGCTCTCGCGCGTCGGGCACACGCGCGCCGTCCTCCTGGCAGGAGGTAGGCGACGAGTGGCGTCGGCCAGCTGGCTGGGCTGGCCTGCTGGGCCGCTGGGCTGCCAGGTAGGAGGCCCAGGTAAGGGTTTTTCCTTTATTCCTGTTTTGTTTCTGTTTTCTAATTTTCTGACATTTGTTTCTGATTTAGTAAAATACTAAACCAGTTTATTTTCTTCTGTCAATTTTTGTAGGAACTATTTGGATTGCTCCAAAACTCCCCATCAATTTACAGAATTTTTGGACATATATTATATATATATAAAATATCCAAAGCAAATAATTAAGCCTTAATTCCAAATGGCCAAAATAAATATTTATGAGCTCCTGAAAATATTTGTTAGAATTTTTATCTCTGTCCAATATTTTCAGAGAGCATCATGAGCATTTTCTTGGACCCTTTTGGAGCAATTTTTACTTGGGTCATTTTCAGAAATGATTTCTGAGGGTTTCACAAATCCCAACTTCAAATTTAAAGGGAATTTAGACATGATGCAAACATGAAGGCTAGCCTAGGTCATACCAGAACTAGGGATGTGACAACTCGCCCCCACTCGAAGAAATCTCGTCCTGAGATTCAGGAGTCGGCGGGAAGAAAGCGTGGTACTCAAGTCAAAGACGATCTTCACGCTCCCAAGTAGCTTCTATCTCGGAATGATGAGACCACTGAACCTTGAGAAACATGATGTTATGACGTCGAGTGGCACGCTCTGCTTGATCAAGGATGCGAACAGGGTACTCTCGATATGTGAGGTTATCTTGGAGATCAAGCGTATCGTGGTCCACTCCACGGATGGGATCCGAGAAGCAACGCCTAAGTTGAGAGACGTGGAAGACGTCATGAACTCGAGAAAGATGTGGGGGTAGTTCCAACTGGTAGGCAACCTCTCCTCGTTTAGCGAGAATGCGAAAAGGACCAATGTAACGAGGAGCCAACTTGCCCTTGATACCGAATCGATGGGTACCCTTCAAAGGGGTAACCCGAAGGTAAGCTTTGTCGCCAATTTCATAAGCCACTTCCTTATGACTACGGCCATACTGGCTCTTTTGACGAGATTGGGCTATTTCCAAATTCTCACGAATGATGCGAACTTGCTCTTCTGCCTCCTGGATCATATCCGGTCCAAAGAATTGTCTTTCACCGGTTTCTGACCAGTTCAAAGGTGTTCGACATCTTCATCCATACAGAACCTCAAAAGGAGCTTTCTTGAGGCTGGATTGGTAGCTATTGTTATAAGCAAACTCGGCGAAGGGAAGACACTTCTCCCAATCCATACCGAATGAGATAACACAAGCTCTAAGCATGTCTTCGAGAATTTGGTTGACCCTTTCCACCTGGCCACTTGATTGAGGGTGGAAAGCGGAACTGAAGGAAAGATGGGTGCCCATGGAAGTTTGGAAACTCTCCCAGAAATGAGAAGTGAAAAGACTACCATGGTCTGAATTGATCTCTAGTGGAACACCATGAAGTGACACTATTCGAGAAATATATAAGTCAGCGAACTGACTAGCAGTGATACTCTCTCGAACAGGTAGGAAGTGAGCCACTTTAGAAAGACAATCAATGACTACGAAGATAGCATTATTCCCTTTCTTGGTCCTGGGAAAGCCGGTGATGAAGTCCATACCAACTTTATCCCATTTCCATTCAGGAATAGCTAAAGGCTGAAGGGTGCCAGCAGGTCTCTGATGCTCTGCCTTCACGCGACGACAAACTTCACAGTTAGCAATAAACCGAGCGATTTCTCTCTTCATCCTAGTCCACCAGAACCTCTGGCGTAGGTCCTGATACATCTTAGTACTACCAGGATGAATTGTGAGAGGAGATTCATGCGCCTCCTTAAGGATTAATTGTCGAAGATGTTGATTCTTGGGAACCACCAAGCGACTCCCAAAGAAAACAACACCACGATCATCTATAGAGAAACTACCACCAACTCCTTTGTTAATGTTTCTCTTGATCCGGGAAATTCCCGTATCCTGCTTCTGAGCAGAGATGATTTGATCCACAAGAGTAGGTTTCGCCACCAAGGTAGAAAGGAATCCATGAGGATCAATGTGAAGATTAAGCTTACAGAATTCCTCATGGAGAAGTGCTTGGCCCTGCTGCAACATGAGGTTATTGCAATAGGACTTACGACTTAGCGCATCAGCCATGACATTCCCCTTGCCTGGGGTGTAGGTAATCCCTAAGTCGTAATCTGAGATTAACTCCAACCAACGTCTTTGCCTAAGGTTCAAATCTGGTTGGGTGAAGATATATTTGAGACTCTAGTGGTCGGTATAAATCTCGCAACGTTTACCGAGGAGGTAATGTTGCCATGTCTTAAGTGCATAGACTACGGCTGCAAGCTCTAGATCATGTGTAGGATAATTATCCTCATCTGGATGCAACTGTCGAGATGCATAGGCAATCACATGGCGATCTTGCATAAGAATGCAACCTCGTCCCAGTCGTGAGGCATCACAATAGATAACAAAGTCCTTAGTGAAATCCGGTGGCACAAGTATGGGAGCAGAAGTCAGGCGTCTTTTTAGTTCCTGAAAACTGTGCTCACACTGTGGGGACCACTCAAACTTTTTATCTTTCTTAAGAAGTTCCGTGAGAGGTTTGGCCACTTTGGAGAAGTTCTCAACGAAGCGGCGACAATAACTGGCTAGACCAAGGAAACTCCTAACTTGCTTAACTATTTCAGGCAGAGTCCAGTCAAGAACGGCCTGAACTCTCTCGGGATTGACGGCAATGCCCTTATCGGAGATCACGTGGCCTAGGTAGGTCACTTCTGGCAACCAAAATTTGCACTTGGAGAACTTGGCACAAAGGCGGTGCTCTCTGAGTTTTTCTAGCACAAGTCTAAGATGTTCGACATGCTCTTCCTCTATCTTCGAGTAAATAAGGATATCATCGAGGTAAACCACGACAAACTTATCTAAGTACTCCATGAAGATCGAGTTCATCAAGCGAGAGAAAGTAGCTGGAGCGTTGGTTAGACCAAAGGACATGATGGTGTACTCATACTGACCATAACGAGTGACAAAAGCCATCTTAGGAATGTCCCCATTTCTAATCTTGATTTGGTGGTAGCCTAACCTCAAATCCATCTTGGAAAAGACTGAGGATCCAGCGAGCTGATCATACAGGTCGTTGATCCTGGGGAGCGGATACTTGTTCTTTATCGTGACCAAATTAATGGGACGATAATCTACAACCATTCGGTCTGTACCATCCTTCTTCTTGACGAAGAGGATGGGGCAAGCCCAGGGAGAAGAACTAGGACGGATGAAACCCTTTTGCAAGGATTCATCAAGTTGTTTCTTAAGCTCAGCTAGTTCTAAGGGTGCCATCTTGTAAGGACTCCTAGAGATTGGAGCGGTTCCTGGGATAAGATCTATGACAAACTCTACATCTCTGTCAGGTGGAATACCTGGCAGTTCCTCTGGAAAGACATCTGGAAAGTCACGGACTATCGGGATTTCTTCAAGGTCAGGAAGAGGGTTGGCATTAATAGAATAGAGTTGACGCTTTGCAATTCTAGTGGAGACGGTGACTATCTTGCCAGATGGGTGTGTATGCTGAACAGACCTTGTGTAACAATCAATCTTGGCATAATGAGCTTTCATCCAGTCCATACCCAAGAGGATGTTAATATCTGTAGACTTGAGGGCTATAAGTGATGCAAGGAATACAAGTCTGTCAACAAGGATTTCATTACCATGGCTTATTCTGGTAGTTTGCCATCTAGACCCCGGAGTTTGGATTTCAAGTGGAGTTGGCATATCACAAAATGACATGTCATGCAAACGAGCATAGCCTTCAGAGATGAAGGAGTGATATGCTCCGGTATCGAACAGAACCGAAGCTGGATGGCAATTGACACGAAGGGTACCAAGAATGACATCCGGATCATCATGAGTGTCTTTAGCTGAGACGTGATGCACACATCCATGTTCAGTGGGAGCTGACTTGACACTAATCATCTTGCGTGATGGCTTACCACGGCCAACAGACTTCTCAGGCTGGGGTGGAGCATAGTTGGTTTGAGAGGAGTCACGTGCATAGTGTCCTGGCTCTCCACATGTGAAACAAGCCCCTGAAGTAGGACGTGGACCCGTATTGACAAGCGGTCTACCGATAGGCCTGGGTGGAGCATACGATTGAACTGGGTGAGGCGCCATATAAGAAGGCCTCGGTGAATAACCGGGTGGAAGAGCGGAGTTCGAAACCCAAATCCGGCGCTTCTGAGAACTAGAACCGGAGGAAGAACTCAAATCATGGTTGTGCTTACGAGACTCCTCGTAAGTGAGTTGAGTTGTTTCTGCGTTAATGGCCTTGTTCACAAGAGCCTGGAATGTATTGCAATGATGCAGGTGGAGATCACGACGCAACTTGGGGTTAAGACCCTTCCGGAACCTAGCCTGCTTCTTGGCGTCCGTGGACACTTCTTCCGTAGCATAGCGGGCAAGGTTCTCAAACTCTCTACTGTAAGCATCAACAGCCATCTTACTCTGGGTGAAACTACAAAACTCTTCTCTCTTGCGATCAATGAGAGCCTGAGGAATGTGATGCTCGCGAAAAGCCTCAGTGAAATCTCTCCAGGTGGTTTTCTGGCCAGCTGGAAGCATAGCCTCATAGTTCTGCCACCAAATGCTAGCAGGACCTTCCAGATGATAAGCAACGTAGGTGACCTTGTTACTTTCAGCTACGTTCACTGAATGCAGCTTGTGTGTGATACTACGTAGCCAGTCATCTGCATCGAGTGGTTCAATGGAATGATGGAAGGTTGGTGGTTTCAGACCAATGAAATCATAGATGGACGCTGACTCTTTGTGCTGATGGGAGGTGTTCTCCTCAATACGTGCTAACAAGCGGTTAGACTCTCGCTTGTTCTTCTCCATCTCCATCATGAACTCTGCCAATGAAGACTGGTCGGGAGGATCCTCATCCCTACCATCTCTGGGGTTCCGGCTATGAGCAACAGAACTTCGGTTAACTGACAACATCCTGAAGAACCAACCAAGGAAACAAAGGATGGATTCAGCATCATCATAAGGATGCAGAAGGTAGCACAAGAATTAAGTATCTCTCAAACTCCTAGGACAATTCCGGCAGCATAACGGCAGTAAAAATGCTCAAAATGAGACATCCTGCAAATGATGGGGTAGCATCAAACTCAACATCATCACCCAAGGTTCTGAGATATTATTAAACAGACTACACCGGAGGTACTCGAACTGGGATATGACTCTGATCAACCAATCCTAAGAGACTATGGAGTAGTAACACGTGATCCTGATAGACAGAAGAGAAATCCTAATTCCTTAACCCCGTAGGAAAGATATGATGACTCAGATCAGAAGGCATGAGGCATAAGGAGTAAAAGAGCCTTACGTTCCCTTCCACAATCAATTCCCCTATATAGCTAAAGAATTTGTAGACTCAACTTCGACCAGGTTGGCTTGGAAATCCTACAGGCAGTCAGGCTCTGATACCAAAACTGTCGGGGCCCCGATTCTAAGTCACACCGATCTAGCATGTACCACCTCATATCACTTTGCGGCCTCACGCACGGTATCCCCACGGGTGTGGCCTTACCATGGCCCGGAACCGTTTGCGCCTTTTGGCTCACATATATGATAGTGTCGCTAGCATCCATATGACAGAGAACCCGGGCCGACATGGCTAGTCATGAACCCAAAGCGGCACAGACCTATGGAGACAGGCATACATGAATCACATCGAGCATGTCGGTCAGCAGCGTGTGAATCCGGGCTGTAGCACTGGGCTAACAGGAGTCCGAGAACCCGGGATGTAGCAGGCTAGGCAGGACTCCAGATGTCACCGCGTGACATTTCCCCGACGGGACAGACACAGGAACGAAGTGAAACACATGCCGGCTAGTCAAGTGTTCTGAGCAGTAGTGCTGGGCTAGCAGGACTCCGGTGAACCGGGCTGTAGCGGACTACTATGGCTCAAGGAAGCACTAGACTACATTTCCCCATAAGAGAGGCTGCAAGGATAAACAACTAGTTTGTCGGATCCCACACATAGCAATACACGTCACACGTACGCATAACATGCAAGTATGTGCTGTACAACATGGCATCACAACATAACGCAACTCATATAGATAAAGGCCCAGAAGAGCCACATAGCATTAAATACAAACAGGGGTCACATGACCCACCATTCAGAGCATACAAGCAACGGAAGCATTACATGTCTGAGTACAGACAACTACAAAAGAAAAAGGGCCGAGGAGCCTGACTATCCACAAGTCCCTCCCAAGGGACCAAGATCGTAGCTGAGGTACAAGCTACTCGTCGAAGTCCAAGTGGAACTACTAGTAAGACCGAAGTCTCCGCTGCAAAAACATAAATAAAGCAACGTGAGTACAAAGGTACTCAGCAAGACTTACATCAGATCCTATCATACATGCATTTGTATCAAGAAGGTAATGTGGGGTTTAGTTGTAGCAAGCCAGCTTTGACTCAGTGGCTATCCTGTTCTACGACAACGAGAAACTTCTTTGACATGAGGCAGCGCACACGAGTCCACTAATCACCACCTCAATACACTACTATGGATTCATCCCCGTCTCTCCTACGAGAAGGCCATCCATAGCACTCACACTTGTCTTGAGCATTTTAGAGTATCGACTTTAAGTTGTCTAGGTACCACGTAAGCATCCAAGAAGTCCATAACCGAGGACACGGCTATTCGAATAGATCATGATATCCCTGCAGGGGTGTACTTCTTCACACACGCTCTCACCACTTATCACCATATACACTTCATGTATCTCGGCAACCTTCAAGCGGAAGCCTGGCGAGGGTGTCGGCCACGACCTAACTAACCACACAAGACTCTAGTCCAGGTTTATCGCCTATTCGGGTTCATCCGCAAGGAGATCCGGACGGGGTTTCGCTCACGGCCCCAAACGATGTGTACAGGGTTCCCGAGCCCACCATCCGGGTGCCACTCGGTACACCGGGACACGTGTGCCTAGTCTGTCCCAAGTCCACCCTGCCAGGTGCCACTCGGTAGAAAAATAGCACTACCTACAAACACGAGAAACTATTTGCAACTCCTAGACAGAGGTCAAGGCGGTTAATAGGTCGAGAGAGCTTGGAGCGCCCGAAGCCCAATGTGTGGTAGTAGCTAGTCATTGGACAACTTGCACAGAACTCAGTTCTTAAGGACGGTCCCAATGAGACAACCCACCATGTACTCCTACATGGCCTCTCACCGTTACCTTTACCAAATCGTGTTCACATGCTTAATTCTCAGCATCAGAACGTAGCATAACACTCCAATCCATTCCCAATGAATCAGACCTCACACAACTCTAAGCAATAGCAGGCAAGGCATGGCAAGAACACAACATGGTTCAAGCAACTCCTACTCATGCTAGTGGGTTTCAACTATTTACTGTGGCAATGACAGGTCATGCAGAGGAATGGGTTCGACTACCGCAGCATAAAGTAGCAGTTGAATTGTTGTTGTCCTAATGCAATAAATGAGAGCAGGAGCGAGAGAGTAGGATTTTATCGGAATGAACAAGGGGGGGTTGCTTGCCTGGTAGAGCAATAGGGGGGCACTACTCCTCTGATAGGTGCTCCCGAACACTTTCTGGAGCAGGACCTAGCGAGAAGGAACGGTGTCGAAAATCAAACAAAAGTATATGCAACAATATGATGCATGATCATGGCATGAATATGTGATGTTGTTTGAGTTAATGCATCTAGCATTTATTTAGTTGAGGTCCATTTGAACCAAGGGTTCAAATGCAACTCCAAAATAAGCTCTTAAATATGCCATTAATAAGTTCTTCATATATACAGCATGTATAGGTTGGTTTGTCATGGATGAAACTGGTATATATGGATAGATTGAATTTTTCTGATAATTTTTCATATATAAATTATTTCAATCTGAGCTACGGTTGAATTTATATGAATTTTTGAAGTTTTGAACATTTTCTGGAATTTCCTGTTTTAAAAAATAATTCCAGAAAAAAAATAACTGTGTCAGCATGACGTCATCACTACATCAGCGGGTCAACGTGGCTGTCCAGGTCAAATCTGACGTGTGGGCGCCACACGTCAGTATCATGGTTAATTAACATAGGGTTAATTAATCCTAACTACAAATTAGGGGGCGCCGGGGCCCATCTGTCACTGACCCACACGGGTCAAACCTGGGTCAACTAGGGGGGTTAGACCCGGTCAACCCCACCAGCGTTTAGCCGCCGGTGAGGCCGAACGTGGCGGAGGGGCTTGGTATCGCCGTTCCGGCGACCATTTGGGCGGCGGAGGCCACGGGCGAGGAGCCAGGGCTCTCCCGCATCATTTGGAGCAGGCGGGGGCTGCGGGGGTGGCTTGAGCTCGCCGGGGCAGAGCTCGCGGCGGCGGCTGGAGTTCGGCTTCGAGCGGGATCGGCCTGCGGGGCATGGGGAGGCGAGCGGAGAGGCTCTACGGCCTCCTGGCATCACCAGGAGCACGGTGACGCGCGCGGGTGCGGCTGGCTCGGCCCCTGGCCATGGTGGTGACACGGCCGGCGGCGAGGTGCTACGGCTTCGGTCGAAACAGCGGCTGGGGTGATCGAGAGGCAAGGGGAAGAGGGCAAACAACGATGGAGCTCACAGCGGTCGCATAGGGCGTCGAAGCGGGCTCAGGGAAGGCACGGCGGCGACGTACGGGCGACGGCGATCTCGGGCGCTCGCGGTGGAAAACATCGGCAACGAGGTCGAGGTAGGGCGTCCCCAGCTGCGTGGCTTGATGAAGACGAAGAAGGCGACAGGGCGGAGCTCTAGGACACAATAGCGATGCGAGGGGAGCACAGTGGGCACGGCTATGGCGAGCGGCAGTGACGACAACGCTCGGGCATTCGCGGGGAAGGGCGAGAGAGAGGAGGGGAGGCCACTGGAGAGAGGGAGAGGGAGTGAGAGAGGCCGAGGGGAGTGCATGGCGTCGTCGGGGGCCTCCAGCAGCGAGCGGGAAGCAGGAGGTGGCCGGCGTGTGCTCGCGCGCGTCGGGCACACATGCGCCGTCCTCCTGGCAGGAGGTAGGCGACGACTGGCGTCGGCCAGCTGGCTGGGCTAGCCTGCTGGGCCGCTGGGCTGCCAGGTAGGAGGCCCAGGTAAGGGTTTTTCCTTTATTCCTATTTTGTTTCTGTTTTCTAATTTTCTGACAATTGTTTCTGATTTAGTAAAATACTAAACCAGTTTATTTTCTTCTGTCAATTTCTGTAGGAACTATTTGGATTATATATATATATATAGAATTTTTGGACATATATTATATATATATATATATAGAAATAACCGAAGCAAATAATTATGCCTTAATTCCAAATGGCCAAAATAAATATTTATGAGCTCCTGAAAATATTTGTTAGAATTTTTATCTCTGTCCAATATTTTCAGAGAGCATCATGAACATTTTCTTGGACCCTTTTGGAGCAATTTTTACTTGGGTCATTTTCAGAAATGATTTCTGAGGGTTTCACAAACCCCCATTTCAAATTTAAAGGGAATTTAGACAAGATGCAAACATGAAGGCTAGCCTAGGTCATACCAGAACTAGGGATGTGACAACCTCATTGTTGAGCAATTAAAAAAGGAAGCCTTTGGAACAAACTGGCCTGGTGGCCGCTGCCGGCGTCGTCCATCCCCATGCCTTCGCTCTGTCCGACCACCAATCAGCACCACACCCCACTCCTCTTCACCTTATCTCCTATCGAGATATCATTAGTTTTTACACATGGAGTTACTCCCTCATGGGTCAATCACAACAAGTGTTTTATAAAAAAAATGCATCTTGATGTTTCGTGCAATGCATGAACATCTTACTGGTACTCCTACAGAAGACTAAGTTGGTGATGATGGTGTGTCTGCCATCCGTCATTTCTGACTATTAGACCTACATCTAACGATTCTGAGGTAAGTTGTTGCCTTTTCTCACCAACATCCCACTTCTCTACCAATTTGCAGAAAACCCCATAATTAGTATTTTAAAACCAACCACATCCCTCCCTCGCCTCACCAAAACAGCCCAAGGAATATATTCTGATTGAAACACAATATATCTCTAGTGATATATGTATATCAAAATTAGAGTGTTTTGTATCAAGTTTGTGAATAAGTATTATTCTAATTATGATCCGTTGCAACGCACGTGAACATTGCTAGTATTTCCAAGCATGCAAAAAAATGCTAGTATTTCCATAGTTTCAAGTTTTCCATCAAGATATTAGTCACTCATGGTTGATATTTACTTTCAATCACATACACATATGCACTATGTAACTAACCTTGCTTATTAGCTTCCAAAGCTTAACTTTCACTCCTACTTACAATATGTAGAGTATTTAACAAAAAACTACCACTTTCAACCAGCCCTAGGAAGAAACTATTGTACAAAAAATAGCAAAAATATACCCAAAATTTCTTAATTCGCGCCAAAAACTACTACCTAGTGCCGATTAGGCTCGTTTAAACCCGTTTATGACAGGGTTGGCCCACACGTCCATGCTGATGAGGCAGCTTAAACCAACACATTTTGTTTGACCGTTGACACAAGGGACCCACGTCTGACCTTCTATCTTGTTATTCCCCCTCAAATCATTGTTTTTCCTGAACATTACTTTAAACATTAGTGATGCAAGTTCGTCGATGGCGCCGGTGATGAGCGAGTTGGCCGCCGCTCCGCCGGATGGGCCGGATGCCGCACTGGCCTCTGCACGGGTTGCCAGGCTAGCCCGAGCGTGACTCACGAGCGAGCAAGCCGCCGCGCTGGCCTTCACTTTGTTAGAAATATGCCCTAGAGGCAATAATAAATTAGTTATTATTATATTTCCTTATTCATGATAATCGTTTATTATCCATGCTAGAATTGTATTGATAGGAAACTCAGATACATGTGTGGATACATAGACAACACCATGTCCCTAGTAAGCCTCTAGTTGACTAGCTCGTTGATCAATAGATGGTCACGGTTTCCTGACCATGGACATTGGATGTCGTTGATAACGGGATCACATCATTAGGAGAATGATGTGATGGACAAGACCCAATCCTAAGCCTAGCACAAAGATCATGTGGTTCGTATGCTAAAGCTTTTCTAATGTCAAGTATCATTTCCTTAGACCATGAGATTGTGCAACTCCCGGATACCGTAGGAGTGCTTTGGGTGTGCCAAACATCACAACGTAACTGGGTGGCTATAAAGGTACACTACAGGTATCTCCGAAAGTGTATGTTGGGTTGTCACGAATCGAGACTGGGATTTGTCACTCCGTGTAAACGGAGAGGTATCTCTGGGCCCACTCGGTAAGACATCATCATAATGTGCACAATGTGATCAAGGAGTTGATCACGAGATGATGTGTTACGGAACGAGTAAAGAGACTTGCCCGTAACGAGATTGAACAAGCTGTCGGGATACCAACGATCGAATCTCGGGCAAGTATCGTACCGATAGACAAAGGGAATTGTATACGGGATTGATTAAGTCCTTGACATCATGGTTCATCTGATGAGATCATCGTGGAACATGTGGGAGCCAACATGGGTATCCAGATCCCGCTGTTGGTTATTGACCAGAGCGTCTCGGTCATGTCTACATGGTTCCCGAACCCGTAGGGTCTACACACTTAAGGTTCGGTGACGCTAGGGTTGTAGGGATATGTATATGCAGTAACCCGAATGTTGTTCGGAGTCCCGGATGAGATCCCGGACGTCACGAGGAGTTCCGGAATGGTCCGGAGGTAAAGAATTATATATAGGAAGTGCTATTTCGGCCATCGGGACAAGTTTCGGGGTCACCGGCTTTGTACCGGGACCACCGGAAGGGTCCCGGAGGGTCCACCGGGTGGGGCCACCTATCCCGGACGGCCCCATGGGCTGAAGTGGGAAGGGATCCAGCCCAAAGTGGGCTGGGGCGCCACTTCCCCCTAGGGCCCATGCGCCTAGGGTGGGGGAAACCCTAAAGGAAGAGTCCTAGAAGGGGAAGGCACCTCCTAGGTGCCTTGGGGAGGAGGGATTCCTCCCTTGGCCGCCGCCCCCCCTTGGAGATTGGATCTCCTAGGGCCGGCGCCCCCCCTAGGCCCCCTATATATAGTGGGGGGAAGGGAGGACCTCTCACCCTTGCCTTTGGTGCCTCGCTCTCCCTCTCCAACACATCCTCCTCCTCCATAGTGCTTAGCGAAGCCCTGCCGGAGTACTGCAGCTCCACCACCACCACGCCGTCGTGCTGCTGTTGGGGCCATCTTCCTCAACCTCTCCTTCCCCCTTGCTGGATCAAGAAGGAGGAGACGTCGCTGCTCCGTACGTGTGTTGAACGCGGAGGTGCCGTCCGTTCGGCGGTAGGATCATCGGTGATTTGGATCACAACGAGTACGACTCCATCAACCCCGTTCTCTTGAACGCTTCCGCATAGCGATCTACAACGGTATGTAGATGCACTCTCCTTCCCCTCATTGCTGGTTTCTCCATAGATAGATCTTGGTGACACATAGGAAAATTTTGAATTTCTGCTACATTCCCCAACAGTGGCATCATGAGCTAGGTCTATGCGTAGTTTCTATGCACGAGTAGAACACAAAGTAGTTGTGGGCGTTGATTTTGTTCAATATGCTTACCGTTACTAGTCCAATCTTGATTCGGCGGCATTGTGGGATGAAGCGGCCCGGACCGACCTTACACGTACTCTTACGTGAGACTGGTTCCACCGACTAACATGCACTAGTTGCATAAGGTGGCTAGCGGGTGTCTGTCTCTCCCACTTTAGTCGGATCGGATTCGATGAAAAGGGTCCTTATGAAGGGTAAATAGCAATTGGCATATCACGTTGTGGTTTTTGCGTAGGTAAGAAACGTTCTTGCTAGAAACCCATAGCAGCCACGTAAAACATGCAAACAACAATTAGAGGACGTCTAACTTGTTTTTGCAGGGTATGCTATGTGATGTGATATGGCCAAAAGGATGTGATGAATGATATATATGATGTATGAGATTGATCATGTTCTTGTAATAGGAATCACGACTTGCATGTCGATGAATATGACAACCGGCATGAGCCATAGGAGTTGTCTTAATTTATTTATGACCTGCGTGTCAACATAAACTTCATGTAATTACTTTACTTTATTGCTAACCGTTAGCTGTAGTAGTAGAAGTAATAGTTGGCGAGGCAACTTCATGGAGACACGATGATGGAGATCATGATGATGGAGATCATGGTGTCATGCCGGTGACGATGATGATCATGGAGCCCCAAAGATGAAGATCAAAAGGAGCAATATGATATTGGCCATATCATATCACTATTTGATTGCATGTGATGTTTATCATGTTTTTGCATCTTGTTTACTTAGAACGACGGTAGTAAATAAGATGATCCCTCATTAAAATTTCAAGAAAGTGTTCCCCCTAACTGTGCACCGTTGCGAAAGTTCGTCATTTCGAAGCACCACGTGATGATCGGGTGTGATAGATTCTTACGTTCGAATACAACGGGTGTTGACGAGCCTAGCATGTACAGACATGGCCTCGGAACACATGCAAAACACTTAGGTTGACTTGACGAGCCTAGCATGTACAGACATGGCCTCGGAACACAAGAGACCGAAAGGTCGAGCATGAGTCGTATGGTAGATACGATCAACATGAAGATGTTCACCGATGATGACTAGTCCGTCTCACGTGATGATCGGACACGGCCAAGTTGACTCGGATCATGTAATCACTTAGATGACTAGAGGGATGTCTATCTGAGTGGGAGTTCATAAGATGAACTTGTTTATCCTGAACATAGTCAAAAGGATTTTGCAAATTATGTCGTAGCTCGCGCTTCAGTTCTACTATTTAGATATGTTCCTAGAGAAAATTTAGTTGAAAGTTTTAGTAGCAATTATGCGGACTAGGTCCGTAAACTGAGGATTGTCCTCATTGCTTCATAGAAGGCTTATGTCCTTAATGCACCGCTCAGTGTGCTGAACCTCGAACGTTGTCTATGGATGTTGCGAGCATCTGACATACACATTTTGATAACTACGTGATAGTTCAGTTAAACGGCTTAGAGTTGAGGCACCGAAGATGTTTTGAAACGTCGCGAAACATATGAGATGTTTCGAGGGCTGAAATTGGGATTTCAGGCTCGTGCCCACGTCAAGAGGTATAAGACCTCCGACGATTTTCTTAGCCTGCAAACTAAGGGAGAAAAGCTCAATTGTTGAGCATGTGCTCAGATTGTCTGAGTACTACAATCGCTTGAATTGAGTGGGAGTTAATCTTCCAGATGAGACAGTGATGGTTCTCCATAGTCACTGTCACCAAGCTATTAGAGCTTCGTGATGAACTATAACATATCAGGGATAGACATGATGATCCTTGAGCAACTCGCGATGTTTGACACCGCGAAAGTAGAAATCGAGAAGGAGCATCAATTGCTGATGGTTGGTGAAACCACTAGTTTCAAGAAGGCAAGGGCAAAAAGGGATGCTTCATGAAACGGCAATTCAGCTGCTGCTCTAGTGAAGAAACCCAAGGTTGAACCCAAACCCGAGACTAAGTGCTTCTGTAATAAGGGGAACAGCCACTGGAGCAGCATTACCCTAGATACTTGGTAGATGAGAAGGCTGGCAAGGTCGATAGAAGTATATTGGATATACATTGTGTTAATGTGTATTTTACTAGTACTCCTAGTAGCACCAGGGTATTAGATACTGGTTCGGTTGCTAAGTGTTAGTAACTCGAAATAAAAGCTACGGAATAAACGGAGACTAGCTAAAGGTGAGCTAACGATATGTGTTGGAAGTGTTTCCAATGTTGATATGATCAATCATCGCACGCTCCCTCTACCATCGAGATTGGTGTTTGCGTTGAGCATAGACATGATTGGATTATGTCTATCGCAATACGGTTATTCATTTAAGGAGAATAATGGTTACTCTGTTTATTTGAATAATATCTTCAATGGTCTTGCACCTGAAATGAATGGTTTATTGAATCTCAATCGTAGTGATACACATGTTCATGCCAAAAGATAGTAATGATAGTACCACCTACTTGTGGCACTGCCACGTAAGTCATATCGGTATAAAACGCATGAAGAAGCTCCATGTTGATGGATCTTTGGACTCACTCATTTTTGAAAAGTTTGAGACATGCGAACCATGTCTATTGGTGTATATGCCTGAAGAAACTCCATGCAAATGGACCGTTTGGACTCACTTGATTTTGAATCACTTGAGACATGCAAATCATACCACATGGGCAAGATGACTGAAAGCCTCGTTTTCAGTAAAATGGAACTAGAAAGCAACTTGTTGGAAGTAATACATTTTGATGTGTGCAGTCCAATGAGTGCTGAGGCGTGTAGTGGATATCATTATGTTCTTACTTCACAGATGATTTGAGTAGATGTTGAATATATTTACTTGATGAATCACGAGTCTAAATTATTGAAAGGTTCAAGTAATTTCAGGGTGAAGTTGAAAGATCGTCGTGACGAGAGGATAAAAGATCTATGATATGATCATAGAGATGAATATCTTAATTACGAGTTTGGCACAGAATTAAGACATTGTGGAAATTGTTTCATAACTAATACAGCCTGGAACACCATAGTGTGATGGTGTGTCCGAACATCATAACTGCACCCTATTGGATATGATGCATACCATGATGTCTCTTATCGAATTACCATGATAGTTTATGGGTTAGGCATTAAAGACAACCACATTCACTTTAAATAGGGCACCACATAATTCCGATGAGATGACACCATATAAACTATGGTTTAGAGAAACCTAAGCTATCATTTCTTAGAAGTTTGGGGCTGCGATGCTTATGTGAAAAATTTTCAGGCTGATAAGCTCGAACCCAAAGCGGATAAATGCATCTTCATAGGACACCCAAAACAGTTGGGTATACCTCCTGTCCCAGATCCGAAAGCAATAAGGGATTGTTTCTAGAATCGGGTCCTTTCTCGAGGAAAAGTTTCTCTCGAAAGAATTGAGTGGGAGGATGGTGGAGACTTGATAAGGTTGTTGAACCGTCTCTTCAACTAGTGTGTGGCAAGGCATAGGAGTTGTTCCTGTGGCACCTACACGAATTGAAGTGGAAGCTTATGATAGTGATCATGAAACTTCAGATCAAGTCACTACCAAACCTCGTGGGATGACAAGGATGCATACTACTTCAGAGTGGTACGTAATCCTGTCTTGGAAGTCATGTTGCTAGACAACAATGAACCTACGAGCTATGGAGAAGCGATGGTGGGCCCGGATTCCAATAAATGGCTCGAGGCCATAAAATCCGAGAGAGGATCCATGTATGAAAACATAGTGTAGACTTTGGCAGAACAGCTCCATGGTCATAATGCTATTGAGTACAGATGGATTTTAAAAGGAAGACGGACAATGATGGTAGGTATCACCATTAAGAAAGCTCGACTTGTCGTTAAGATGTTTTCCGACAAGTTCAAGGAGTTGACTGCGATGAGACTTTCTCACTCGTAGCGATGCTAAGAGTCTATTGGAATTATATTAGCGATTACTGCATTATTTACGAAATCTTGCAGAAAGGATGTCAAAACATTGTTTCATCAACGATTTTCTTGAGGAAAGGTTGTATGTGATACAACCAGAAGGTTTTGTCAATCCTGAAAGATGCTAATAAGTATGCAAAGCTCCAGCAATCCTTCTGAGGACTAGAGTAAGCATCTCGGAGTTGGAATGTATGCTTTGATGAGATGATCAAAGATTTTCGGTGTATACAAAGTTTATGAGAAACTTGTATTTCCAAAGAAGTGAGTGGGAGCACTATAGAATTTCTGATGAATATATGTTGTTGACATGTTGTTAATCAGAAATGACATAGAATTTTGGAAAGCATATAGGGTTATTTGGAAAGTGTTTTTCAATGGAAAGCCTGGATTAAGCTACTTGAACATTGAGCATCAAGATCTATAAGGATAGATCAAAATTCTTAATGGTACTTTCAAATGAGCACATACCTTGACATGATTTTGAAGGTGTTCAAGATGGATCAGTTAAAGAAGGTGTTCTTGCCTGAGTTGTAAGGTATGAAGTTAAGACTTAAAGCTCGACCATGGCAGAATAGAGAGGACGAAGGTCATCCCCTATGCTTTA
This sequence comes from Triticum urartu, assembly GCF_056163025.1. Lineage (NCBI taxonomy): Eukaryota > Viridiplantae > Streptophyta > Magnoliopsida > Poales > Poaceae > Triticum > Triticum urartu. Next base: position 534,802,899 of record NC_141877.1, read on the forward strand.
GACGTAGGCTCTACAGTATGCTATGTTGTGTACCGTACCTGAAGTGTGCCTTGCCATGAGTCAGTCAAGGGGTACAAGAGTGATCCAAGAATGGATCACAGGACAGCGGTCAAAGTTATCCTTAGTAACTAGTGGACTAAGGAATTTTCTCGATTATGGAGGTGGTAAAAGAGTTCGTCGTAAAGGGTTACGCCGATGCAAACTTTGACACTAATCCAGATTATTCTGAGTAGTAAACTGGATTCTTATATAAGAACAGTTGTTTGGAATAGCTCCAAATAGAACGTGGTATCTGCATCTAGGAGATGACATAGAGATTTGTAAAGCACACACGGATCTAACAGGTTCAGATCCGTTGACTATAACATCTCTCACAAGCATAACATGATCAAACTCAGAACTCATCGAGTGTTAATCACATGGTAATGTGAACTAGATTATTGACTCTAGTAGACTCTTTGGGTGTTAGTCACATGGGGATGTGACCTTGAGTGTTAATCACATATCGATGTGAACTGTATTACTGACTCTAGTGCAAGTGGGAGACTATTAGAAATATGCCCTAGTGGCAATAATAAATTAGTTATTATTATATTTCCTTGTTCATGATAATCGTTTATTATCCATGCTAGAATTGTATTGATAGAAAACTCAGATACATGTGTGGATACATAGACAACACCATGTCCCTAGTAAGCCTCTAGTTGACTAGCTCGTTGATCAATAGATGGTCACGGTTTCCTGACCACGGACATTGGATGTCGTTGATAACGGGATCACATCATTAGGAGAATGATGTGATGGACAAGACCCAATCCTAAGCCTAGCACAAAGATCATGTAGTTCGTATGCTAAAGCTTTTCTAATGTCAAGTATCATTTCCTTACACCATGAGATTGTGCAACTCCCGGATACCGTAGGAGTGCTTTGGGTGTGCCAAACGTCACAACGTAACTGGGTGGCTATAAAGGTACACTACAGGTATCTCCGAAAGTGTCTGTTGGGTTGTCACGAATCGAGACTGGGATTTGTCACTCCGTGTAAACGGAGAGGTATCTCTGGGCCCACTCGGTAGGACATCATCATAATGTGCCCAATGTGATCAAGGAGTTGATCACGAGATGATGTGTTACGGAACGAGTAAAGAGACTTGCCGGTAACGAGATTGAACAAGGTGTTGGGATACCAACGATCGAATCTCGGGCAAGTATCGTACCGATAGACAAAGGGAATTGTATACGGGATTGATTAAGTCCTTGACATCGTGGTTCATCCGATGAGATCATCGTGGAACATGTCGGAGCCAACATGGGTATACAGATCCCGCTGTTGGTTATTGACCAGAGAACGTCTCGGTCATGTCTACATGGTTCCCGAACCCGTAGGGTCTACACACTTAAGGTTCAGTGATGCTAGGGTTGTAGGGATATGTATATGCAGTAACCCGAATGTTGTTCGGAGTCCCGGATGAGATCCCGGACGTCAGGAAGAGTTCCGGAATGGTCCGGAGGTAAAGAATTATATATAGGAAGTGCTATTTCGGCCATCGGGACAAGTTTCGGGGTCACCGGCTTTGTACCGGGACCACCGGAAGGGTCCCGGGGGGTCCACCGGGTGGGGCCACCTATCCCGGAGGGCCCCATGGGCTGAAGTGGGAAGGTATCCAGCCCAAAGTGGGCTGGGGCGCCACTTCCCCCTAGGGCCCATGCGCCTAGGGTGGGGGAAACCCTAAAGGAAGAGTCCTAGAAGGGGAAGGCACCTCCTAGGTGCCTTGGGGAGGAGGGATTCCTCCCTTGGCCGCTGCCCCCCCTAGGAGATTGGATCTCCTAGGGACGGCACCCCCCACCCTAGGCCCCCTATATATAGTGGGGGGAAGGGAGGACCTCTCACCCTTGCCTTTGGTGCCTCCCTCTCCCTCTCCAACACATCCTCCTCCTCCATAGTGCTTAGTGAAGCCCTGCTGGAGTACTGCAGCTCCACCACCACCACGCCGTCGTGTTGCTGTTGGGGCCATCTTCCTCAACCTCTCCTTCCCCCTTGCTGGATCAAGAAGGAGGAGACGTCGCTGCTCTGTGCGTGTGTTGAACGCGGAGGTGCTGGGTATGTAGATGCACTCTCCTTCCCCTCGTTGCTGGTTTCTCCATAGATAGATCTTGGTGACACGTAGGAAAATTTTGAATTTCTGCTACGTTCCCCAACACACTTGAGCCAGATGGCTGGCCTTAGTGCAGCACGCGCGAGCAAGCCGCCGCGCCGCCGTGCCAATCTAGCTAGCAAACCTTACAGACAAGCAGATGGACGGAGCTATCTTGGCTAGCTAGTGGCCGCGATCGCCGGACGGAGCTGGCATCCGGGCTGCCGCAATATGGGCTCCGCACCGCCGGCTGTTTTGACCTCACCTTCTGCCAGCAGTGGTAGCTGCGTCCCAGGGCCAAGGATGACTAGGTGGACGGGCCAGAGGTAGGAGGTCACTCGGGGTTTTTTATGCAGACTTACATGTAGGTCCCACAAGTCATAACGCCAAACTTGCTGGTCGAATAGAAGGCGTTGACTTAAGGGGCGATGTCGGTGTCAAAACCGGCGGATCTCGGGTAGGGGTCCCGTACTGTGCGTCAAAGGCGGATGATAACAGGAGGCAGGGGACACGATGTTTTACCCAGGTGCGGGCCCTCTTGATGGAGGTAAAACCCTACGTCCTGCTCGATTTATTCTTGATGATATGAGTATTACGAGAGTTGATCTACCACGAGATCGGAGAGGCTAAACACTAGAAGCTAGCCTATGGTATGATTGTATGTTGTCCTATGGACTAAACCCTCCGGTTTATATAGACACCAGAGGGGGCTAGGGTTACACAAGGTCAGTTACAAAGGAGGAAATATACATATCCGTATTGCCTAGCTTGCCTTCCACGCCAAGTAGAGTCCCATCCGGACACGAGACGAAGTCTTCGATCTTGTATATTCATAGTCCAATAGTCCGGCTATCCGGACACCCCCTAATCCAGGACTCCCTCATTAGCCCCCGAACCAGGCTTCAATGACGATGAGTCCGGCGCGCAGTATTGTCTTCGGCATTGCAAGGCGGGTTCTTCTCCAATTTCCAAGTGTTCGTAAGCAGTATCCGGCCCCATAAATGTTGAACCTCTTGGCTTCTGTGCCCAATAAGGGTTACCTCCCATGTGTCGAATGAATACGAGGCGCCAGGGCATTTTTACATTTGCCCCCTAGCCAGATAAATAAATTGTCTATTAAAGGGATAGGGATTCTTAGATCCGATCCACACCATCTTCCCCACAGCGAGAATCCATCAGAGCGTGTTTCGGAAAGATCCATTCTAGCATGGCCGACCTCCGCAGCTCCTCCTCCCGCCCCCGTAGCCCTAAGCTCGGTGATTGGGAGAGGTGTTCAGTCCCACACAGTCGATTGGTCGAACTGCAGACCAAGGGATTTCTCCCTCCAGCGTATATGGTGCCTGTTCGAGCCGGGCTTGCCACCTATAATGGCGGGGAGCAAGCGGAGAGCTTTCCCTGTCCCTCCATGGGGGAACGGGTCTTCCTTGTTCCTTACTTACTAAGGGGACTCGGATTTCCAATTCATCCGTTCCTCCGCGGGCTCCTGGAGTTCTACGGCCTCCAATTACACAATTTCACCCCTGCCACCATTCTACATATCGTCGGCTATGTTGCTCTCTGCGAGTTGTTCCTAGGCTGCGAGGCTCACTTCGAGCTATGGAAAAGGCTATTTTGTCGTGTCCCTCGCACACAGAGGGAATCACTTTATCAAGTGGGCGGAGCCGAAATATGGCGCATCACTGATACCGGATACATGTCCGATACCCCGAAGAAGTCGTCCGAACACTGGCCTTCAGAATGGTTTTATATGGAGGACGTTCCCCTTCCGGACCCTGTTCAGCGGGGTCTTCCTGAGTTCAACAATGCTCCTCTGAAGAAATGCCGAAGTTGGTGCCCACGGAGCCCCCAGGTGGAAGACAACAGAGAAGTCCTCTATCTGATGAACCGGATCAAAGCACTGGCTCAATCAGGATTGCCAATAATCGAAGTTATGTCGATTTGCATAATGTGGGGAGTGCAACCACTTCAATACCGTGGGCACCCCTTGTGGTGTTTCAACGGGGCGGATGACGCCACCCGCTACGGGCGTAAGGGTCCGGGTGATGCTGCCGCTTTAGAAAAAATTATGTCTGAATTGTTCAAGGGAGAGGAGGAGGAGTTCACCTGCATCAAGCCACAGGATGGATTCTCCATGTACAATCCACCAAGCTAGGTAAGCTATATCCTTATTTCCATTTTCCCGCATTCTTTGTCGTAAGTATTCACCTTGCCAGTTTGCGGCAGGAACTGCGAAAAGCCATAAAGGAGGTCAGGAGCCCCTCTCCACAACCGGAGGACCTTGACCAGGCCCTCGACTCCGGACTTGAAGAAGATTCGGTTATCTCCATGGAGCTGATAGACCGGCAGTTCTATCAGTTAAGCTGCGACGACGCCATGGTGGCCATTACGGCTGACTATCCCGGACTGCTCCCTGCATCGCACGTAAGAAAAACCAAAAATCCCAACTCCAAAAACTAGGTTCCCCTTTTAGACACTTCACCCACCATATACACATGGCATTTCTTACAGGGAAGGTATTCGGGACGCCCTGCCGAACCCGCAGCAACTCACCAACAAGAGGCGCTGAGGCCGGGTAGGCCAAAAAGAAGCTGGTCAGGACGGAGACGCCGGCGCAAAGGTATAAAAACCCCACTCCGTGGTTGTCGTCTTTCTCAAAATTTAATGACGCCCGTGTTTCTTTAATAGAAAAAACGCTCGCCGGAATATGTCCGGCAATGTTGCTGATCACGCCTCCACCAGTCGGGCGCCAGGACCGGACATAGAGGCGGAAGCCGATATGGGGCAGGCGCCGGATAATCCCCCTACAGAGGATGCGGATAGGTTATCCGCTACTAACTCAGAAGTGGAAAGCGCCATGAATCATAGGCGCCGCCGGGCCGTACTCTGTGACGTTTGTTCCCCACTAGAGGCATTTGATGCCTTTAATTCCGGAGAGGCGTACCTCCATGCTGCTCAAGATGGTCTAGCCAGAGCCACGGATCAGTATGTAAAGGATGTATGGGTAAGTAAATCTGGCGATTCATATGTATTAGTAGCCCCTGAGACTTGAAACAGTTAGCAGAACTGATTTAAGGATCATCTTTGTTGTGCAGGTTCTTACAGAGAAGAATACTAGGCTGTCCCAGGAGCTGGAGGAATGCAAGACCCAACAGCGGGCCGATGTGGCCGCATTGCAGGAACCGAAAAAGCCTCCCGCTGGTAACATTTACTTTAAAGAATGATGGTACCATATAGTGTGCGGCGTGGCTGTAGATCTAACAATAGATATTGCAGATGAATCCGGAGGACCAGCATGTCATGCGACAGCTAGAGGCTGGCAAACGCGTGCTGACTGAGGTTAGGCAGGAGAAAAACAATCTCCAAGACGCCAATGTCAAGCTGAGCGTGGAACTAAAAGACATTCGAGCCCAGCTTGCAGACTCCAAGAAGGAGAAAAAGCGGCTTCGGTGCGGCATTTTCAGTAAGTGCTTGAACGAATCCTTTTGAAGGAGTTCAGCGAAGAAGCCGACTAACAGTGTCATGTCTGTAGGTATGCTGACGGGTCGTCCTGCGGAGGAATTGCCCGGGTCTGCAGGTGATCTTCTATCCGAGCTCTCGCATGTGCACGAACAAGTTCGGCAGGTGATGCAAGGTGTTGCCCAGGCCTTGTGGCCATCCGCCTCCCTGCCAGAAGGCGTTGCAGAGCTTACGGAGAAGCTCAAGGGAGCACGGCGGCGCTTCCGATTATGGAAGATGTCGGCCTGCCGACAAGGTGCCCGGGAAGCCTGGGCCATGGTAAAGACGCGGTACACCAAGGCTGACCCAAATCACATGGCCGAGGTCGGACCTGTGTGGCCTGACGGAAAAGAGATCCCCGTTAGCTTAGCTTATGGGCAAGTAGAATTAGATGCAAAGTATTCCCAACACGATTGTAGGCTAGACCGCCTGTTGGATGGTATAGAGGAGGAATTTAGTCAGTCTGCATGACTATGTAATTAAAGTGACATGTATAATGCCTTCCAGCCGAATTGTAGATCATTTGTCATGGCGGAACTTTTCGCTTCAACCTCGGGACCCGATAGTCCAGAGTGACGCTCAGTTATATAAGAACCGGGGTATGCGTGGAGACCAGGCGTAGGGGTCATTGGTGCTTGAACAGACAAGTGCCCAACTAGTTATGTTATATTACATGTGTAGTAAGAAACATCTTCCAGGGAGAATAGTTCCGTTAAGGGTTCCTTTCCCTGGGTAAGCATGCCCTGAAGTGCATGTCCGGATTGTGATAGGAAACGCAGGAAAAAACATCTGGGGGCAGATATGGAAAATAAATAAAAAATCATCTTTTGTTCGCCGATCGAATATTCCCTTAAGAACGCTAGCTTTCGGCTTCACCCAATCTGAGGTACACATCCGGCTGAACCGGCAGTAACAATCGCAGAGGTGCTCAACTTATGCCCTAGCCGAATTAACGGGAACGTAGGGCATAAATATAAGAGCCAGGCAACCCAGCTTGGCCAAAAGTTAAGTCATATCGATGCATATAATGGCGAAAAAAGGTACATGTGGAAGCATAACACATGTGCGGGGCACGAGGCCCAAATAAATAATCAAGCTTCTGTGAAAGAAGCCCCCAGGTATGATGAGTGCGGCTAGCGCATCTGTAATGTGCAAATGAGGCGCAAGTTGGCCTTTGAAGGCCTAGAGAAAGAATAAAAGAAAGAAAGAAAAACAAGACAGATAATGTATAAAAAATGGACAGAGGAAGGGGACGAACACAAGTTCCGGTGCTAGGGGTAGAATCTTCGGAGCCTGGCCACGTTCCATGGGTTCGGCTCGAGTCGATTAGTCGATGCATCCGGCAGTCGGTACGCTCCATCGGTCAGAACTTGGTCAATAATGAAGGGACCTTCACATTTGGGCTTGAGCTTGTTCTTTTTCTTATCCGGCAGGCGTAGAACTAGTTCGCCAACGTTATATGTTTTGGCCCATACTTCTCTGCTTTGGTATCTGCAAGCATGTTGCTGATAAAATGTGGAACGGGCTTTTGCTACGTCGCGCTCCTCCTCCAAGGTGTCCAGACTGTCCTGCCGATCAAGCTCGGCTTCTCTTTCTTCGTACATGCGCACTCGAGGTAAGTCATGAATTATGTCACAGGCCAAGACTACCTTTGCGTCGTACACCATAAAGAAGGTTGTATATCCGGTACTACGGTTCGGCATGATCCGCAGCCCCCAGAGTACAGAGGCGAGCTCCTCTACCCAGTGCATGTTAGAATCCGTTAAGGACCGCATTAGCCTACGTTTAATGCCGCTCATTATAAGACCGTTCGCGCGCTCCACTTGGCTGTTGGTTTGTGGGTGATAGACTGAGGCATAATCGAGCTTGATGCCCATTTTGCTGCACCAGAGTTTTACCTCATCGGCCATGAAGTTCGTGCCGTTATCAGTGATGATGCTATGGGGGACGCCATAACGGTGTACGACCCCGGATATGAAGTTAATCACCGGTCCGGATTCGGTTGTTTTAACAGGTTTGGCCTCTATCCATTTGGTGAATTTATCCACCATGACCAGTAAGTATTTTTTCTTGTGGGCTCCCCCTTTAAGGGGTCCAACCATGTCAAGCCCCCAGACCGCAAAGGGCCACGTAATGGGGATTGTTTGGAGGGCGGTGGGTGGCATGTGGCTTTGATTGGCAAAGAGCTGGCAACCGGCGCAACGTTGGACCAAGTCCTGTGCATCTGCCCGGCCCGTTGGCCAATAGAATCATGTACAGAAGGCCTTGCTTACAAGAGCCCGGACTGCGGCATGGTGACCGCCGAGTCCGGCGTGAATTTCTGCCAAAAGGTTCCGCCCTTCCTCTTCGGAGATGCACCTTTGAAGGACTCCGGTAGTGCTTTTGTTGTACAATTCTCCCTCATGGACCCTGTAGGCCTTGGATCGCCGCACTATGCAGCGTGCCTCATTTTGGTCCTCCGGAAGTTCCTGCCTAGTTAGGTAGGCCAGGAATGGTTCTGTCCACGGGGCAATTATGGCCATTATTACATGGGCTGAAGGTGTTATTTCGGTGGCGGAGCCTCCGATTGTGTCAGAGTGTTCGGTATCGGGTATTTTGGTCGGGTTCGGGCTGTTGTTACCAGTGTCCCCTTCCCATACTACGGATGGCTTGAACAGCCTCTCCAAAAATATGTTGGGGGGACCGCGTCGCGTTTGGCGCTGATGCGGGCGAGGATATCCGCGTGCCTGATTGTTTTCCCAAGCCACATGGTGAAATTCGAGCCCCTCGAACCGAGCTGACATTTTTAGGATGGCGTTTCGATAGGCCGCCATTTTCGGATCCTTGGTATCAAAGTCAACATTTATTTGGGATATTGCGAGGTTTGAATCCCCATGCACCTCCAGGCATTGAATGCCCATGGAGACTGCCATCCGAAGACCATGCAAGAAAGCTTCATATTCGGCTGCGTTGTTGGAGTCTGTGTACAGTATTTGTAGTATGTACTGAACGGTATCTCCGGTTGGGGACGTCAGGACGACGCCAGCCCCTAGACCGGCCAGCATTTTAGAACCGTCGAAGTGCATGATCCAATTGGAGTATGCGCCATACTCTTTAGGGAGTTCGGCCTCCGTCCATTTGGCGACGAAGTCGGCCAATACTTGCGACTTAATGGCTTGTCGAGGTTTGTATATGTCGAACGGGAGGAGCTCGATGGCTCATTTGGCAATCCGGCCCATAGTGTCGCGGTTGTTTATAATATCATTAAGTGGCACTTCCGGGGCTACTGTAATCGAACACTCTTGAAAGTAGTGTCGTAGCTTCCGGGATGCCATGAATACCGCATAGGCTATCTTTTGATAATGTGGGTACCGTGATTTGCATGGAGTGAGGACAGTGGATACATAGTATACCGGCTTTTGAAGAGGGAATTTATGTCTGTCTGCTTCTCGTTCGACAACGAGCACTGCGCTGACAACTTGATGAGTTGCCACAATGTACAACAGCATTGGTTCGCCGATGTTTGGCACGGCCAGGATTGGGTTGGTTGCCAAAATGGCCTTTATTTCTTCCAGTCCGGTTGTGGCCGCGTCCGTCCACTCGAAGTGTTCGGTGTGCTGAAGGAGGCGATAAAGGGGTAAAGCCTTTTCTCCTAAGCGGGAGATAAAGCGGCTTAGAGCCGCCACGCATCCAGTTAACTTCTGGATTTGTTTGTGGTATGTTGGGGTAGCCAACTGTGACAAAGCTCGGATTTTGGCCGGATTAGCTTCAATACCTCTACTGGAGACAATGAAACCCAGGAGCTTTCTGGCTGGTACGCCGAAAGCGCATTTTTCCGGATTGAGCTTGATGTCGTATGTTCAGAGGCTGTCGAATGTGAGCCTCAAGTCGTCTATCAAAGAGTCGACGTGTTTGGTTTTGATGACCACATCGTCTACGTATGCCTCTACTGTTTTGGCGATTTGTTTCTCCAGACATGTCTAAATCATGCGCTGATATGTTGCGCTGGCATTTTTGAGCCCAAAAGGCATTGTGTTAAAACAGAAGGGACCGTATGGTGTGATGAATGCCGTTGCGGCTTGGTCGGACTCCGCCATCTTGATTTGGTGGTAACCGGAGTATGCGTTGAGGAAACACAATGACTCATGTCCTGCGGTAGCATCGATAATTTGATCGATGCGGGGGAGGGGGAAGGGGTCCTTTGGGCAAGCTTTTTTGAGGTCCTTGAAATCGACACAAAGGCACCAGGATTTATCCTTCTTTGGTACCATCACCAGGTTTGCTAGCCAGTCCGGGTGTTTTATTTCTCTGATGAATCCGGTCTCCAATAACTTGACTAGTTCCTCTCCCATGGCCTGTCTCTTAGGTTCGGAGAAACGCTGAAGAGCTTGCTTGACCGGATTGAATCCCTTTAGGATATTGAGGCTATGCTCGGCCAGCCTACGTGGGATTCCTGGCATGTCTGAGGGGTGCCAGGCGAATATGTCACAATTCTCACACAGGAACTCTCGTAGTGCGGCGTCCACGGCGGGATTTAACTGTGCCCCGATGGAGGCTGTTTTTGCAGGGTCCGTTGGGTGGACTTGGAATTTGACTATTTCATCCGCTGGTTTAAAAGAGGTGGACTTGGATCACTTGTCGAGTATCACGTCCTCCCTGTCCAATGTGGAGCGTAGCGTGGTTAATTCCTCGGCCGAGAGGGCTTCGGATAATGCCTCGAGGGCCAGTGCGGCTGTATTGTTTTCGGCGCGGAGTGCTATGTCCGGATTACTGGTGAGAGTGATGATTCCGTCCGGGCATTTTGAGCTTCATGTACCCGTAATGGGGTACGGCTTGGAAGATTGTGAACGCCTCCTGTCCTAAAAGAGCGAGACAACCACTGCTGAACGGGGCCACTTGGAATGTAATTTCTTCGGACCTATAATTATCCGCGTGCCGAATACCACATGTAGTGTGATTTTCCCAGCACAACGTGCTTCCCGACTGGGGATGATTCCTCTAAATGTTGTGCTACTTTGCTCAACGCGGTTCCAGTCTATTTCCATCTTTTGAAGAGTTTCCTCATAAATGAGGTTTAATCCACTGCCGCAGTCCATGAGTACTTTGATGAGTCGAAAGCCGTCCACGATTGGGCTGAGGACCAGTGCAGCTGGTGCTCGGGCTGTTCGGAATTTAGGTTCATCACTGGCATTGAAGGTGATAGCCGTGTCACTCCATGGATTTATTGCTGCCACATGGCAGATTTCGGCAATGCTGCGGAGTGTTCGCTTGCGCCTATTATTTGAAGAGGAGGTCTCAAAGACTGTTAATACCGTATTGCTATCCGTGGGATGGTGCTCTGCAGCCTCTGGGATGAGAAGATCCTCACCGCTTTTAGCCACCTGCCAGAGTATCCAACATGCTCTAAGGCTATGTGTTGGTATGGCGCCATCTGTACTATGAATTTTACAGGGTCCATTGAGCCATCCCTCCAGTACGGTTCCATGCCCTATCGAGGGTTTTTGCTTTTTGGTAGTTGACCCGGGTGTCTTTTGATAGTGCACCCTTTTTTCGGACTGGGTTCGAATTTAGGGCCGGATTATCCCAAAAGTTTGTTTCGGTTTTCCAGGCACTTTCCATCGCACAGTACTTTCGTACTATGGGTGCCAAGTCAGCGAAGCGTGATATCTCACGGCGATTTATGGCGTTAAGGATTCCCTTGTCCGTGCAATTATTGCACAAAAATAAGATTGCCTCTTCCTCGCGATAGTCCTTAACCTTGTTCATCGCAAGGAGGAATGTGGCCCAATAGTGATGTACTGATTCCTGGGGCTCTTGCCTGATGTGGGGAAGATCACTTATGTTTGGGTGGGTGGGTGGAATTGAATCTGAGCCCTTACCCGATCTGGGATCCAGGGGCCGAGGAATTTCCAATTTTGGAAATTCTGGTTCTGGGTGTTGCCCGATAATCCTGGCCCGCTGCCTGACTCTAAGTTCAAGGATTGGATGTTGTCCTCCCGCAGACGGGTATCCGGCTCGGAGAGCTCAGGAATCTGCACATAGTTGGTCCTCAATATGGAGGAAAGGTCGCCGCGTTGTTCCTCCACTACTGCAATATGATGGGTGACTGGCGGAGAGTTAATCTCCCTTTGATCGGGTTTAAGCCCAATCCGATCATAGTCTGTAGCGACTCCCAGGGCGGCGATGCAATCCAAGAGCTCGTTCAGGGAGGCGAGCTCCATTGGATCCATCTGTTCGGCGAGTGCCGATTTGACGTGGAGGCTGTTTTCGATGACCCGAGATGTCATCATTGGCGCGGTGGCCGAACAGGCGGTTATGATGAAACCACCTAGCCAGAGGGTTTAGCCGACAGCCAAAGCTCCCCCAACAGTAGCACCGTATTTAAAGACGAGACGAGGCATCCTTCCTTCTGGCGACGGCACAGTGGAACTCTCAATGAAAGCACCAATGTCGGTGTCAAAACCGGCGGATCTCGGGTAGGGGGTCCCGAACTGTGCGTCTAAGGCGGATGGTAACAGGAGGCAGGGGGCACGATGTTTTACCCAGGTTCGGGCCCTCTTGATGGAGGTTAAACCCTACGTCCTGCTCGATTTATTCTTGATGATATGAGTATTACAAGAGTTGATCTACCACGAGATCGAAGAGGCTAAACCCTAGAAGCTAGCCTATGGTATGATTGTATGTTGTCCTACGAAGTAAACCCTCTGGTTTATATAGACACCGGAGGGGGCTAGGGTTACACAAGGTCGGTTACAAAGAGGAGATATACATATCCGTATTTCCTAGCTTGCCTTCCACGCCAAGTAGAGTCCCATCCGGACACGAGACGAAGTCTTCAATCCTGTATCTTCATAGTCCAACAGTCCGGCCAAAGGATATAGTCCGGCTGTTCGGAGACCCCCTAATCCAGGACTCCCTCAGGCGATATGGGTTGAAACATGCCTATAACGGCACTTTTAGAGTAGTCGTTTCTTGGTAGGGCTGGTTGGTAAGGACATGTACAATGGTTGATAAGGTAGTCTTATCTTAAGTCTGCCACGTATGCAAGTGGTAGTAGTTTATTGGCATTATTAGTGGTTTCTTGAAAGGAATAATGTACTACTAGCGACAAAAGGAGATTCTAGGTTGTGTTGTACTCCAACGAGTACTACTAGTGGTCGCGGGAGTGTATACCTCGTTTTGTGGGTTCGATCCCCGCCGAACGCACAGTGGCATTTTTTTTAAATAGTAACTTCGCTGCGAGCCAATATTGTACATGGGTAGTTTGAGTTTTGAAGTCGAACGGACGTGTCACACCACAATCTGGGTGCACTGGATAGCCCAGCCACGTGAATGGGTTTTCCTTCCCATCATATCGTGGCTCGCGTGCTCGCCCTAGCCACACCTCGCTTTTAGCTTCCTCATCAGCTAGTAGCATATTTAATCTAGCGCCTCCCAAATAAGCCCGAGGAGCCGGAAAAGCCTGGCGCGGCATTGGGAACTATGGAATATGGCTCTGTACGTAAAGTGCTAGTACTCTAATAGTACTCTGTAGCTTGTGGTGTTGCACGCATGGACGTCACTCCATTATCGGCTCTATAAAAGAAATTCCTCTTGACATGATTTTTTTTTTGAAACGGAGGCAAAAGCTTTGCCTCATCTCATTCATAAAGAAGGAACTACTAACAAAGTTCAACGAGATCCATTACACCTCCACAAATGGAAGCGAAAAGCCTAGCCTCGTAGTATCAAATAACTCAAATGTTCTACCCCTGCTGTAAACGTCGCTAATAAACAGGCTGCTAGTGTGTGCGTGAGAGGACCGGCTGAGTAGGCCAGCTACGTGCTTGAATACAGCACCGAGAGTACCCACTACATAGGTGTACTTTCCGTGCATTGATAGTACAGCGATGGTTCTAGAGAAAAGTACTACCCTCCACTTCCAACTGTAGCTCCTTGGCCCTGAGATTAAGAGTTCAAAACTGGTGCACTATACTAGAAGTGTTGGGGAACGTAGTAATTTCAAAAATAATCCTACGCACACGCAAGACCATGGTGCTGCTTAGCAACGAGAGGGGAGAGTGTCGTCCATGTACCATCGTAGACTGTAAGAGGAAGCATTATGACAATGCAGTTGATGTAGTCGTATGTCTTCACGATCGACCGATCCTAGTACCGAACGTACGGTACCTCCACGATCTGCACACGTTCAGCTCGATGATGTCCCACGAACTCACGATCCAGTAGAGCTTCGAGGGAGGGTTCCATCAGCACGATGGCATGATGACGGTGTTGATGAAGCTACCGACGCAGGGCTTCGCCTAAGCACCGCTACGATATGACTGAGGTGGATTATGGTGGAGGGGGGCACCGCACATGGCTAAAAGATCAATGATCAACTTGTGTATCTAGGGGTGCCCCTGGCCACGTATATAAAGGAGTGGAGGAGGGGGAGGGCCGACCCTCCTATGGCGCGCCCTGGAGGAGTCCTACTCCCACCGGGAGTAGGATTCCCACCCCCTTCCCTAGTTGGACTAGGAGAGAAGGAAGGGGGAGAGAGGGAGAAAGGAAAGGGGGCGCCGCCCCCCCTCCTGATCCAATTCGGACCAGAGGGAGAGGGGGCGCACGGCCTGCCCTGGTCTCCTCTCCCTCTCTCTACTATGGCCCAATAAGGCTCATTCATTTACCGGGGGGTTCCGGTAACCTCTCGGTACTCCGGTAAAATTCCGATTTCACCCAGAACTATTCCGATGTCCAAATATAGGCTTCCAATATATCGATCTTTATGTATCGACCATTTAGAGACTCCTCGTCATGTCTGTGATCATATCCGGGACTCCGAACTACCTTCGGTACATCAAAACACATAAACTCATAATACCGATCGTCACCGAATGTTAAGCGTGTGGATCCTACGGGTTCAAGAACTATGTAGACATGACCGAGACACGTCTCCGGTCGATAACCAATAGCGGAACCTGGATGCTCATATTGGTTCCGACATATTCTATGAAGATCTTTATCAGTCAAACCGCATAACGGTATACGTTGTTCCCTTTGTCACCAGTATGTTACTTGCCCGAGATTCGATCATCGGTATCTCAATACCTAGTTCAATCTCGTTACCAGCAAGTCTCTTTACTCGTTCCGTAATGTTACATCCCGTAACTAACTCATTAACTACATTGCTTGCAAGGCTTATTGTGATGTACATTACCGAGAGGGCCCAGAGATATCTCTCCGACAGACAGAGTGACAAATCCCAATCTCAATCTATGCCAACTCAACAAACACCATTAGAGACACCTGTAGAGCATCTTCATAATCACCGAGTTACGTTGTGACATTTGATAGCACACAAGGTGTTCCTCCGGTATTTGGGAGTTGCATAATCTCATAGTCAGAGGAACATGTATAAGTCATGAAGAAAGTAGTAGCAATAAAACTGAACGATCATTATGCTAAGCTAACGGATGGGTCTTGTCCATCACATCATTCTCTAATGATGTGATCCTGTTCATCAAATGACAACACATGTCCATGGCTAGGAAACTTAACCATCTTTGATTAACGAGCTAGTCAAGTAGAGGTATACTAGGGACACTCTGTTTGTCTATGTATTCACACATGTACAAAGTTTATGGTTAATACAATTCTAGAATGAATAATAAACATTTATCATGATATAAGGAAATATAAATAAGAACTTTATTATTGCCTCTAGGGCATATTTCCTTCAGTTTCCCACTTGTACTAGAGTCAATAATCTAGCTCACATCGTCATGTGATTTAGCACCAATAGTTCACATCTTTATGTGATTAGTTCACATCTCCATGTGACTAACACCCAAAGGGTTTACTAGAGTCAATAATCTAGTTCACATCGCTATGTGATTAACACCCAAAGAGTGATCATGTTTTTCTTGTGAGAGAAATTTAGTCAACGGGTCTGGCACATTTTGAGTCGTATGTATTTTGCAAATTTTCTATGTCTGCAATGCTTTGCACGGGGCTACTCTAGCTAATTGCTCCCACTTTCAATATGTATCTAGATCGAGACTTAGAGTCATCCAGATCCGTGTCAAAGCTTGCATCGACGTAACTCTTTATGACAAACTCTTTGTCATCTCCATAACCGAGAAACATTTCCTTATTCCACTCAGGATATTTTTGACCGATGTCCAGTGATCCACTCCTAGATCACTATTGTACCCTCTTGCCAAACTTATGGTGAGGTACACAATAGATCTGGTACACAACATAGCATACTTTATAGAACCTATGACTGGCGCATAGGGAATGACTTTTCGTTCTCTTTCTATTTTCTGCCGTGGTCGGGTTTTGAGTCTTTACTCAACTTCACACCTTACAACACAGGTGTCGGTGTCAAAACCGGCGGATCTCGGGTAGGGGGTCCCGAACTATGCGTCTAGGCGGATGGTAACAGGCGGCAGGGTTTTACCCAGGTTTGGGCCCTCTTGATGGAGGTAATACCCTACGTCCTGCTTGACTGTTCTTGATAATATGAGTAGTACAAGAGTAGATCTACCACGAGATCAGAGAGGCTAAACCCTAGAAGCTAGCCTATGGTAGGATTTTATGTTGTCCTACGGACTAAAACCCTCCGGTTTATATAGACACCGGAGGAGGCTAGGGTTACACAAGGTCGGTTACAAAGGAGGAGATATCCATATCCGTATTGCCTAGCTTGCCTTCCACGCCAAGTAGAGTCCCATCCGGACACGGGACGAAGTCTTCAATCTTCTATCTTCATAGTCCAACAGTCCGGCCAAAGGATATAGTCCGGCTGTCCGGAGACCCCCTAATCCAGGACTCTCTCAGTAGCCCCTGAACCAGGCTTCAATGACGATGAGTCCGGCGCGCAGTGTTGTCTTCGGCATTGCAAGGTGGGTTCCTCCTCCGAATACACCACGGAAGAGTTTGAATACAAGGATAGTGTCTGACTCTGCAAAATAAGCTCCACATACCACCGTAGAGAGAATAATATTTCCATAAATCCAATCTGCTGACACGTTTTGGCAGCATGACATCACGCCATGGCCCGGTAATTATTTGAACCATTTTTCTTTAACCAGCCCCGCACATAACGCGAGGTGGTTTCTTGACATGTCTTCTCAAAGCAGAGATCATGTTCCCATTATCACGGGATTCTCATCAATACAAACGTGGGTAACCCAACCGTGCCTGTTGGTATGACTCCTAGATCTTTAGGTAAGTCTCGAACGGCCACGAGGAGGACGCCTGATATTCATGCCCTTTATAAAGGGACAAGGCTTTTTGTTTTTTCCCTCCCGTGCTCAATTGAATCCTTCCCCCACCTCGAGTTCTAACACCCAAAGCCCAGGTCAGGTGCTTCGGACCTTCAATCATGTCGCGATCCAGCCTTCAAGGCCGGTGGATGCCTTCCTCCGTCACGGAGGAGGACATCAAGAAGTTGAGGGAGGCCAGATATCTGACCGCCGAAATTTCGCATAGGCTGCCCGCCCGAGGGCAGGTCGTCCCTACTCCCGAACCCAACGAGAGTGTTGTGTTCGTCTCCCACTTCTTCTGAGAACTAGGACTCACTCTGGATCCCTTTGTTAGGGGTCTTATGTTCTATTACGGGCTGGATTTTCACGATCTGGCCCCGGATTCCCATCTTCACATCTCGTCATTTATTGTCGTTTGTGAGGCCTTCCTCCGCATTACCCCTCACTTCAGCCTATGGCTCAAGACCTTCGATGTGAAGCCGAAGATGTTCGAGGGGCGGTACGCAGCATGCGGAGGCGCTCTAATAAGCAAAAAAATGTGACGCTCCATGGCCAAAGGGTTCCTTTCCAGAGGTGTCCGGATTGTGGCAATGGGAGTGGTTTTACGTCACTGCTCCCCGAAGTGCCAAGTGGGTAGCTGCCCCCACCTTTCGCTCGGGCCCTCCACCACAACTAATGTCATGGATCAGCAGGGGGCTGAGCTGGGGTCCAGCCAAGGACGTGCCAATAGTGTAGAGTCATGTCCGAGATCTCTTCGAGGGAGATTTCAGTCTGGTTATGGTAATGCAAGTTATGCTGGTTCGTCGAGTCCAGCCTTGCAAACGCCGGCCCCTCCGCATGTGGGAATTCAACCCGGAAGGATCGCGCACCATTCAGAATTTCCTCGGTGTGATGCACGAGGAGATGTACAAATCGTTCTTCGGACCCCAAATAGAGTGTCCGGACACTACCGACGATGTGGGCCTGAGCTGCAACCGCCCCGCTGCCCAAGTAAGTAATCCCATGGCCGAACACATTGTCCTTTTATTTATCATGACATCATTCTGAAGAATCGCTCTTTGACCAGGACTGGATAACAAAGGCAAAGATGATTCGGTGTTCGGCCCCCCTTCCTGAAGGCTTGGGTAATCCGGTGCTGGAAAAGATGCTCGAGCCAGCACCTTGTCTAGTGCCCTCAAAGGAAGATGAAGGGGGAATAAAGAGGGTGAAAGCGGCGCTCCATCGCTACCTATTCAACTCGAGGGAATGAGCGCCTCCGCGAGGGAGGATAACCAAGGGGAAGAATCTGACATTCTCTCTCCCCGAGGAAGGAAGAGGACTACCTCTGAAGATCCAGAAACTAAGGTTCCCAAACGGGAGAAGAAATCTTCGCCAGAGGGTCCTGTCTGGGAGGGTATTCTTGCCGCACAATGTCCATGCGGGGATCAGCCCTCTACCAAGCTGTAAGTAATCAAAAACTACTTAATAGTGAGGATATCCTACCTTACTTCCGAAGACAATAACCGATGCTTGTAAATTGTAGTCCGGACCGTAGCCCTTCTCGACAGAGTTCATCTTAGGGGGATCTTCTTCCGGAGATGATGGAGAGCGAAACGCCTCCCCCGGACTCCCCAGCTCAAGAAGCGGGCGACCTTGAAGTGTCGTCACGAAGGGTATCTCCGGGTCCAATATCGCCAGACGATAACCCTTTGGCTGCCCGGCATCCCCAGTATCCAGCTCCTGAGGAGAGCGACAGCAAGGGTCCGTACTGTGTGCGGTCAGACGCGCCGAAGGATCTTCTGGGGAAAGCTGTCATCTCGGAAGCGCATCGTACGCTAATGGGTACAGTAATTGAAAGGATTTCATCCGCCAAAAGCGGTTTGCACGAAGCTTTTATGAGTCTGCTGAAAGGCTTTGAGGTACGTAAAATAATGTATGACTTTAGTAGTACCGCATACATTAGGTATGCCCATGTAGATAGTAGTCCCTGAGACTCTGGTTGTCGTCGAGAACGGCGGCAAACAGAGGATCATAGTCCCAGGTGATAACCAGACCGCCTTTATGTGCAGGTGGTTGAAGCTCCGGTGGCTAGCCGGACGGATGGGTTTGCCGAACTAAGGCAGCAACTGGATGCGGCAGATGCCGACATCATGCTTGTTAACAAGCGGCTTGACGAGGCACGGGGTAAGTGATTTTTTTGGTGATTGTCACATAATAAGAGCAGCATGATGCCAGTATCTTTAATATGTTGTGACTGCAGATGGAGCTGCCACCGTGGAGACCCTTCGGGCGGAGCTTGCCCGGGCCAAGGAGCAAGCAAGGAGTAGTAATGTGGCCGCTTTAAAGGCGGCCGGAGAGTTAAGGGCCGAACAGGCCGCGCATTGCAAGAGCAAAGAAAAAATAGCCAGGATGGTTCTAGAGTTAAAAGATGTTGCTGACCGTTACCAGCTTCTTGAAGAAGAAAACCGGGCAAAGGCGACGGACCTGGAAAAAGCCCGGGTGGCTGCCAACGAAGCCTGCTCCAAAATTAGAGCGACGAAGGAGGAGCTGCATCAAGCTGCGGATATTGTATCTGGGAAGCCCTTCTTGTTGCGGACTAAGTTCGGGGATCCGAAGTATGCGCCTCTGGACCGGCTATGGAGTTCTGCAGACGCCTACGTGGATTTGGCTGCCAGTGCTGCTGATGCAGCCGAGCACTTCAAGGATCGGAAAGATCACGAAGTGGAAAAACTGTTTTGGTCACGGTTTCATCCTCCAGGCCGTCCGCTGCTGTTGAATGAGCAAATGGCCAAGTGGGCCAAGCTCCATAGATTATCCGGACTTGCCATGAGGTCCATTGTGGATCATTTGTGGCCGGGAGGGCCAAGGCCGAATAGCTACTTTAGCTTAGTGCAACAGTTCCTTGGTGCTGTGCAACGCATTGATGCTGTAAAGAGGTCGGCATGCATAGAAGGCTCGCGGATGGCCCTTGCCCGTGTCAAAACATACTGGGCAGAGATGGATGCCACCACTGTTGCGGCACAGGGTTTGGCCATAGGCCGAGTGGCTGTCGAGCACTACTTTGAAGAAGTTCTTGAAGGCGCTCGTTCGATAGAGGCTCAGTGCTCGAAGAATATTATGTTTGAGTGACATGTATTCCCATTGTAAAAACAATGTTTTATTGAGTTTATCAAGGCTGTATTTATACTTTTGCCCGAAAGTACTATGATGCCTCCTGTGCGGTCGTTTATGTATATATGTATATAACCTGAAAGATGGCAGTCGTTGGCTTCAGCCCCCACGCATATAATGCGGGGGTGTTCGCAGAAGACGCATGTTCACACTTGATCCAACGTCTTGGTCCATTAAGGAGGTGATAGCGCAGCGAACTAGGCAACCGGACTATAATGCTTTAACACTTTCACTTAGCCAGAGGAGTTTGACAGTGGGGCTACTATATAGCCCCTGGTGGCTCCGCACTCATGCAAATTCGGGGTGCGTACATGCCTGGCCGGGAAATGGCCCTTCGTTAAAGAGTAGGAATCCCGAAGATTCTGCTAGGTCATCGAGTGGTTGACCAGTCTCACGCTATATCATGACAGTCAGTTTTCGGCTTTCTCTACTGAGGTGCTCGTCCGGATGAACCAGGGCACAATCACAGTAGTTCTCCTGGTGCCGCCTTAGCCGATAGAGCGGAATGTAAGGCAGCAAAACACAGGAGCCGGGCAAACCCAACATTTGACAAAAGACATGATTCGGAGCTGATGCATATAAGGCCAAACTCGCGACGCCGAACACTCCCTAAGGTATTCGGTATTTATGGTGTAAACCGGGCTTAAGCAGTGCCCTTTGTAATAAGCCCCTAGTGTCCAGGTACGTGCAATATTCTGGCGTGGCCACATGGCAATACGTCAGCATCCTTCTCAATTGTACTGAGAATCCGGGGGATGTGTATCAACAAGAGACAGTAAAAAAGGTTTACGCAGGGTCTTAATCTAAAAAGAATCCTTGGAACGGGTCCCTGCTGCACGTCTGCGCCTGTGTCTCCGTTGTGCCATATCCTGGACGGGTGTAGTACGATGGTCATCTGTAAAAGAGAGGAACTTAGTTGAAAAGTTGGCATGCAAAAAGGTAGGTTATACTAAAGAAACCATGTACAGTTCAAGATCAGTAAAGTTGAGCCTAATTGTTACTTGTTTGCGCGCGTTGAGCCCCTTGTATTGTAATAGGGGTATAGCCATCAAACCTGTACTAATTACATATAGCTGCGCCGGACTCGTCTAACCGCGTCCATGGTCTTAACGACATGTCAGATGCTTTAGTTGGTGAGGCCGTTTAGTGTGCGGATAGCAAGGCAGCCGCACAGTCTTCTGCGCGCAAGGAGCACTCAATATTTCCATTTACTGTAATGATGCTGCGTGGACCGGGCATCTTAAGCATGAGATAAGCGTAATGCGGTATTGCGTTAAAGCGAGCGAAAGCTTCGCGTCCGAGTAGTGTGTGATAGCCACTTTGGAACGGAGCGATGTGGAAGGTTAACTTTTCGCTGCGGAAGTTATCGGGAAAGCCGGATATAACCTCTAGTAAGAGGGAGCCTGTGCAATAGGCTTCTGGGCCTGGCGTTACTCCTTTAAAGGTAGTATCGCTATGGCTTATTCTTGTCGGGTCTATCCCCATTTTGCGGACTGTGTCCTGATATATCAGGTTTAAACTGCTGCCGCCGTCCATCAGGACTCGTGTGAAGTGGTATCCGTCAATTATTGGGTCTAATACGAAGGCAGCCCATCCTGTACGTCGGATACTTGCCGAGTAATCTTGATGGTTAAAGGTGATCGTTTGGGACGACCAGTGGCAGAACTCCGCGGTGATAGGCCCTGGGGCATGTGTCTCTAGGAGTGCCGCTTTGTTTCTCCCCTTTGTCACGTGTAACACGTTTACTATTTTGACTTCTGGTGGGAATTTCTTCTATTCCCTAGTGCTCTGCATGCGAGGCTCGTCCTCGTCTTTGCTTGGTGTATCCCGCCCCTTATGTTCGGCGTTGAGCTTGCCGGACTGCTTGAAGACCCAACATTCTCTATGGCTATGATTTGCAGGTTTATCGGGGGTGCTGTGGATCTGACATATTTTATCCAAAATCATGTTTAGGCTGGACAGTTCTTCTCTGTTGCCTTTGGAGGGCAGCTTTTGTTGACCTGGCCGAGAGCTTCTAAATCCGGCATTTACCGTCATGCTCTTTGGGTTGTCTTCTTTATTCCGGCGCTTGTTTTTGCTGCTTCGTGGTTTCCCGTTTTGGTCCCTGACTTCGGATGTACTTGGGTCGCTGGTGCTGCATCGGGCTAACCAGCTATCCTCGCCCGCGCAAAAGCGGGTCATGAGGCTTGTTAATGCTGCCATTGTTCTCGGCTTTTCTTGGCCGAGGTGTCTCGCAAGCCATTCGTCTCGAACGCTGTGCTGAAAAGCTGCTAAGGCTTCGGCATCCCGGCAGTCGACTATTTGGTTCTTTTTAGTGAGGAACCTGTTCCAAAGCTTTTGGGCTGACTCTCCGGGCTGTTGAGTTATATGACTCAAATCGTCTGCATCCGTTGGTCGGACATAGGTCCCCTTGAAAATTTGCTCGAGAAGCGTCTTCGAGCTCTTCCCAGCTTCCAATGGAGTTTTCGGGGAGGCTTTTAAACCAGTGCTGAGCTGGCCCTTTGAGCTTGAGGGGTAAGTACTTGATGGCATGGAGATCGTCTCCTCGAGCCATATAGATATGGAGGATGTAGTCCTCAACCCAGACCCCAGGGTCTGTCATTCCGTCGTACGCCTCTATGTTTATGGGTTTGAATCCCTCTGGAAATTCGTGGTCCAGCACCTCATCGGTGAAACATAGGGGGTGTGCGGCACCCCTGTATTTGGGTGTACCTGGTGTTGGGATGTTTGTTGTTTTGCATTGCATGCTGGAGCGTGCTTGCGTGGCCCGTAGATGGATATTATTGCGCCGTCCTTTTGATGCGACCCCTCACGCGGATCGCGTACTGGCCTACGTGCGGCGTCGTTTGCTGCTCTATGTTGGCCACGAGGTCGTCTATCCGACCGGATGGTCATTTTGTTTTTTGATTGCGGGGGGATTTAAGACCTCCTCATCGAATTCAGGTAGCAACTTTCGCTTCGGGTAGCTCTTGGTGTGGCGATTACCGCCGTACTTCGCTTCAGTGTTGAGTACTTCACTCCATTTGATTCTGAGTGTGTCTTGTGCAGCCCTGAGCTTTTGCTTCTGCTTTTTCAGACTCCTCACAGTGGCAACAAGCCTTTTATGGGTATTCTGTTGCTCCGGGTGGTGTGATGTTATCCGGACTGTTGTCTTCGACGGAGTCGGGTTGTTCGACTTGATTCTCCGTCTTGCCGTGGACGGACGATGGTTTAATGCCATGTTTGTCGTCCGCTGGCTCGCCTTGCTCTATTGCTGGGTTTATATGATCGCTGCTTCTGCCAAGGCGGGATTTGGAGCGGCGCTTACGCTGCCGCTTTTACTGCTTCTCAAGGGAACAACCCTTCATTGTGTGCTTCCGTTCCTCGTCGTCATTTTCTTTGGGTGTGTCCACCATGTATACATCATATGATGAAGTGGGCGTCCAGTGCCCTATGGGCAGTGATTCCTGTTCGTCTCCTGCATCGTCGTCCATACCCTCGATGTCTTCAGAGTCGGAGTCGAGCATGTCGGTCAAATCATCGACAGTGGCTAATAAGTGGGTGGTGGGTGGGCGGCGAATTTCTTCGTCATCCGCATCCCAATCCTACCGAACATAGTTTGGCCAGGACTCTCCTAACAGGGAGAGAGACCTTAATGAGTTTAACATGTCACCGAAGGGCGAGTGCCGAAAGATATCCGCGGACGTAAACTCCATGATCGGCGCCCAGTCGGATTCGATAGGCACGGGCGCAGGCGGTTCGGAGTCCGTGGCCGGGGAAGAATCCGACAATTTGGCGTCACGGCTCTCGTGAAGGGTAATGTCGATATTCGGCTCGATCGCCGCTGAGAATGCGGCCTCTGTGGCGGGGTCTATCCACCTGTACATGGATGGTGCAATTGGCTCCGGATTGAGGGTCGGAGCGGTTGCCGGTGCGGTCTCCTGAACACTGTCCGATGGTAGAGCTAAATCATGCTCATCGTGACCGTGCGGCACAATCGGCAGGGGCTCGAATCCGTCGAAGATCAAGTCTCCGCGGATGTCGGACGTGTAGTTTAAGCTCCCAAACCAGACCTGGTGGCCAGGGGCATAACTCTTGATGTGCTCCAGATGGCCAAGTGAGTTGGCCCGCAGTGCGAAGCTACCGAATACAAAGATCTGTCCGGGGAGAAAAGTCTCACCCTAGACTGCATTGCTATCGATGATCGAAGGAGCCATCAAGCCTAACGGTGACGACACAGAGGAACTCTCAATGAAAGCACCAATGTCGGTGTCAAAACTAGCGGATATCGGGTAGGGGTCCCGAACTGTGCATCTAGGCGGATGGTAACAGGAAGTAGGGACACGATGTTTTATCCAGGTTCGGGCCCTCTTGATGGAGGTAATACCCTACGTCCTGCTTGATTGTTCTTGATAATATGAGTAGTACAAGAGTAGATCTACCACGAGATCAGAGAAGCTAAACCCTAGAAGCTAGCCTATGGTATGATTGTATGTTGTCCTATGGACTAAAACCCTCCGGTTTATATAGACACCGGAGGAGGCTAGGGTTACACAAGGTCGGTTACAAAGGAGGAGATATCCATATCCGTATTGCCTAGCTTTCCTTCCACGCCAAGTAGAGTCCCATCCGGACACGGGATGAAGTCTTCAATCTTGTATCTTCATAGTCCAACAGTCCGGCCAAAGGATATAGTCCGGCTGTCCGGAGACCCCCTAATCCAGGACTCCCTCAACAAGCAAGAACTCCTTCTTTGACTTTTCCATTTTGAACTACTTCAAAATCTTTTCAAGGTATGTACTCGTTGAAAATATATCAAGCGTCTTGATCTATCTCTATAGATCTTGATGCTCAATATGTAAGTAGCTTCATCGAGGTCTTTCTTTGAAAAAACTCTTTTCGAACACTCCTTTATGCTTTCCATAAAATTCTACATTATTTCCGATCAACAATATGCATTCGCATATACTTATCAGAAACTATGTAGTTCTCCCATTCACTTTCTTGTAAATACAGGCTTCACTGCAAGTCTGTATAAAACCATATGCTTTGATCACTTTATCAAAGCATATATTCCAACTCCGAGATGCTTGCACCAGTCCATAGATGGATCGCTGGAGCTTGCACACTTTGTTAGCACCTTTAGGATTGACAAAACCTTCTTGTTGCATCATATACAACTATTCTTTAAGAAATCCATTAAGGAATGCCATTTTGACATCTATTTGCCAGATTTCATAAAATGTGGCAATTGCTAACATGATTCGGACAGACTTAAGCATCGCTACGAGTGAGAAAATCTCATCGTAGTCAACATCTTGAACTTGTCGAAAACCTTTTACGACAATTCGAGCTTTGTAGATAGTAACACTACTATGAGTGTCCGTCTTCCTCTTGAAAATCCATTTATTATTAATGGCTCACCGATCAACGGGCATGTCAATCAAAGTCCATACTTTGTTCTAGTACATGGATCTCATCTCAGATTTCATGGCTTCAAGCCATTTCGGGGAATCTGGGCTCATCGTCACTTCCTCATAGTTTGTAGGTTAGTCATGGTCAAGTAACATGACCTCCAGAATAGGATTACCGTACCACTCTGGTGCGGAACATATTCTGGTAGACCTACAAGGTTCGGTAGTAACTTGATCTAAAGTTTCATGATCATGATCATTAACTTCCTCACTAATTGGTGTAGGAATCACTAGAACTAATTTCTGTGATGAACTACTTTCCAATTCGGGAGAAGGTATAGTTACCTCATCAAGTTTTACATTCCTCCCAATCACTTCTTTCGAGAGAAACTTCTTCTCTAGAAAGGATCCATTCTTAGCAACAAATATCTTTCCTTTGGATCTGCGATAGAAGGTGTACCCAACAGTTTCCTTTGGGTATCCTATGAAGACGCATTTCTCCGATTTGGGTGCGAGCTTATCAGGTTGAAACTTTTTCACATAAGCATCATAGCCCCAAACTTTAAGAAACGACAGCTTAGGTTTCTTGCTAAACCATAGTTCAAATGGTGTCATCTCAACGGATTTAGATGGTGCCCTATTTAACATGAATGCAGTTGTCTCTAATGGATAACCCCAAAACAATAGTGATAAATCGGTAAGAGACATCATAGATTGCACCATCTCTCCCTAATAATAAAGCACGGATTGACTTTGTCGGGTTCACCGTCACAATACCCTTTCTTCTTATGTCATAATATGCTTTTGCAATTTATCGTAATATAAACGAGGTGGTACAAAAGCGTCAATTTCGTTCAGATTTTTCGGCATCGAGAAAGCGAACGAAACAGCCCATCAAGAAAAGGCGGAGCGAACGAAATAGCCCATGAGCCATCCTCTGTAACCCACGTGATTTCCATATGTCGCACATTGCTAATTTCGTACACAAGCCGGCCTCTCACACGTACCGCGCTACAAGGCTTTCTTTGCATCGAATCAATGAAATGTTGGGCCATCTTTTATGGGTCGGAAGCCACACTACATAATTTATTTCATAATAACATGCATGCATCTTTTTTGTTAAATAGTCCCACCTTGCTTTCCTATATCAATTTTCACCAATTCATAAACGGTGGCAAGTCCCCTAAAACATCAACAAGCAGCCTACGCAAGAGGGATACATACGAGAATCCATTGGCACAGGGATTAAATAAAAATAGAGGGTTAGTAAAGGTGAGAAGTGCATGAACTACACCGAGCATCGGCTGAAGGTGGCGGTGAAGGGAAGAGCAGGCAGGCAAAAGGGAAGGAGGAGAGCAGCAGGGCGACGCGAGGGATCTCCGCTCCTCACCGGAGGAAGGCGACGGTGGCTAGGTAGGAATGGCGCAGGCCTCTCAGCAGAGGTTGAGAGGGGCAGTGTGCTCGCCGGCGTCAGCCGATGGCGTAGCAGCCGGGGTCGAGCTCCAGGCCAGGAGATCGGTGCGCATGGAGCTCTTCTCCTGATGCGATGCGTGCGCGTGTGGGTGGCGGTGCCGAGGGAATCGAGAGGGAGAGAGATGAGTGGGAATCGGGGTGCGCTGCGGTTGGGCCGGCCTGGCGGCCTGCTCTCCTCTTCTCTTATTCTCTTTTCTTTCTATTTATCGAATATAAACAGAGAGAGCAAAAAGGAGAGAGGGTTAGGAATTGGTTTTTGGCAAGGGGCCATTTTTCCCAGAGTCACAAAAATGTACTTGATCCAGAAAAATAGAAATGAGCATAATTGAAAGGTTTAATGTCAAACTCATTTGAATTTAATTAAATGGGTTTGAACTAGAAGTTGGATTTAGGATTTCCCACAATTGATGAAAAATTCCATGCTGATTGCACTTTGCACAATCTGAATATTGTTAGATCAATCTAAGTATAGGTGAAGCCTCTAGGTTGCCACGTTTACATGTATGAGCGGTTGACATGGCCGATGTTCAACCCGTAGCAATGCACGGGCCTTTTTGCTAGTATCTAATAAAGTATGGTTATGATGTTTGGACACACCATTACGATGTGGTGTTCCAGGTGGCGTGAGTTGCGAAACTATTCTGCATCATATCAAATGAAGACCAAACTCGTAACTCAAATATTCTCCTCCACGATTAGATTGCAGACACTTTATTTTCTTGTTACGATGATTTTCCACTTCACTATGAAATTCTTTGAACTTTTCAAATGTTTCAGACTTATGTTTCATCAAGTAGATATACCAATATCTGCTCAAATCATCTATGAAGATCAGAGAATAACGGTATCCGCCACGAGCCTCAACACTCATCGGATTGCATACATTAGTATGTATTATATCCAATAAGTCTGTTGCTTGCTCCATTGTTCCGGAGAACGGAGTTTTAGTCATCTTGCCCACGAGGCATGGTTCGCAAGCATCAAATGATTCATAATCAAGTGATTCCAAAAGCCCATCAGCATGGAGTTTCTTCATGCGCTTTACACTAATATGACCTAAACGGCAGTGCCACATATAAGTTGCACTATCATTATTAACTTTGCATCTTTTGGCTTCAATATTATGAACATGTGTATTACTACAATCGAGATTCAATAAACCATTCACCTTGGGTGTATGACCTCGGAAGGTTTTATTCATGTAAATAGAATAACAATTATCCTTGACTTAAATGAATAACTGTATTGCAATAAACATGATCCAATCATACTATGCTCTACGCAAACACCAAATAACATTTATTTTAGGTTCAATACTAATCCCGAAGGTAAAGGGAGTGTGCGATGGTGATCTTATCAACCTTGGAGTCACTTCCAACTCACATCATCACCTTGCCCTTAACTAGTCTTTGTTTATTTTGCAACTCCCGTTTCGAGTTACTACTCTTAGTAACTGAACCACTATCAAATACTGACATGTTGTTATAAACACTAGTAAAGTACACATCAATAACATGTATATCAAATATATACTTTTGTTCACTTTGCCATCCTTCTTATCCGCCAAGTATCTAGGGAAGTTCCACTTCCAGTGACCATTTCCTTTGTAGTAGAAGCACTCAGTTACAGGCTTGGGTCTAGCTTTGAGCTTCTTCATGGGAGCAGGAACTTGCTTTCTATTCTTATTTGAAGTTCCTCTTTCTTTCCCTTTTCCCTTTTTCTTGAAACTAGTGGTCTTGTTAACCATCAACACTTGATGCTATTTCTTGATTTCTACCTTTGCCGATTTCAGCATCGTGAAGAGCTTGGGAATTACTTTCGTTATCCCTTGCATATTATAGTTCATCACAAAGTTCTAGTAACTTGGTGATAGTGACTAGAGAACTTTGTCAATTATTGTCTTATCTGGAAGATTAACTCCCACTTGATTCAAGCAATTGTAGTACCCAGACAATCTGAGCACATGCTCACTAGTTGAGCTATTCTCCTCCATCTTATAGGCAAAGTACTGTCAGAGGTCTTCTACCTCTCGACACGGGCATGAGTATGAAATACCAATTTCAACTCTTAGAACATCTTATATGCTCTATGGCATTCAAAACGTTTTTGAAGTCCCGGTTCTAAGCCATAAATCATGGTGCACTAAACTATCAAGTAGTCATCATACCAAGCTTTACCAAATGTTCATAACGTCTATATCTGCTCCTGCAATAGGTCCGTCACCTAGCGGTGCATCAAGGACATAATTCTTCTATGCAGCAATGAGGATAATCCTCAGATCACGGACCTAGTCCGCATCATTGCTACTATCATCTTTCAACATAGTTTTTCTCTAGGAACATATCAAAAATAAATGGGGAGCTACATCGCGATCTATTGATCTAGAACATAGTTATGCAAATACTATCAGGGCTAAGTTCATGATAAATTAAAGTTCAATTAATCATATTACTTAAGAACTCCCACTTAGATAGACATCCCTCTAGTCATCTAAATGATCACGTGATCCAAGTCAACTAAACCATGTCCGATCATCACGTGAGATGGAGTAGTATTCAATGGTGAACATCACTATGTTGATCATATCTACTATATGATTCACGCTCGACCTTTCAGTCTCAAGTGTTCCGAGGCCATATCTGTATATGCTAGGGTCATCAAGTTTAACCCGAGTATTCTGCGTGTGCAAAACTGGCTTGTACCCGTTGTATGTGAATGTAGAGCTTATCACACCCGATCGTCGCGTGGTGTCTCGGCACGACGAACTTTTGCAATGATGCATACTCAGGGAGAACACTTATACCTTGAAATTTAGTGTGAGGTCATCTTATAATGCTACCGTAGATCTAAGAAAAATAAGATGCATAAAAGATAAACATCACATGCAATCAATATAAGTGATATGATAGGGCCATCATCATCTTGTGCATGTGATCTCCATCTCCAAAGCACCATCATAATCACCATCGTCACCGGCTTGACACCTTGATCTCCATCGAAGCATCGTTGTCGTCACACCAACTATTGCCTCCACGACTATCGCTACCGCTTAGTGATAAAGTAAAGCAATTACATGGCGATTCCATTTCATTCAATAAAGCGACAACCATATGGCTCCTGCCAGTTGCCGATAACTATGTTACAAAACATGATCATCTCATACAATAAAATTTAGCATCATGTCTTGACCATACCACATCACAACATGCCCTGCAAAAACAAGTTAGACGTCCTCTACTTTGTTGTTGCAAGTTTTACGTGGCTGCTACAAAGTAGAGGACGTCTAACTTGTTCATTGAATCCGATAACGCGGTATAGTGACTGCTTTTTGATCTTCAGAAAGAACCATGTTAATTGAATTCGATTCAACTGTGTGCAAAGCACGTCGGTAGAACCAGTCTCGTGTAAGCGAACGCGTAATGTCGGACTGGGCCGCTTCATCCAACAATGCCGCTGAATCAAGAATCAACTAGTGACGGCAAGCAATATGTATATACCCACGCCCACAACTACTTTGTGTTCTACTTGTGCATATTTCATCTACGTATAAACCTGGCTCGGATACCACTGTTGGGGAACGCAGTAATTTCAAAAAATTCCTACGCACACGCAAGATCATGGCGATGCATAGCAACGAGAGGGGAGAGTGTCATCCACGTACCCTCGTAGACCGTAAGAGGAAGCATTATGACAACGCGGTTGATGTAGTGGTACGTCTTCACAATCGACCGATCCTAGTACAGAACGTACCGCACCTCCATAATCTGCACACGTTCAGCTCAGTGACGTCCCACGAACTCACGATCTAGTAGTGTTTCGAGGGACAGTTCCGTCTACACGACGACGTGATGACGGTGTTGATGAAGCTACCGACGCAGGGCTTCGCCTAAGCACCGCTATGATATGACCGAGGTTGATTATGGTGGAGGGGGGCACCGCACACGGGTAAAAGATCAATGATCAACATGTGTATCTAGGGGTGCCCCCTGGCCACGTATATAAAGGAGTGGAGGAGGGTGGAGGGCCGGCCCTCTTATGGCGCGCCCTGGAGGAGTCCTACTCCCACCGGGAGTAGGATTCCCCCCCCCCTTCCCTAGTTGGACTAGGAGAGAAGGAAGGGGGAGAGAGGGAGGAAGGAAAGGGGGGCGCCGCTCCCCCCCTCCTAGTCCAATTTGGACCAGAGGGAGGGGGCGCACGGCCTGACCTTGTATCCTCTCTCTCTCCACTATGGCCCAATAAGGCCCATACATTTACCGGGGGGTTCCGGTAACCTCCCGGTAGTCCGGTAAAATCCCGATTTCAACCGGAACTATTCCGATGTCCAAATATAGGCTTCCAATATATCGATCTTTATGTATCGACCATTTCGAGACTCCTCGTCATGTCCGTGATCGTATCTGTGATTCCGAACTACCTTCGGTACATCAAAATACATAAATTCATAAAATCGATCGTCACCGAACGTTAAGTGTGCGGACCCTACGGGTTCGAGAACTATGTAGACTTGACCGAGACATGTCTCCGGTCAGTAACCCATAGCGGAACCTGGATGCTCATATTGGTTCCTACATATTCTACAAATATCTTTATCGGTCAAATGGCATAACGGTATACGTTGTTCCCTTTGTCATTGATGTGTTACTTGCCCGAGATTCAACCGTCGGTATCTCAATACCTAGTTCAATCTCATTACCGGCAAGTCTGTTTACTCGTTCCATAATGTTACATCCCGTAACTAACTCATTAGCTACATTGCTTGCAAGGATTATTGTGATGTACATTACCGAGAGGGCCCAGAGATACCTCTCCGATAGACGGAGTGACAAATCCTAATCTCGATCTATGCCAACTCAACAAACACCATTGGAGACACCTGTAGAGCATCTTTATAATCACCCAGTTACGTTGTTATGTTTGATAGCACACAAGGTGTTCCTCTGGTATTCGGGAGTTGCATAATCTCATAGTCAGAGGAACATGTATAAGTCATGAAGAAAGCAGTAGCAATAAAACTAAACGATCATTATGCTAAGCTAATGGATGGGTCTTGTCCATCACATCATTCTCTAATGATGTGATCCCGTTCATCAAATGACAACACATGTCCATGGCTAGGAAACTTAACCATGTTTGATTAACGAGCTAGTCAAGTAGAGGCATACTAGGGACACTCTATTTGTCTATGTATTCACACATGTACAAAGTTTCCGGTTAATACAATTCTAGCATGAATAATATATATTTATCATCATATAAGGAAATATAAATAACAACTTTATTATTGCCTCTAGGGCATATTTCCTTCAAGAAGCACATACATCACACTACTAGTTGAGAAAGTAGTACTAGTACTGCTACAGTTCGAGTACATAGTAAATAATAGCCTCACCCCTTCGCTAAGGAACGATCGAGTAGCTACAGTTGGAAGGGACGAGGCCCTGCGGTTACTACGCTCTTATCTCCTCCTCGCCAGTTCCACTCCCCCGAAGAGAAGGCAGTTCATCGCTGCTCCCATGGATTCGCCAGGCAGTTTGATACATCTCCAATGTATCTATAATTTTTGATTGCTCCATGCTATATTATCTACTGTTTTGGATGTTTATGGGCTTTATTATACACTTTTATATCATTTTTGGGACTAACCTATTAACCCAGAGCCCAGTGCCAGTTTCTATTTTTACCTTGTTTTAGAATATCGTAGAAAAGGAAAATCAAACGGAGTCCAATTGACCTGAAACTTCACGGAACTTATTTTTGGATCAGACGAAGCCCGGAAGACTTGGAGTACACGTGAGAGGACCTATGAGGAGGCCACGAGGCAGGGGGCGTGCCCACCCCCTCTGGGCGCGCCCTCCACCCTCGTGGGCCCCTCGTGGCCCCCTGACGTACTTCTTCCGCCTATATATCTCCATATACCCTAAAATGATCGAGGAACACAATAGATCGGGAGTTCCACCGCCAGAAGCCTCCGTAGCCACCGAAAACCAATCTAGACCCGTTCCGGCACCCTGCCGGAGGGGGAATCCCTCTTCGGTGGCCATCTTCATCATCCCGGCGCTCTCCATGACGAGGAGGGAGTAGTTCTCCCTCAGGGCTGAGGGTATGTACCAGTAGCTATGTGTTTGATCACTCTCTCTCTCGTGTTCTTGATTTGGCACAATCTTGATGTATCGCGAGCTTTGCTATTATAGTTGGATCTTATGTTTCTTCTCCTCCTCTACTCTCTTGTAATGGTTTGAGTTTCCCCTTTGAAGTTATCTTATCGGATTGAGTCTTTAAAGATTTGAGAACACTTGATGTATGTCTTGCCGTGCGTATCTGTGGTGACAATGGGATACCACGTGATTCACTTGATGTATGTTTTGGTGATCAACTTGCGGGTTCCTCCCATGAACCTATGCATAGGGGTTGGCACACGTTTTCATCGTGATTCTCCGATAGAAACTTTGGGGCAGTCTTTGAGGTTCTATGTGTTGGTTGAATAGATGAATCTAAGAATTTGTGATGCATATCATATAATCATACCCACGGATACTTGAGGTGACATTGGAGTATCTAGGTGACATTAGGGTTTTGGTTGATTTGTGTCTTAAGGTGTTATTCTAGTACGAACTCTAGGGCTATTTGTGACACTTATAGGAATAGCCCAACGGATTGATTGGAAAGAATGACTTTGAGGTGGTTTCGTACCCTACCATAATCTCTTTGTTTGTTCTCCGCTATTAGTGACTTTGGAGTGACTCTTTGTTGCATGTTGAGGGATATTTATATGATCCAATTATGTTATTATTATTGAGGGAACTTGCAGTAGCAAAAGTATGAACCCTAGGCCTTGTTTCAACACATTGCAATACCGTTTGTGCTCACTTTTATCATTAGTTACCTTGCTGTTTTTACAATTTTAGATTACTAATATCTTTATCTACCATCCATATACCACTTGTATCACCATCTCTTCGCAGAACTAGTGCAACTATACAATTTACCATTGTATTGGGTCTGTTGGGGACACAAGAGACTCTTTGTTATTTGGTTGCAGGGTTGCTTGAGAGAGACCATCTTCATCCTACGCCTCCTACGGATTGATAAACCTTAGGTCATCCACTTGAGGGAAATTTGCTACTGTCCTACAAAACTCTACACTTGGAGGCCCAACAATGTCTACAAGAAGAAGGTTGTGTAGTAGACATCAAGCTCTTTTCTAGCGCCGTTGTCGGGGACGTGAGTGCTTGAAGGTATATCTTTAGATCTTGCAATCAGGTCTTTTAGTTTCTTGTTTTATCACTAGTTTAGTTTATAAAAGAAAATCTCAAAAGATGGAATTAAGGTTACCTCATATGCTTCATCTTTTTAATGTATTTCGTGAGAATGAGGATTCTGATAATTTTGCTCAAGTGCTAGAAGAAGAATGCATTAGAATATTTGGCACTAAATATTTGAATGATGAGCATGATTGCAATGTTGTTACTATGAATTCCTTGAATATCCATGATGCTAATGATATGCAAAGCCACAAGCTTGGGGAAGCTATGTTTGATGAAGATAATATTTTTTCTCCCCCAAGTTTTGATTAGCAAATTTATTATGATGAAAGCATGCCTCCTATTTATGATGATTATATTGATGAAAGTGGATTTGGAGAGGTCATGACTTTATTTTGTGATGAATCCACTATTCCTGAAGAGGTCCCAATTGATTATGAGAACAAAGTTGCTATCTATGATGATTATTGTGATGACTTGTATGCTATTAAGAATAATGATAACCATGAAACTTTTCATCATGATTTTAGTTTTCAATTGGATTATGCCTCACATGATAGTTATTTTGTTGAGTTTTCTCCCACTATTATTCATGACAAGAATTTTGCTTATGTGGAGAGTAATAAAATTTCTATGCTTGTAGATCATGAAAAGAATGCTTTAGGTGATGGTTATATTGTTGAATTCATTCATGATGCTACTGAAAATTATTATGAGGGAGGAATATATGCTTGTAGGAATTGCAATAATATCAAGTTTCCTCTCTATGTGCTTAAAATTTTGAAGTTATGCTTGTTTTACCTTCCTATGCAAGTTGATTATTGTTCCCATAAGTTGTTTGCTCACAAAATCCCTATGCATAGGAAGTGGGTTAGACTTAAATGTGCTAGTCATATTCTTCATGATGCTCTCTTTATGTTACAATTCTTATCTTTTATGTGAGCATCATTGAAATCATCATGCCTAGCTAGGGTCGTTAAACGATAGCGCTTGTTGGGAGGCAACCCAACTTTATTTTGGTTCCTTGCTTTTTGCTACTGTTTAGTAATAAATAATTTTTCTAGCCTCTGTTTAGATGTGGTTTTATGCTTTTAATTAGTGTTTGTGCCAAGTAGAACCTTTGGGAAGACTTGGGGAAAGTCTTTGCGATCATGCTGTAAAAAACAGAAACTTTAGCGCTCACGAGAATTGCTGCCATTTTTTATTGCAGAGTGATATTTAGTTAATTCTTCTTGCATATGATTAATAGACAAATTAATCAGGTCGATAAATTTATTTTAGAATTTTTGGGGTTCCATAAATTTGCGTTAGTTACATATTACTACAGACTGTTCTGTTTTTGACAGATTCTGTTTTCGTGTGCTGTTTGCTTCTTTTGATGAATCTATGGCTAGTAAAAGAGTTTATAAAGCATAGAGAAGTTGGAATAAATTAGGTTTAAAACCAATATAAATAAATAATAAGTTCATTACAGTTCCTTGAAGTGGTGTTTTGTTTTCTTTCGCTAACGGAGCTTACGAGTTTTCTGTTAAGTTTTGTGTTGTGAAGTTTTCAACTTTTGGGTAAGGATTCAATGGACTATGGAATAAGGAGTGGCAAGAGCCTAAGCTTGGGGATGCCCAAGGCACCCCAAGGTAATATTCAAGGATAGCCAAGAGCCTAAGCTCTTTCGTCTTCATTCATCGGTAACTTTACTTGGAGCTATATTTTTATTTACCACATGATATGTGTTTTTCTTGGAGCGTCATTTTATTTTATTTAGTTCTGCTTGCTGCTTGAATAAAATACCAAGATCTGAAATTATTAAATGTTAGAGAGTCTTCATATAGTTTCATAATTATTAGACTACTCATTGATCTTCACTTATATCTTTCAGAGTAGTTTTTTGTCTCTAGTGCTTCACTTATATCTTTTAGAGCACGGTGGTGGATTTGTTTTATAGAAATTATTGATCTCTCATGCTTCACTTAGATTATTTTGAGAGTCTTAATAGCATGGTAATTTGATTAAAGTCCTAATATGCTAGGTATTCAAGATTAATAAAAATTTCTTAAGAGTGTTTTGAATACTAAGAGAAGTTTGATGATTGATGATTGTTTTGAGATATGGAGGTGATAATATCAAAGTCGTACTAGTTGAGTAGTTGTGAAATTGAGAAATAATTGTGTTGAAGTTTGCAAGTCCCGTAGCATGCACGTATGGTAAACGTTATGTAAAAAATTTGAAACATGAGGTGTTATTTGATTGTCCTCCTTATGAGTGGTGGTCGGGGACAAGCGATGGTCTTTTCCTACCAATCTATCCCCCTAGGAGCATGCGTGTAGTACCGAGGTTTTTTATGACTTGTAGATTTTTGAAATAAGTATGTGAGTTCTTTAGAACTAATGTTGAGTCCATGGATTATACGCACTCTCACCCTTCCATCCTTGCTAGCCTCTTCGGTACCGTGCATTGCCCTTTCTCACATTGAGAGTTGGCGCAAACTTCGCCGGTGCATCCAAACCCCGTGATAGGATACGCTCTTTCACACATAAACCTCCTTATATCTTCCTCAAAACAGCCACCATACCTACCTATTATGGCATTTTCATAGCCATTCCGAGATATATTGCCATGCAACTTTCCACCGTTCTGTTTATTATGACACGCATCATCATTGTCATATTGCTTTGCATGATCATGTAGTTGACATCGTATTTCTGGCAAAGCCACCTTTCATAATTATTTCATACATGTCACTCATGCATCATTGCACACCCCGATACACCGCCGGAGGCATTCATATAGAGTCATACTTTGTTCTAAGTATCGAGTTGTAATTCTTGAGTTGTAAGTAAATAGAAGTGTGATGATCATCATTCATAGAGCATTGTCCCCAAAAAAGGCCAAAAAAAGAGTGGCCAAATAAAAAATAAAAAAATAAAAAAAATAAAAGGGACAATGCTACTATCCTTTTTCCAAACTTGGGCTTCAAAGTAGCACCATGATATTTATGATAGAGAGTCTCTTGTTTTGTCACTTTCATATACTAGTGGGAATTTTTCATTATAGAACTTGGCTTGTATATTCCAACAATGGGCCTCCTCAAGTTCCCTAGGTCTTCGAGAGCTAGCAAGTTGGATGCACACCCACTTAGTTCCTTTTGTTGAGCTTTCATACATTTATAGATCTAGTGCATCCGTTGCATGGCAATCCCTACTCCTTGCATTAACATCATTCGGTGGCATCTCCATAGCCCATCGATTAGCCTCGTTGATGCGAGACTTTCTCCTTTTTGTCTTCTCCACATAACCCCCTCATTATTCTATTCCACCCATAGTGCTATATCCATGGCTCGCGCTCATGTATTGCGTGAAAGTTTATAGGTTTGAGATTACTACAGTATGAAACAATTGCTTGGCTTGTCATTAGGGTTGTGCATGATGAGAGCATTCTTGTGTGACGAAAATGGAGCATGACTAAAATATATGATTTTGTAGGGATGAACTTTCTTTGGCCATGTTATTTTGAGAAGACATAATTGCATAGTTAGTATGCTTGAAGTATTATTATTTTTATGTCGATATTAATCTTTTGTCTTGAATCTTATGGATCTGAATATTCATACCACAATTAAGAAGAGTTACATTGAAATTATGCCAAGTAGCACTCCGCATCAAAAATTCTGTTTTTGTCATTTACCTACTCGAGGACGAGCAGGAATTAAGCTTGGGGATGCTGATACATCTCCAACGTATCAATAATTTTTGATTGCTCCATGCTATATTATCTACTGTTCTGGATGTTTATGGGCTTTATTATACACTTTTATATCATTTTTGGGACTAACCTATTAACCCATAGCCCAGTGCGAGTTTCTATTTTTACCTTGTTTTAGAATATCGCAGAAAAGGAAAATTAAACGGAGTCGAATTGACCTGAAACTTCACGGAACTTATTTTTGGATCAGAAGAAGCACAGAAGACTTGGAGTGCATGTCAGGGGACCTAAGAGGAGGCCACGAGGCAGGGGCGCGCCCACCCCCTCTGGGCGCGCCCTCCACCCTCATGGGCCCCTCGTGGCCCCCCTGACGTACTTCTTCCGCCTATATATCTCCATATACCCTAAAATGATCGAGGAACACAATAGATCAGGAGTTTCGTCGCCAGAAGCCTCCGTAGCCACCGAAAACCAATCTAGACCCGTTACGGCACCCTGCCGGAGGGGGAATCCCTCTCCGGTGGCTATCTTCATCATCCCGGCGCTCTCCATGACGAGGAGGGAGTAGTTCTCCCTCGGGGCTGAGGGTATATACCAGTAGCTATGTGTTTGATCTCTCTCTCTCTCTCGTGTTCTTGATCTGGCACAATCTTGATGTATCGCGAGCTTTGCTATTATAGTTGGATCTTATGTTTCTTCTCCTCCTCTACTCTCTTGTAATGGATTGAGTTTCCCCTTTGAAGTTATCTTATCGGATTGAGTCTTTAAAGATTTGAGAACACTTGATGTATGTCTTGCCGTGCGTATCTGTGGTGACAATGGGATACCACGTGATTCACTTGATGTATGTTTTGGTGATCAACTTGTGGGTTCCTCCCATGAACCTATCCATAGGGGTTGGCACACGTTTTCATCGTGATTCTCCGATAGAAACTTTGGGGCACTCTTTGAGGTTCTATGTGTTGGTTGAATAGATGAATCTAAGAATTTGTGATGCATATCATATAATCATACCCACGGATACTTGAGGTGACATTGGAGTATCTAGGTGACATTAGGGTTTTGGTTGATTTGTGTCTTAAGGTGTTATTCTAGTACGAACTCTAGGGTTGTTTGTAACACTTATAGGAATAGCCCAACGGATTGATTCGAAAGAATAACTTTGAGGTGGTATCATACCCTACCATAACATCTTTGTTTGTTCTCCACTATTAGTGACTTTGGAGTGACTCTTTGTTGCATGTTGAGGGATAGTTATATGGTCCAAGTATGTTATTATTGTTGAGGGAACTTGCACTAGCAAAAGTATGAAACCTAGTCCTTGTTTCAACACATTGCAATACCGTTTGTGCTCACTTTTATCATTAGTTACCTTGCTGTTTTTATAATTTCAGATTACAAATACCTTTATCTACCATCCATATACCACTTGTATCACCATCTCTTCGCATAACTAGTGCACCTATACAATTTACCATTGAATTGGGTGTGTTTGGGACACAAGAGACTCTTTGTTATTTGGTTGCAGGGTTGCTTGAGAGAGACCATCTTCATCCTATGCCTCCTACGGATTGATAAACCTTAGATCATCCACTTGAGGGAAATTTGCTACTGTCCTACAAACCTATGCACTTGGAGGCCCAACAACATCTACAAGAAGAAGGTTGTGTAGTAGACATCACGGTTCCCCTCCTCGTCGAGGCTTGGAGACCTTGGACGACAATCCTCGGGGAGAAATCGCACGCCGCTCTGACCTCCTCACCGCCGCAAGACTCGGTGCTTCCTGCACCAACTTTTTCAAGATGGTGCTTAAACAGTCTTGGGAAAAGGCCATGCTTGTTGGTCTTCCATGCGTCCTCGAGGAGAAGGTTCTTCTATGGGACAATCCTTCGAACAGTTTGTTGATCCCTGGCCATGGTTGTACGTTGACTCTGCTAGAGTTGTCGACGTTGAGAGGTAGTCGGATTTTGTCCGATGCGCAGGTCAGTCATGGAGTTTGATTATGTAGTACTTAGTTATTCCATTTACATCCCGTAATTTCTCCGCTGCCCACCGTCTTATATCTAGGTCTGGGTCGGTGCCAATGAAGATTGGCTTGCATACCTCAGGCCGGATACCACCATCATTTTGCACAACATCCACAGCAGTGCGGCCGTTCCCTAGACCCCTTCTCAACCATTGGGATCGGCCTTCCGGATTGGATGGGCATGAATACATATGATGATGCCTACATGAGATTGAAGAAGATAGCAATTGCGGACCCGCTGACAAAGCACGCATCTACGACGATTACTATCTCATCGCGGTGTTCGACATAAGGATTGCCATCAATACAAGAGGCAGTAACGACAGAGGTTGGCGCATGTTGGTCGTGGTAGATTTGTACCCCTACATGTTCGAAGATGCCGTGCGCCATCTAGGTCGCGTTTTCGCGGTGACAAGCCAGGGGACTTGTTTCATCTGGTTGCCATCCTACGGTACGGGAGATTACAAACGGAATG
This sequence comes from Triticum urartu, assembly GCF_056163025.1. Taxonomy (NCBI): domain Eukaryota; kingdom Viridiplantae; phylum Streptophyta; class Magnoliopsida; order Poales; family Poaceae; genus Triticum; species Triticum urartu. The sequence goes on from NC_141877.1 coordinate 534,843,234, forward strand.
CACAAACCATCATTTGCATCCCTAACGGTACTCCACAATTTTGCAGGTACCAGTCATCCCCCGATCAAAATAAGATCGCCAATCCTGGATGTGCATTTCCATCCGCGATTCGGTCTAACCTGGAACCTTGTAGCTGACTTTGGCATATTGGGATCAACTATCTTAGCAGTCATTACCAATGGTCCACTGATGTGCAACATGGTCACACAATCTACCACGATCGGACCATCACCATCTACCCAGGTATTCCATTTAGTATTATATTTTTTAACCCTCTCGCCTTCTCTTTCGTTGTTGTACTAATTACTAGTACTAGTAGGAGTACTTTTTACCTTGGAGGACGCGTATAGCTAGCTAGGCCCTTGAAGACTTGAACCCACTAGCTGCCACCATTTTTGTTTTTACATGTTTTACTATCTCATCCATGTAGCCAAGAGCGGCTATATATAATAAGCCGGTTATTTTACTTCCACTATACCGGAATAGTACTGTTTGCTGCACAGTATTACTGACCGCTATATTTGAGCACAATATTATTATGGATGGACCTTTACTGTGTACGTCACCATGTGTCCAGATCTGAGATGTCGCGTGTACCAAATGAACGGCGCGGAGTTCGACCCCCGTGATGCTACGTAGGTGCCGAGGAACACTCCTGGAGAGTACTCTCTTTTCATTGGGGACATCTACCCCATTTTGAAGCGGATGCCACCTTCCGTGCACGACACCGAAGGCCTGCTGTTCATGAAGCATGGTTGTGTATTTAGTGCGCACCGCAGGATGAACGACATGCTGGGACACGCTATCCCTGATTTATGCCGCTTTAGCTTGGATGAGTCTCCCTCGTGTGGAACCGGACTAGAAAGTTGTGACAACGATTCCTGTTGCCCACCGCTAAGGATCGTGCCATCCACGAAGAACACGTGGGACTGGAACCTGGAGGAAGACATGTAGCCCATCTATAATGTGTAAGTGGGATATGGTAAATTGTGAACAGTAGCGCTGTGAATATCTGTAGACTAGTCGTGCACAAATTTATCACATGAATTGGAGATGAACTTGTGTGGCATACTAGCATTTGTCCTTTAGAATTTATTACTAGTAAATGTGTTATGTGTACATGCAACTCGTGTGGCTGTTGCACGTGATCCAACATGCTCATTGAGAAAAAAAAAGGTGGCACATCTTTGGATATAGGTGACGTGGCGGCATCATACAGTAGCATCGTTCGCTATAGTTGTAATACTCCTACTAGGACAACAACTCCTATAAAACCTTGTGCTTGGCTCTTTGCCTCTTCGGGAGGTTCAATAGTTCATACTCGTGTGAACCTTGCACTTGGCTCTTTGCCTCTTCGGAAGGTCCAACAATGATGATACTACAGTATAATATACTTCTGGCAATCTGACACAGATTGAACTACTGCATATCCACCGCGAGGGCGAGGGCGAGCGAGAGGGAGAGGGACAGGGCGCTGTAGTCAAAACCCTCTCCTCGTCACGCGAGCCACCGCGCGTGTGGGCAAGGGAGAGGCGTAGTAAGCAAGCATCTCCTCGTTCGGCGAGTTTACGGGACACATCAAAGCAGTACAAGTACTAGTCCTTTCCGGTTAAATATGGCTTAATTTGAAACGAGAAAAATACACTGGCGGTCAATGTATGTAACAATACACTCTTTACGGTCACTATATATAGTTTTGTGGTGATTATACGATCACTAGCTCATCGTAGAGCACCGTATTGCACCCTACTGACCAGCCACATAGTCGACGTGGAACTTTGTTGAATGGTTAAATTGTCACCTGGTTTTTGGGTCCCACCTGTCAGTTGGCAGAGCAAAGAAATCAGTTGAACAAAACTTTACGCAGGTGCGACAGGAGTCCACCATTGCGCGCGAACCACCCTGGCTATGTATGTGAGTGCATGCACGTGTACTCCCTTGGTCATCCAACAAAGAGTGTACATCGGCTAAAAAACAAAGAGTGTACATCTACACTTCACTACAAAAAATACACATCCGTGACAATTTGGGCCGAACGATTTTTTTTTGTCATACTTATGACACTTCTATGACGATAATTGTGACAAAACCCGGTATCATCATAGATGTGGTGGGCTCCTACTTCTATGACAGAAAATGGGCTTTTTGTCCTGGGCGGGCCGGAGAAACAGCTGCATGACATTCTTTGGGCCGTCCATAACAGAAAAAACCATGGTAGAAGCGAGGGCGAGAAAAATATCGGGGCGTTCCCGGTTACGGTGGGTGGTCGGGGCCGAGCGATGCGCGTTCCTCTCGTACACGCGCGCGCGTGGGTGCGAGGCATTGGGCTCTAGCTGAACCCGAGCGAGGCGTTGGGCTCTAACTGAACCCGAGCGATTGCACTGTAGGCTACGCGTTACTGAACCCGAGCGATCGATCGATGGCTGTTAACTGAACCCGATCGAGCGATTCCTTCGCTACTGCTGCTAACTGAAGCCGATCGATGCTGCCTCTGGATGAACAGTGAGCATTGCTGGGGGTTGGATGAACATTTCCAGGTGGGGGTGGATGAACAGGACCCCGTGGTGTTGCCTCTGGATGAATAGGAACCCGATTGATCGAGCCAGTTGGGGCTAGATGAACAGGACCCCATGGAGGGCAGGATGAACAGGACCACCCCATGGAGGGCTGGATGAACAGTAGCCCATGGAGGGGTGGTTGAACAGGAGCCTGTGGTGAGGGCTGGTTGAACAGTAGCCGGTGGAGTAGTGCGCGGTGGAGGCTGGATGAACAGGAGCCCGTGGATGAATAGTCATAGCTGGAGGCTGGAGGAGGTCGACGATGGATGAACAGTAGCTCGTGGAGGCTGGAGGGGTCGACGGTGGAGATGAACAGTATCCTGTGGAGTCCCGTTTTGCGGTACGCCACACCCCTCCCGATGAACAGGACCCCCGTTTCGAACCTAGCGATGCATCACAAGTCAGTTTCCTTCGTTTTTGCGGTACGCCATACCCCTCCCGATCAACAGGACCCCCGTTTCGACTGTAGGAGGTTCCTTTCCTCCGTTTTGCGGTACGCCAGACCCCTCCTGATGAACAGGATCCTGTTTCGACCATGGCTGGTTGAACACAAGGTCGTTTCCTCCGTTCTACGGTACGCCAGGCGTCGTTTTCAATCGGTTGTTCCGTCCAAGCCTTCCCGATGAACATGATGACGCATTTCGTTCCCACCCAACCGGTTGGCTCCCCATGAACACGACGACGACGTTGTTTCTCCGTTCCGACCCAGCCATGTACACGAGCCCTGGCCGTACGTATGCGCGAGTAGGCGTTCGAGACCCTGCCCGTATGTACGTACATGGCCGTATTTTCTTTCTTGCACACTGGCCGCTGTACGTACATGTACATGCTACGTGCGCGCCTCTCCTACGACACGTGCGCGCATCTACATCGACCAGTATGTCTGTACACGTTCGCGACCAGAATGATAACGCTACGTACGCTTCGACAGGTGGGTCCCGACTGTCAGGCACTTCCTTGCCTGCGAAGATGTAGCTGGTGGGTCCCAGCAGTCAGGGGGCGAATCAGTTTTTTCGTACGCACTTCCTTGCGTGTGAATATGTAGCTGGTGGGTCCCAGCAGTCAGGGGGAACGTTTTTTTTTCGTGAAATACGATGGCCCGTCTGGTTGGTCCCTGCTGTCAGGTGGAGGAATAATAATTTTGCGCGTAATAAGGAGGCACTTCCTTGCGACCGCGGTGGACCCAGCTGTCAGCCTCCCCACGTACAGTACTCTTCCCATGGAAGTCGTGCCTTTACCACGTTGACCACGCCGCGCCGAGAGCACCAGGGCGGTGGACGACGGCGAGCGGCGAGGCCTAGTAAGGGGACGACGCGGAGACGGGGAAGACGCGGTAGTGGAAGCCCACGCGGAGAGGAGTACGAGGATTCACTGGTTTGGCTGTGGTGTGAGGCTGCCGTCACCGCAGGGCCTGGCCAGCAGTGGGAATAGTAGGGGGCGGTGAGGCCTCCGCGGCAGCACAGCCGGCCACGGGAGGCAGGAGCATGCGGCACGATCGGCGCTGCTTTGGAGGCTGGAGCAAGAATAACGGAGGTTGAAGAAGCACTATGGTCGTTGGATGGACATCGTACGGTCATTGGAGCTAGAATCGTTCATATTGACTAAGTTGACAAAGCACTCCGTCCCCGTCAACTTAGTAGGCCCACAAGTCAGCCTCCCACCAAGGTGGGTCCCAACTAGCAGGGGGAGTATTCATTTTTTTGTGCGTAATAAGGAGGCACTTCCGGTGGGTCCGAGCTGATAGCAGGGGGAACGTTTTTTTGCGAAATACGATGGCCCGTCCGGTGGATCCCAGCAGTCAGGGGGGAAACGTTTTTTTTCACCAAATACGGTGGCCCGTCTGGTGGGCCCCTGCTGTCAGGTGGAGGAATAATTATTTTCCGCGTAATGGAGGCACTTCCTTGCGGCTGCCGTGGACTCAGCTGTTAGCCTCTGCACGTACAGTACTCTTCCGATGGAAGTCGTTCCTTGACCACGTTGACCACGCCGCGCCGAGAGCACCAGGGCGGTGGACGACGGCGAGCAGCGAGGCCTAGGAAGGGGATGACGCGGAGCTGGGGAAGACGCGGCAGTGGAAGCCCATGCGAGAGCAGTACGAGGGTTCACTGGTTCGGCTGCGGTGTGAGGCTGTCGTCGCCACAGAATAATAGGGGGTTTGGGTGAGTGGAGGGATGGCCTGGCCAGCGGTGGGAGTAGTAGGGGGCGGTGAGGCCTCCGCGGCAGCACAGCCGGCCACGTGAGGCAGGAGCAGGCGCCAAGACCGGCGCTGCTTTGGGCGGCTGGAGCAAGAAGACCAGAGGTTGAAGAAGCACTATGGCCGTTGGATGGATATCGTACGGTCACTGCAGCTAGAATCGTTCATATTGACTAAGTTAACAAAGCCCTTGGTACGCGTCAACTTAGTAGGCCCACAGGTCAACTTCCTAAACGGTGCGCCCCAGATGTCAGGGGGAGGAATCATTTTTTGGGCGGATGAAGCTAGAATATCCGAGATTAAAGAAGAAGCAGAGCATCCGTTGGATGGACATCCAACGGCCACTGCTGCTTGAACCGTGTGTTGACTATAATAAGTTGACAAAGCCTTACATACGCGTCAACTTCTTTTTTTAGGGGATGCGTCAACTTAGTATGCCCACAAGTGTGTGGCACAGAACTTATAGCCCATTTGTGATTTGTAAGAATGTACAACCCATTTTTGAATTCTAATGGAATTTACTACAGCCCATTTACAGTTTGTTAAAAGTATAGCCCATTTTCTAGCTAGGACAACGATTAATAATTTCAACCAACCGTTCAAGACCGAATTCAATAAAATTTCCCACATTTTGATGGGATCCGAAATATTTTTATCCCGAGATTTCTAGTCAGATTAAATATAAATTTGTATTACGTAAAAATCTAACAAAACATTGCGCGCGCAACAATTAAAAATTAAGATTTTCAAAATACATAAATAATATTTTATAAACTAATTTCGTGCTTGGTGCATTTTTTATAGTTACTGCCCAGTTTTTATAATTACATCCCATTTATTATTTTTAAAGCCCATTTTCCTGTTAAGCCTAATGCATCCCTCCTAGGAAAGATTTGCAGCCTAGTGGGGCGGAGAATAACAAGTTGACCTTGCCTGGGTATTCCTCAAAAAAAACGTATAGCTGGGCTAGCCATTTTCATCTTGAAAAAAATTAATATCTGGGCTGGATATCTGTCCTGGGCTAGACGGGCCACAGCCTGCCCAGTTAATACCCTGCTCTCCTCTGAACAACAACGAAAACATCACCAAGGAAAACTCTGCAGTGCTCATGCCTCAAAAACACAAATACTGCTCGAGCTGCTTGGTCCCAGCTGTCGGCCGCACCTTGTGCAATTCTCTCATTAATATTGACTACATAGGTTGACAATGGTGTGGGACCATCATGTCAGGAAATCAGGAGGAAGCAAAAAGAATATAGTTGTACATAATAAGGAGGCACTTGCGTACATACGGCTATGGCCCTAGTGGGTCCCTACTGTCATCCAGTCAAAATAAAGTCATCTCCTGAATGCTCATGTTCATTGACCATGTTAACAATGCTCGGCGCCACGGCGAGCGCAACAACTCGAAGGACGATGGAGAGGGCCTCACGGGCCCTACGGATAGTCTGATACAACGCCCACTGCTCATTCAGGAAGCCAGGATCATCGGACACCTATGAGCACCTTCGAGAGACTGAGACGGCATGAAACGGTAAGGCCGCGCTTGGGAGCTCTGGTTTATTTCACACCTGTATTAAGATACAAGTGTAATTTACTCGTCATCGGAAACAACGCGTAAAATACAGGCGTAATGAAACTGAGGGCCCGAGGTCTATAAGTAAAACCAACGGGTTACTCGTGTAATTTGAGAGATCGGTGTATATTTTACTAGTCGAAATCGACCAACCAAGCGCTTCGCTCGAGACCATCTGCTTTTATTTACAAGAGGTTTTGGTTGGAAAACGACGATCCAATCACGGCCTAAGATGATGAGTTGGTTGGAAGATCATATGGTTTCACGTCTAACCTACCCGACTTGTCGTATAGGCTATGAATGAAACATAATACGGTGAACTTCTTAAGCACGGAAACAATAGAAGAGGATGATCTTCCTAACAAGCAAATCACTGGCATTAGATTGACATGCAAAACAATACGAAGCATTATTCTCAGGAGGCACGGTGAACAGCTCGTGATGCCGCATGCCACAACATTCCAAGCTCAACTTTGCAATCAAACACAAGGCCTGGCATTACATAGACAATATTCAGAAAAAAAAACTCTTAAAACATCTTACATAAGTCAACATTCATGTGACTATGCATCTCAGCAAAGTAAATATTTACTTCTGAACTGAAGACGGGAATAGGAAAAAACAATCGACGTTGCTCATAGAAAAGGGCGTCCCACTCAAAAATATCAAATGCATGTCTTCTGGCTAACATCAATGAGCAAAAATTGACAAGGTTTTCCAATTCCAATATATTAAACTAATGTCAACTTTGACAAGCTTTTCCCATTGAAAATATGTAATGCCTATGATTGTGGAATGGGCAGGGTTTGTCATTAGTTTGTCATCTGATAGTCCGGTGGCTCAAGGTGACGATGAATGATTAGAGAACCATTCGATGTATTGTGCATGATGTGAAGTATTATGGAGGACACGAACCATCTGAACATTTTGTGCAGTTCCACTAAAATCAAGCTGAGCATCCCTGTGGATTTCATATTTATATGCTGCCAGAAAACAAAGACACATCAGCACACACATGAATATTGGTCCTAGTGTCAACCCACGAATCGGTGGACTAACAAACTAAAAGTACGGTAAACAGATTACCATACCCAGATGCCCCATCATTGTTGCTTAGAGTGACATTGACAGACTTGGAGTCCTGTCCTGGCTTCTTGGTACTTGTTTGGGCACTTGTTTGACCAGTGTTCCTCCGAACCACAAGTAAAGTAGCCATCTCTATTTTTGTATTTATTCTTACCCTTCTTAATGGCCGATGCTGGCAGCACCATTCAAACGTATAGTCCGGTGGCTCAAGGTGACGACGAATGATTAGAGAACCATTCGATGTATTGTGCATGATGAAGTATTATGGAGGACACAAACCATTTGTACATTGTGCAGTTCCACTAAAATCAAGCTGAGCATCCCTGTGGATATCGTATTTATATGCTGCAAGAAAACAAAGACATAGCAGCACACATATGAATATTGGCCCCAGTGTCAACCCACCAATCGGTGGACTAACAAACTGAAAGTACGGTAAATAGATTACCATACCCAGATGCCCCATCATTGTTGCATAGAATGACATTGACAGATTTGGATTCCTGTCCTGGCTTCCTGTACTTGTCTGGGCACTTTTTGCCCAGTACACTCCACGTGTTGTAGAGTTTCCTATGCTCTCTGCAGACTAGTCATGTCACCAGCATCTACTAATACTTTGTAAAGCTTCTCGATCATTCCTTGTGTAATGTAGCACAAACAGTGACTGCTTCTTTCTGCAAAGTGGTAATACCAACTAGACCCAGTAATGCAGCAGTTTGCCTTAGACACATTGGCTCCTTTTGTGCAGTTCAACTAAAATCCAAGTCAGAATAAAACCGAACTTTAATTTTGATATCCCTGTAAGCAACTAAAATCCAACTAAGAAATAACAGTTGATGACTTGTACTCCCAGAAGAAAAACATCTACTAATCTACCTTATCTTAATGGGAAACAAAGCAGGAGAGTAGAAATTCTCAATCAGTGTGATTCATTCATATTAACTGAGGCATTATCTTAACAATGCCTTGTTTCAACATGTATAAAGAACGACAAAGCAGAAAAGTATCATTCCTAAAACAATGCGACTGATTCATTTTAACAGAGACATTATCTTAACAATACCTTGGTTAAACATGTAGAAAGAACTACAAAGCAGGATAGTACCATTTGTAAAACACTGTAACTGATATATAATAACAGAGACATTATCTGAACAATACATTTCTTAAACATGTACTCCGGCCGATCCCTAACAGAAATGGTACTCCCGCTGATCCCTAACAAGTGTTGCAGTTTTGAACTAAGATTCACTAGTTAATTCTGAGGAAAGTCGGTACTGACCTTTCAAGACCAAGATTTGAAACAACTCGTGAGGAAGACCTAAGAGAGATCTCAACACATATATGGAAATCCGGTCTCATTTTGTGCAGTTCCACCAAAATTAAGCGAAGCAAAATGTCGCAATAGCAACAAGTTGAATAGATATCCCTGTTTTAACAGAGGCAAAAAAGGAATCAATTACTGTCCAATAAAGGAGGATGAAACATGCAGCCACAAAAATGGTAATCTCGCCAATCCCTAACAAGTGTTGCAGTTTTGAAATAAGATTCAGTAGTTAATTCTGGAGTGCCATTGCTTAATTTTACCAGCGGCATTAGATTAACAAAAAGCATAAACAGTTCCAGGGGAGAGTGGGCGCAACAACAACATGTGCTTCCATCTACTTATAAAGGGGGTGATGCAGAGTTTGTTGTAACAAAGCAACAAGCATAATGTCTAGGTTGGTCCCATTTTTGTTCACTACTTAATGGGAAAAGACAGCAATACAATAGCTTCAATTCAACATTTATTTAAAACAGTACCAATACAAGTAGCACAACATCTCAAAACACATTGCACGATCATGTGGATGAAGGCAAGTACCAACATGTCATGACGCACACAAGATCACATACGAATCTGCCAACACGAATAGGAAATCCAATCTCGTTTTGTGCAGTTACTCTGAAATCAAGTAAAGTCGTCGGTGTGACATTTAAGTTTGCTATAGCAACAAGTTGAATACATATCACTGATTTAACAATGGCAAAAAAGGAAACAATTACTGCCAGTAAAGGCGGATGGAACATGCGGCCACAAAAAGAAGCATCTACCTTATCTTGATGGAAAACAAAGTATAGGACAGTAGCATTTCTAAAATGGTTGCATTGATTCATATTAACAGATAAATTCTCTTAAAATAGTTCAGTAGTTAATTTTGAGAGTGGCATTTCTTAAAATACAATAGCCTCAATTCAACATTTATTTAGAACAGTACCAATACAAGTAGCACAACATCTCAAAACACACTGCATGATCATGTGGACGGGACATGGGACATGCCAGCACCATGTGCGTCCACACGTATAAATGGGTGATGCAGACTATGTAGCCAAGCAGCATATCTGCGTTGGTCCCATATTTGTTCTCTTTGAAACTTTTTCCGATGTGAGGGCAGCAAATCTAGTCCTGCAAAAACTATCCGACCCCCCAGTTTCTTTCCCTTTTCAACAAAGAGTTCGGTTCCTTACAGATGTGTGTACTGGGTTACCCCCTTTTTCCCTTTTCGACCAACAAAGCGGCTGGATAGCTAGTCTATACTACTTTCCCTCCCTCCTTTCCTCATTGAACCACGTCCTAGATTCATGCTCCACCCCACCGCGCCCTTCTTTCCTCTTTGAACCAAGACCTAGATTCGACTATAGAATCGAAAACGATCAGCATGCAGCTAGACCAATGACGGTTTCAAAGAAACTTATAACTTAGGGTCGTCGGGATGTGGCAAGGCGTGCGACCGGAGGTCGGATCTGCCCACACTACGTACGGCAGCGAGGAAGAAGGGGTCGGTGGCCCTCCCGCACAGGCGCTGGGTGAAAGAGAAAAGCGCAGCCGGTAGTGGATTGCCTCCCTCGCCGAAGGCGATAGAGTGAACGCTGCACCTCCTCCCCTTCCTGATGCGATGGGATCCGGACGCCTCCTTCGCCAGGTGTGAGGGGGTGAGAGAGACATAGGCCACAACGCAGTCTTGTTTAGATCTGGTGAAGAGGGTGAGAGACAGTGAATATAGCAAACCCTAGCAAAGGAACGCTGAGCCTCCAGCGTGTATATATATATATATGTAGTGCGGCGAGAGTGTGGAGAGTGCAAACCCTAGCGAACAAGCGCTGCGGCTCCAGCTTATCTATATAATGTAGTACGGACTAAGCTCCGGTGCCTTAATTGCACCTGCTTTTGGCTGTATGACAGGTGGGCCAGCCACATTTTGGGCCCACCTATCATAAACCCAAAGGCAGGTGCACTAAAGTCAATGAAGTTGCATCCATATAGTACTTGTGTATACGAATAATATATGGTGGAGTGGTTTTCTTATTCTCTCCATAACAATCATTTTAAATTGTGTAAGTATGAAACAAAACTCTTGATTTAACGTACGAGTGAAGAAAACTACTGCCCATGCGTCCTGGTCGCACTTCCTGCCCTTCACGTGCGGTACACTACGCTCCCTTAAGTGAACAACCACACATGCGCCAAATTATCGGAAACGTGTGAGAGTGTGTACAAATAAAGAATTTTAATTTCAATTATCGGAAAGGTTTGAGAGTATGTACAGTTTGCCCTCTCTAATAATTATGGTTTGTTGTGTTCGGCCTAAACTTGGTCAAACTTTACAAAGTTTAACTTCAGTCAAATCTAATATGCAGAGTAAATAAAAATGGAGTGCTACTACGTCCATCCGGGTTTTTAGTCCACACCATTTTTTAATCAAAGTTAATAGCTGGACAAATAAAATTACAGGGGAGCTGGAGACAAAGTTGTGAGAAGGTTTAGAAATCAATACAAAACTTATGCTCTTAGTACCAACGTCGATCCTTCTTCGAGGAAACATTTGGTTCATAGCCAATTGTGTGATAAAATTGCACCAACGTGAAAGACGACTGCGTCTCCAATGCAACCAAGGTGAACTGACGAAGGATATCATCTTTGTGGGTAACAAGCAAAGAGCACTGATGGAAGACAACTTGTTTTTCATTGAAAATTGATCAGCTTCACCAGCCGACGCAACCATGAGCATCGATAGGTCATCGTGGTGATGGATCAACCATTTGGCATCAAGTTTGGGTGAGGCACCTATGAAGTTCGACAAATCCTCACTGTGGTCTGTTTCTTCTCAGTAGTCAAGCTCGAGGAAGGAAGAACCACGCGGCCGAGGACGGTGAGGCGGAACAATAATGGCCATCCAATTTTGTGCAGTTCCACTAAAATTGAGGAAGACATGCCCGGGTATGGAGATACGCATCGCTGTTTCCAAAAATATAAAAAAGGGATATAGTGTTGTTACTTTGTTTTACAAGATTAACAATGACATCTCAATTGTCAATAAGAACTATGAAAAGTACACCAACAAACAGAAGCATCATGATTATCTTGATGGGAACTAAACGAGGATACCCAAGAAAAAAGCATTTCTTAATTTAACCAGTGATAGTATTAGATTAGCAGCAGCAATAGGAGCATATGGACAATGACCGCACAACCACCATGTACTTTTTGTCGAAACAACATGTATACCTCCACCGAGGCATAAATCAGGACAACTTTTCGAGTGGCATTTCCTCTATAATAGTAGGTGATGTTGGACCACCCGACGAACCCTAGCTACTATACATGGGGAGCTGGGGAGTAGTCGCATAGAAGAAAACCCGCATGCAGCGACCTGGGGAGCTGGACCAGTACAAGAAGTTATACCTTAGGTGGGTGAGATGTCGCTTAGGCGGGCAGGCGGGATCTGCCCACAAGACGGCAGCGAACAAGGGCACGGAGGACCTTCGTCCATGCCAGCGCCGGCACCGAGAGGACAGTGCGCATCGGCTTCCTCCATCACCGACGCCGACAACGTTAATGTTGCACCTCCTCACCTCCCGCAGCGGACGGGATTCGGCCGGATCTGTGACCACCAGTGAGGAAAGAGATAGTGTGGACACTATCATCTTGTTTTGATATGGAGAGGGTGAGAGAGCGAGATGCGAGAAACTCTATCAAACAAGAGGCTATAATGGAGTAAAACAATCTCTCCATGGCAGTGGTTTTAAATAGAATATGGGCGTTCCCGCAAAAAAGAACGAAAACTGGCGGACAATTTTTTAACGTACCAAGAAAGAAAACTCGATCAAAAACACGCCCCCGCTTCCAGGTCGCGAGAGTCATCGCACACACACACATAGACATAGACATGCATATCCGTGTTTACGTAAAATTCCATCTCCATCTCCAATCATATTTGTCCAACTCGCACATTATTTACGTTATTAATTATATACATGGCAATATTAACGTACATCATCTCTTGTTTGCGGGCGTCCGGACCGCTGCCACGGCCGCTCCTGACCAACCCGAACCCTCTTCACCACCTGCGCGTGCTTCCCGCCCGAAACGGTCAGCGCCGCATTCATGCCCGGCCAGAGCGGACGCGACCTCTCACTGGCGCGGACATTGAAGCAGCACGCCGGCCGAGAGAGCATCGCCTGCGCCACTTCCTGGTGCACGTGATTGCTCCGCGTTCAAAGGTCGCAATAGCCGGCCACAACATGCATGTAAAAATTTCTTGGGAGTCCATGCTACAGCTAGCTATCCTCCCCCAACTTGTCAATCTCTTCCAGTAGTACTAGTACTCCATGGCGCGATCCATCGACAAGCAGGCAGGAAAGTTATCGTATACTCGGTTTGCGGTGAGTGGCATGCCGAGCGACCATGTAGGGTCGAGTCGTGGAGGAGGGTGAGACACGAACGCGACAGACGTGGTTTAAACGTTGGTTTTGCTCGATGGCGTGATCCAACGAAACGAAGCGTTGGTTTCTCTCCGTTTCCATTTTTTCTCCGGAAAAACGGAAACTTTCCACTCCATTTTCATTCCTACTCCAAGGTTGCCCCGTTACAACATTCCATCAAATACAAAGGAAAACTAACACGCATGCTGATGCATCTCAATGATTCAAAGCTCATAGCCAATATTTACTTCACAACTAAAGACAAAAGTTGTGAGAGCGTGTATGAAAGAAAAACTACTGATGGGGTCACTATGACTTAAACCCTCAACCCTAAATAGGATTTAATTTCCAGGCCAGGTAGAACCTGTCAAAGGAAAGACGGCTGGAACTCTCGGATCATACGATGCTTTTGTGCAGTTCCACTAAAATCGAGATGAGCATCCCTGATGGCAAAGATATTAAAGAAGTGTGATTAGAATAATAGTACTAGCACTAGTTCGTGAGACATAAACTCATCACAAGTAGAAGCCGGTAGAAGTAGAGAAAGATCGACATGGAGATGGAGCTACGTGGGGAGCTGCGGCAGTGGAGCAAACCGGCTCCAAAAGGAAGATGGACTACCTAGGACGTCGGGCTGTAGCTAGAAGGGCGGTTGGGACGCGGCATCGGCCCATACCGCGGTGACCCCCGATTGGGACGCACTAACTGTGGATTTTCTCCCTCGACGATGTCGACCGCGTCTACGCAGAACATTGTTCCCTTCCCCCAACTGCGGGATCAGGCCGGATATGTGACCAACGGTGTGGCCACTGTCGTTCTATGCTTGTGAAGAGAGCAACCCAAGCAAGCAAGCTTGTAGCTTAGGCTCCTGTTAGTGTCTATATAGTGGTTTTCTTTTTCTCTCCATATCAACCATTTTATATTGCGTACGTGTCATTGAAGAGTGAAATGATGGCTGCTTCTTCCGACTAACTTACTGTGTGATTTGCCTCCTCCTTTAGTGGCCCCTACACGTACTCCCCCTACGTGTATGCAACAGTCACACTTACACATGGACGCAAAAACGTGCGCGACGCCCTAATGCATGCATGTCCGATCACACGACGGAACACACACGGTCACGCTCAAGTGCTCAACCTACACGTGCATGCACACACATACTCGCCCAGCTAGTGACCGTATAAACACTGGAAATGTATATATTGAGCGCAATGAGCGTATTATGAAGTCCACTGACCATATTTTTACAAATATACAGTGACAGACAGTGTATTTATCTCGTTTGAAATTAAGCCATATTAGCCGGAGAAGAGGCAGTATGGACTAGCATTACTTTGTTGTGTCCCGTCAACTTGTCGAATGAGGAGAAGCTTGCAGGACGAGAGAAGCTTGCGCTCGGTGGCTCACAGGACAAGGAGAAACTTTTGACTAATGCAAGCTCTCCTTCGCTCAGCCGGTGGACGTGCAACAGTTAATTCGGTGTCATATTGCCAGAAGCATTAATTGTACTAGTACTATTATTGTTGCACTTCCCGAAGAGGCGAACAGCCAAGCGCAAAGTTTACTAGTACTAGTACTACTACTATAGTCTATAGAGGTATGTACTATACTAGTACTAGGAACCGGATGGAGGAGCGTCTGCACTCTTATTATATTTTTAAAATGTCATAAAGCAATCTTCAACACATTTGGTTCTCTTCGAGGGTTCTCGCATGTGATAATGGAAGTTGATTGCATGGAACACTCGCCACAATTCTTGGTTAATTCTGCCTCATATCCTGTTACAAATAGGAGCGCTCGGTAATATTTCCTCTTTTTTGTTATTCAGCATGTAAACAGGTCAGCAAACCTTGCGGCGGATCTTTGTGCGAACCGTGCTTGCTGCACTTTGAATGTGGCTGAGAGCTGGCTTGATGAAACACCTCGCTTCCTACTTCTTTTTTTGCGGGGTACCTCGCTTCCTAGTGACCAGTGTCTTGGCTGATCGTCCTAAGAATGCTTATATATGAATAAAGCTCACTCATTTACCCGCCAAAAAGATTAAGCCATATTAACCGGAAAGGAGGGAGTATGGACTAGCACTACTTGTTGGTGTGTCCCATCAACTCGCAGAATGAGGAGAAGCTTGCGGGGCAAGGTGAAGCTCGCGCCTTTTGACTAATGCAATGTACCCTCGCCGAGGCGGTGGATATGCATCAGTTCATTCGGTGTCAGATTATCAGAGGCATACACTATACTAGTACCGAACATGCGAAGTACCATCATTGTTCAACTTCACGAAGAGGCGAAGAGCCAAGCGCAAGGTTTAGTAGTACAAGAAGTACTACTACTAGAACCGCATGGTGGAGCCTCTGTGCTCTTATTTTTTTAATCTCTGATAAAGTACACACTTATTCCAAAGAAGGGCGAAAACGGCAGCCCAGCATGTAATGATGATATTGATCAACCATGCTCGAATATATCTTGGCCTCCGTGCGAGCCCGTCTGTGTGTTCTCGCTCCTCGTCTCTCTCGAGGAACGGCAGGTTGGCCATTTTGCCGTCAATTGAGATCGGTTTGCTCACACTCCGGTCCCACATGTCAGTGATATGCCATGAGGAGGTGTGTTGACCGACTGTCCATCCGCGTACTTGGTTTTGCACCTTCATACTACTCCTCCCTCCGTCAAAGTTTACAGGGCGCGCTTCACTATGATGCATTTCTCTCAATGCATTTACACCACCAGAGAGACTTTACACGCATTTGGTTTAATGCCCAATTAATTAGGGCGTGGTAACTGCAATTTTCTCTCAATGTAGTACTACGGAGTGGAGTAAGTGCATGCATGTGTGTACCCGGGGTGGAAGCACTGCATGCATGTGTGTACGCATTATTTCCTCTAGTAACAGACGTCGTGCTATAACTACCAATGCTATTTTTCAGGCCGATCGCTAGTCGCTTTGGTCCCAGAGATTTTCTCTTTTTTCTGAAGCGCGCTCTATAAACAGTGACGGATGGAGTAGTATGAGTGGATTCAAAGAAGAGCGTATTGATGGTTGCTTCTTCCGAGCAACTTACAGTGGGAAAGGTGGGGCTTATGATTTGACTGCTCATTACTCACTTTTAGTGCGGCGCAACGACCGGTCTGAGTCTCCCATGCGGTTGTGCACTACCCCCTCGGTTCTTAAATATACTCCGGAGTATTTGTCTTTTCTAGAGATTTCAATGAGTGACTACTCAAATATTTGTCTTTTTAGATATTCAAATGGACTACTACATACGGATGTATATAGACATATTTTAGAGTGTAGATTCACTCATTTTGCTCCGTATGTAGTCACTTGTTGAAATCTCTAGAAAGACAAATATTTAGCAACGGAGAGAGTACACATACGAAGCAAAATGAGTGAATCTACACTCTAAAATATGCCCATCTGGAATTTGTAAAAAGACAAATACTTAGGAATGAAGGAGTATAATTTTGTGCATGGCACATAGACCCGAATGCCGAAGAGGCTTCTGGCAATGCTATCAAGCTTCCAGCATTTGTTTACATAATTGACATACTATACAAATAATTTTCCAGTGACATGAAATTGTACAATGGTGTGAGCTTTCAGCTTTTGTTTCGTGTGTCTTGCCATCGATGCTCTTTCGGAAACAATAAAAAACTAACTTCCTTGCTAATCAAAGCTAATATTTACATCACAACTGAAGACAAAGTTGTGAGAAGCTGTTAAATTAAAAATGATCCATGCTTTCATTGGCAGCAACGTCCCCCCAGCTCTGTCTAAATCAACAAGGCATGTTGGGAAAAAAGTAGCTGTCTGGAGCATGCAACATTCCGATCGTTTTGTGCAGTTCCACTAAAATAGAGCTGAGCATCCCTGTTCCAAAGATATTAAGTGTGATTATGATAATAGAGGACTGATGATGAAACAATAAACACAAAAATAGAAGTCGGTCACCTTTGCAATCTCTCTTAAGACTAACTAGTTGGAGAAGATTAGGCTCGGAGTTGGATGAGGAGGATAGAGCAAAACCAATCTCCCTTTGTGCAGTCGCACTGAAATATAGAGACGTTGCCCGTGTGACATTTTGGTAGAACTGCACAAAACACTCTTAAGAAAAAAGTGATTTTCGCAGTTCGCCAAAAGGTCGCAATAGCAACGAGGTGAAATGGATAGCCCTGTTTGCAAAAACAGAGGTAGAAAGGAAACAATTACCGGCCAATAACAGTTGATGACACATGCGACGACAAAAAAGAAGCATATTCCTTGTCCCAAGGAAAGATAACAACACGGTTGTGTTTGTCTAAAACAGTGTGAGGACGAGATTGCAATATGGAAAGTATGTCGGATGAGCTACGTTTTGGGCAAAGAACTATGGAAGATCCACATGCAGCGACTTGGGAAGACAGGCAGTGGAGCAAGGCCGGAGGGGATACCTGGAGGTCGTCGAGATGTAACTAGGTGAGCGGCGGCGGGCGGAATCTGCCCATACTGCGGCAGCGAGCAGGTGGCATAGGCCCTACCAAGCCGGAGCTTGGTCATAGAGAACGGCGTGTACCGCAGATCGGGACATGCTGCCTCGGCGCCGTCGAACGGAGAAACGATGCACATCCTCCCTTTCCGCCGGCGGACGAGATGCGGCCAAATCAGTGACCAACAGTGAGAGCGAGAGAGAGAGGCCACCGCAGCCTTTTGTGAGATACTCTGAAGAGGGACAGACCAGGCAGGCAGGCTCCATTGTATATAGTGGAGCGGACTACCTTTTTCTCCATAAAAATCATTTTATATTCTGTGTATGTGCCATTGAGCGATATAACTTTATTTAAAAATAACGTGCCAACGCATCAAGTCAAACTTTGTTTCGTGCACGCGTGGTACACGACGTCTGTAGGTAAACAACCTCTACACGCGTTCAAATTAGCACGTGGGCTGCCATTTCGTACAGAAATGAGCCCCACCGTGTACCCGCGCGGGTGTGGCTGGGCACGAAGCGTGAGTACGTGCACGGTGCACCTATTCTCTTCTTGTATACGTACACCACCTACGTGGGGTTGTGTGAGAGAGATACAAACGTAGAGAGATAGTATAGTGTGTGGGTTCATGAGAGTTTTTGGGGGGTGGGGTGGGGTCGATCAAAAAATGTAACATATGCAATGTGTGTGAAATAGAGTCCTAGATATATCATATATATAGAGGGGGCGATCCACGAGAAGAGAGTGGAGGTATCATCGGCTTGAGGTGTCCATAGAATTGAAGAGAGGGATGATGTGTGTGTGTGTGTGCGTGCGAGATCGATAAAGAGCGCCATCGAATTTGTGTGTGCCCACGTTAATGATATAGACTGGCTGGCCTATTGGAACGTGAGAGGGGACAGGTGCAGTTTGTCTTTGAGGCATGGATACCTACCTATAGCGCTCGACTATCGGTGTGTGGTGGGGGGAGGGAGGCCTAATTAACTATAGAGGTACAATGGCTGGTATATGTGTGGACGAGGAGAGAGACCTACCTCATGTATTAAGAGAGATCGATCTACCTCATGTATTAAGGGAGATCGATCGGCATCCATGCATATGTGTAGGAGAGGAATAAGGTTGGGAGAGAGACAGAGCTAGAGTGTTGGAGGGGGTGGTAGTGGAGTTGCTTCTAACAAATGGTGGGATAGGCTTGCTAGAAAACCGGAGGGCACGCCTACAATATCAATAAGAGAGGGGATGGCTGCTTGTCTGTGCACATGCGTGTGAGAGACGGGTCAGGAGGAATGCACGAATGATGAGGGGGGCGATATGGCTGTGGTAAGCAGACATAACTACATAGGAAGATCAATCTTCCTTTGTCAGAGAAAGGAGAGACATAACTTGTGAGGTACATCGATTGATGGGGGGAATAGTTAAAGTCGGCCTAGGTATATGTTGGGAGATCGATCGGTATACATGCATGTGTTTGTTAGAAGCAAATGAGGCGCGGGGAGAAGGATTGAGAGAGAGGGATGCATCTAGGAGGTGGTGCGAGAGTCATACTATATCGAGGGGGGAAGATTGTGCGAGTACGAGATCGATGAAAAGAGTGGTGGGGGTGAGGCATGAATGGTGATAAGAGAAGAGGGGAAGCTTGTGTTTGGTGTTAGGCACACCTGGCTAGAGAGGCATATCGATTGATGTGTGCCGTAAAGAAGGAGCTGGGGGTCTACACACACTGTGGGTGAATGACCTAAAGTGAAAGACGAATTTGCGCGATGGAGCTAGAGAATGCTGAGGGAGGGTGAGAGGGATGCGGGTGTGTGCATGCACGAGAGAAAGTTAGCGCTAGCTAGCTACAAAGATAAGAGGATTGTGTGGGTGTAAAAGACGAATAGAGCTCATACTTCGTTATAAAAAGCGAGTTCGGATATTTGAAGAATTTATCATAGTGTTTTAAACCGACACATGTGTGAATATATATAACGGTGATACACATGGTGTGTGTCGGTGTACAAAAAAAGAGGGGTACACTTTTTGTACCCCTATAACTGTGCACGGGCAGTCTGAGCCACGGGCACCACCACACTGAGCAAGGCAAGGGAGGTGAGCCAAGGTAAGGCCGAAGCTCAGGAGAAGCAGAACGACGCCAAGACCAAGACCACAAAGAGCAAAGGGGACGAAGCGGACCCCCCTGGCAAGATCCTTGCCGGGAGGCGGTTTTAGCAAACCCGGCAAGACCCTTGCCGTGGCAGCTCGCCCCACACCTACGGAGTAAGTCACCCTTGATTCCACTGCCCCCATGGGGCAAGGATTCGGGAGACATCCCCGTGGTGGGATGCAGATCTTTGTGAAGACATTCAAGATCAGATACACCCTTTAGAAGATGATGATCCTTGGCGGGAATCCAGCCAAGGAGGACCACAAGGCCCCCGGCAAGAGCCTTGCCGAGGATGACAGCAGGCGCCACGGCAAGACCCTTGCCAGGGCCTCGGCAAGGCCCTTTCCAAGAACACCCGTAGGGCCACCATCAGGCCCACGCCAGTCAAACCTCCACCGCCGTTCGCATGCAGCTGCCGACCCAACCAGCTGGGCAGGCACCTGCGTGGCGGCATGCAGTTCTTCGTGGAGACCCACCACTGCGCCACCTCAGCTGCCTGCCTGCCTACATGGCACCGCGGGCGCCGCTGGCCAGGGCGCGTGTCAACACGAGAGGGAGCGGCGACGGACAAGACAGGGCTCTCCCCCGTCCCCGATAAAGTAGGGACACCTGGGCAAGACGCATTAAATGCGCCTTGTCATGTAATGCAAGGGATAACCTCACATCACTGTACCCTTTTGCACCTCCTGTGTGCCACTGTGGCAACCCCTTTCCTATAAAAGGAGGCCCGAGGCGACCAGGAGGAGGATTCGGCTTTTTGGAGCTCCTCACGCCCCATAGCTAGCTCAAGAACACAGATATACAATCCACCAAAGCAGGAGTAGGGTTTTACAAATCCTCGCGGCCCAAACCTGGCTAAACGAACCGTGTGCTATCTGTTTGATCCGCTCTTCTCACAACCCCGCGCCCCGCAACCGTAGTAGGGATTCTTGTGATCACATAGGTGTCGTTCCCACCGACATCTTTGGCGCGCCAGGTAGGGGGGTGCAGTTGTGAGAATCGGCTTTAGCAGTTAGTTCGACGCTTCTTCATCGTCATGGCGCCCAAGAAGAAGACGACGGTGGTGGTTGGCCCGTCGGAAGCCGGACATCCCGTCCCGATGCGGGCGAGCAGCGGACCGGTCGCAGAAAGGACCCGGGGCGCCGTTTGTGAACACCAACACCGTCCCAGCAGCCGGAGTTTGGGAGGCGGCGATGTTCGTGCGCCTGGTAAGGGGCCGCACGCCGCCAAATCCAAAGATGGAGCCAGGCCCTCCGCGGGTGGCGCGGGGCCTTCCAAGATCGCTGCCACCCCACCCGAAGGTGATGCGAGGGCCTCCAAGACTCCCACGCCGGCGCCGACAGTGCGCTCCTCTCAAGCGGCGCGCGACGAATGGCGTAATCACGCTGAAGACCCCAGGCGTCGCCGCGGGAAGAGCCCTGAGCGCCACTCCCGGGAGGTAGAAGACCTGCCCGCTCGCCGAGGCGTTGGTGAAGTTGGCATGCAACCGCGGGGTCGTGATAGAGCTCCTTCTGACATGGTCAGAAGTCGAAGCGCGTCGCGATCCGTGCAAGTTTCGCTTCCACCAACACCAGCAGAAGCCCTGGCGTGCGCGCAGTTGCTCCTCGATTTTCCTCCCACTACGGGGAAACTCGACGAATGGAGAGCCACTATCCGAAGCCTTGTTGCGGTGGCCAACAAAGACGAACCGAGTCCGGTGGAGCCCCCGGGTCAACGCTCCGACGGAGTCCCACGCACCAGTGGCAGGAAACCCGGCGGCGCCGCGACCACGGTGCACTCGCCTCCTTCCCGCCCGGTACCGCGGATGCCAGCCCGTCGCGACGTTACGGGTGACGAAATGTCCATAGCGTCGTCCGACCCACGGACCCACTGTGACCAGCGCCAATTCCTTCGGGAACGAGAACATGAAGACGCTCGAACCACTATCGAGCGCCGGCACGGAGCGCGCCACCAGTCAGACAGGCGAGCAGGGCCTGCTGTGAACCACCCGGCACCGGACAGCCCTAGAGGCCTACCTTACGAGGTAGGCTGTCCAGCTTTTACCCGAGAGCTGCGGCAGTTCGAGTGGCCCACTCACCGCACCTTCAAACCTGACGTGGGCGAAAAGTACAGTGGCAAGACCCACCCGTCCGAGTTCCTCAGCATCTACACCATTGCGATGCAAGCTGCTGGAGCCCGCGACGATAAGGTGCTTGCGAATTACTTTCCGTTGCCTCTTAAACCCAACGCCATGTCATGGTAGACTCTATTTCCTCCTGGTCGGATTTGTGCCATGAGTTTGTGGGCGCCTTTACTGGAGGCCACCAAGCCCATGGCCAAGCGAGCGACCTGTGTCACGACCGGGTTTTCCGGGTATAAATTTCCAGAAAAAGACCATCACGCTCATCAGCCCCAGGATTACTGTTAGCTGATGAGGCTCCAACTTGATACAGAAATTCCAAGCAAAATACAAAATATGTAGTACAAGACCATTTTGGCCTGTGAGTACAACAATTGGGTTTCTAGTGGTCGATGGCGGAAGCGGTTTGAGAGACATCAGTGTCTATGGGACTCCATTTCCCACAGGAACAGCTGACCAGGTTAACTCCTATCTTCGCGAGGCTGCTATCACCGTTGCTTATGTCCCGAGGCTGTCATCGCCACGCTCCTCTCCAAGCAAGCAATCTGGCCAAGACAATAGCCAGGGACAAGCCAGTGAGTACTTTGAATGTACTCGCAAACATTAAGAACACAGGTATAATATAATTGATAATCATGCACTGAAAATTTCCATGATCACATCGTCAGTCATAAATAAAACATCTTTTATGCATGCAAGCGGGTTATTTTCATGCAACATGAATAAGCAGTAATAGAGTGGGAATAAAATGCCGCAGTCGGGTGTCTGAGCGACACCACATAAAGGGCTTTAAAAGAAATGCCACAGTCGGGCGTCTGAGCGACACCACATAAAGGGCTTTAAAAGAAATGCCACAGTCGGGCGTCTGAGCGACACCACATAAAGGGCTTTAAAAGAAATGCCACAGTCGGGCGTCTGAGCGACACCACATAAAGGGCTTTAAAAGAAATGCCACAGTCGGGCGTCTTGAGCGACACCACATAAAGGGCTTTAAAAGAAATGCCACAGTCGGGCGTCTGAGCGACACCACATAAAGGGCTTTAAAAGAAATGCCACAGTCGGGCGTCTGAGCGACACCACATAAGGGGCTTTAAAAGAAATGCCACAGTCGGGCGTCTGAGCGACACCACATAAAGGGCTTATAAGATAAATAATCACAATGAATATCCAGGAGGTAGAACCATCCCAGGGATACAAATAATGCAACGGGTTAGTCCATCACAAAATAATAATCATGGTCCTCACAAGTAACTAGTCGGTATCCAAGTTTGGTTTAACAATATTTCACCTCCGAAGACCGACACTAAGACCAACACTTGACCCATCCCAGACTGTAATCCTTAACCATGGACACGGCTATTCGAATAGGTTTAATCTCTGCAGAGGGGGTACTCTTTACCCACGAGTAACGGATTCCTTTAGTCCATCGGGAGTAATTCCGTCTACGGCCTTTTAGTTGAAAACACGCCTAACTTGCACACACCAGCTTAACTCATCGGTGTCTGGAATCACCCATGACACTTGTTAAGAAAAACTCTAAGTGGGGAGGCTACAACCTCGCGTAGCATGGGATCAAATTTATATCGCGCGCTCTAAGGGGTGGCCTCCCCTCTCGGTCCCAACCGGAAACACCCATGCCCCCGGACCAGGTGGCCTGCCTACCGGCTACAACCGGTATCTTCCACCATGGCCTCTCTGTACGGTGTGTGCTTGAAAGGGGTTGACGACTTACTGAACCGTACCCTACCTGCGGCAGGGACAAGTGGTAGTACAAAACAAGTATGGGGGTTACTGGATCAAGACTCGATCTACGGTCGACTCAGGAGGTTCATAAATTCCCTACATGACATGTATAACAAATATATTTCAACCAACAAGATCACCACTCAATATACCTTACCATGCCATACCGGACATAACCGTCCCGACGGAGACCGGCGATAAGCTCACGCCTACCCAAGGCAGAGGCTTTCCCGGATTTATTTCCGGCATGCATGCAAGGCACATGAGGATGATTACCATCACAAGTATATTCATTTCCAACAGCAAGGAAATCACTAATTATGCATTCATACAAATGATCATATCACATGAAATAACAAGTTCTCCGATATAAGGTGGTGTTATAAACGTGTCAACTATCACACCAAAATATTATTCCGGGGTTCAGAATGCTTGCCTTCATGGTGTGGAAAGGCAGGGTGCACTCCAAAACTTTTGAAAGCTTCCTTCTCTCCCAAAAATCCTATTTTCAAAAATATGCAAATAACACATATTTCAAAAACAGTACAAAAAATTTTTTTGGAAAATTTTCAAATAAATCTTAAAATAAACTAGACAATATTTGAGAGACGTAGGAAAAAGAATTAATTCATTTGGAGTTATATTTAAAAAGTTATAGGCAGTCAAAGTTGTGGTCAAAATCTGTTATTTAAAATAAAATAAAAAAGAAAACGTTTCAGAGGGGAATACGCTTTCGGAGCGGGGGAAACGTACTGGGGTGGATTACGCCTTCACTTAACCCACGTGGATAGGTACAGGGTCACTGACAGTGGGTCCAGGGGGCCCATTGGTCAGGTTTGACCAGTCGCCGCGCCTCCTTCTTCCTCCTTTGTCCGAGCGGGGCAAGGTTCCGGCGTTGCTCGCCGGCGAACGGCGGCACCGTTCGAGAAACCGTAGCCATCCACGGGCTCAGGGGGTCAAGGCGGTCCCGTCGGTGGTTGCTACGGTCTCGGGGGTGGACGGAGTCGTCGGCAGTGAGCTTCGCGGCGGAGGGAGCTTCAGGAGCAAAGTGTGTTTGGGGCTACGGTGGTTCCCGATCAAAATTGAGTAGGGGGATGGGTTCATGGGAGGAAGAGAGAGTTCCTGGTGAAGAGAACGGTGAGTGGGAGGCCCTGGTGGTGCCGAAATGGCCGGGGCAGTGGCGGCGGCTGCGGTTGCCGGAGGTGGGGAAGGAGACCTCCCCGGGTCGATTGGCTGCCAATGGGGGTCCTCGGGAGATGGCTTGGGCCTGCCTGCGTGCGGAGATGAGCTCGGGGCTCCTTAAATGGGCGAGCCAAGGCGGTTCCGCGGCGGCCGTGGATAAGGTCTCCGGTGACCGCCATTCTGTAGCTTGCAGGCAACGTGGCGTGGCTGGGGATGATGGCAGGAGCTAGCGGACGAGTGGGCACTGCTCCAGGGGCAAGCTGGCGAGCGGGAGAGGCTCGGGCGGCGCCGACCTGAGCAGGGGCTGTCGGGCGGCCGTGGCGGCTAGCTACTGGCTTGCCGGAGCCGTGGCGAGGGGCTCTTGGCGCGTTGCCATGAGAAGGGGAGCGCGTGGCGTGGTGCTGCAGAGCGAGCCAAAACCAGGGGGGCCAGCGTGTCGGCTCGACGCACGTGCGTGCCAAACGCACGCTCTGCTCGCGCTCTGGGCGTGCACGGGACGTGCTCGTCGTAATGCCAGGGCCTGCTACAGGGCTTGGGTGAGGCTGGCACTTAACAGACCCAGGTTAGGAGTAACTGGGAGCCTAGTGGACAAGTTGGTTTGATCAAAGGTACAAGCTCACAGTGCAATGTCAAAATTCATGTCAAAGCTGTTCATGCACTCTAGGTGTTTGACAAAATGCCACAGGCACCTAGGCATTTCTTGGAGTGGCCAAAACTTCCAGAGTGGGGTCTCTATAGATGAATAAGAGGGTGGTGGGGTTAGTTTGTGAAAAGCACAAACTTGTTAGTGCAAGTTTTGCAAAACTTCAGTTCTGGACAGGAAATAAATGACATTATTTCATGAACCAAAAATATTCAAATGGGTGCATGCTCCTGGACTTAGGGGTTTGGTAGGGCTGTCTACAAGTAGGAGAAGGCACAAGGTTACTGGAGCAAAAATAAATAGGGTTGCAGTAGAAATCACAAGGCTGGACCAGAATGGAAAAGAGGTTGATTCACTCAAAAATTTCAAAGAACAGCACTAGGTTTTTGCATAAAGTTGAATCATATGCTACTACCAACATCCCATAATTTTGGTGGAGGCCAGAAAGAAATATTTAAATGGGTTGTAGTGCAAAATTGCACTCTGGACCAGAGAAGAAAAAATTGATGCAGAGCTCAACATATTACATGAATAAAAGATATTTTTGTATAGAAGTGATTTAAAAACATCACATGACATCTCCAAATTTTGGTTGGAATTTTAGGTGAATTTATCAAATGGTTGTAGTTCAAATATGGCCATATAACCTTGAAAAACCATTTTTCAAGAGAAAAAAAAGATCAAGCAAATTAATTATGTAATTAGTTATACTGATAAAAGAAAAGTTTTTCTTGAGAGGTTAAACAAGTCCTATAACATATTTGAAAGGTTTTCACTTTAGGGAACAACTCCATGATAATAAGAAAGGAAATGTTTAAAAAAATCAAAAGGGAGTCCAAAAAAAATCAAAGTTTTAATTCCTGGCAAAATTTTAATTTAATAAAACAAGGCCAAAAATTTGGGGTGTCACAACCTGCACGTCATTCCCCAGAAGGGAGGCGAGAGTCTCCGCAAGTATATACAAAGGTTCAGCCGGATACAGTACAATATCTCTGATGTTCACCCTGCCGCCATCATTAGCGCGTTCCATCAGAACGTGCGTAACCGCAAGATGCGCGAAGAGCTGGCAATGAACAAGGTGAAAGATGTAGCAGAACTCTATGTTCTTGCTGACAGATGTGCCCGGACTGAGGAGGGAAGGAAGTACCCTGGCGAAGACGCCGGCGTGGAAACCGACTCCTCAGATGAAGATACTGGCGCCCCGGCGAAGAAGGGCCGGCGCCGCAACAGGAAGCGCAAAGGTAAATCCGTGCTTGCCGTAGAGGAATCTGATGACACCGGCTCCACCAAGAAAACCAAGGCTGATGACCCCCGCAAGGAAATTGCCGGATGTGTCGCCTGTCGGGCCTTGGCGGTTGCCGAGAAGCCAGGAAAATCCGACAAGCGATACTGCAAGATCCATCACACCAAAGGCCATGCTCTCCAAGACTGCCAATAGGTTGAGCTCCTCGCTGAGAAGCAGAGGGATGAATATGAGAGGGGGACAAGGAGAAGGGCCAAGACGGTGCTAAGGGGTCCGGCAAGAAGCGTGACGGCCAGGCGGGCCGTCGCGGCAAGGATAAACAACAGGAGAGGCCCGCCCGGGGCCGTGAAAAAAAGCCAGAAGACGACGATCACGAAGAGGACGACGAATCCAGCGACCAAGAGTTTTAGAAAGCTACAGAGTCCATGTGCGTCGATGGTGGCGCCTCGCTGCATACTTCTCACCGCCAGCTTAAACAGTGGGCGCGAGAGATTACAGCAGCAGAGCCATCGTTTGATGCCCAAAGGCCGCTGAAGTGGTCCAGCACACCTATCATTTTTGACACTGAGGATCACCCTGATGGCACTACTGCGGTCGGGTGCTTGCCATTGTTGGTTTCACCAACAATATGCAACCTCAAGGTGACAAAGATGCTAGTCGATGGCGGGGCCGGTCTAAACTTGATCTCACCTGCCGTGATCGAGAAACTGCAGATTCTTGATGGAGACCTCGAAGAGACGGGCACGTTTCAGGGGGTCAATCCGGGAAGAAGCCAACCTAAGGGAAAGGTCACGCTGCCTGTGACTTTTGGAAGCAATCTGAACTACAGGACGGAGAGGATCGTGTTTGATGTTGCCAAGATCCCCTTACCTTACAACGGGATCCTTGGCCGCTCAGCGCTGGCCAAGTTCATGGCGGCGTCACACTACGCCTACAACACCCTGAAGATGCCAGGACCTATGACGATCATCACCATCCCCTCCGATAAGAAAGATGCGTTGATTTGCGCTGACCAACTATAATAGCAAGCAGTTGCAGCAGCTGCTGCCACTAGGGCACTTGCTCCTGCTGCTGGGACCCCGGGAGGGAAGAAGAAGAAGAAGACCGGTGAGACCTCGGACACCCACTCCGGCAAGCGCACCTCTTCGGAGTGTAGCGCTCCCGTCGAGGACGTGCCAGAGAGCTCCACCAGCGGAAACAAGAAGCCCAGGGCCATACCGCCGAGAACCAAGAAGGTTTCTGTCAATAAGGACGGCACGGGAGGGGCTTTCACCATAAGCTCCACCCTTGACAACAAATAGGAAGCCACGCTCGTCACCTTCCTGCGGGCGAATGTCGATGTGTTTGCATGGCAAGCTTCCGACATCCCCGGCGTTCCCAGGGAGGTGATTGAGCACCACGTGTTGTCTGTGCTCATGCGCGGCCCGTCAAGCAGAAGGTCAGAAAGCAAGCTTTGGAACGACAAGAGTTCATCACAGAGGAGATCCGGAAACTGGAAGCAACGGGTTTGGTAAGAGGAGTGCTCCATCCAATGTGGTTGGCCAATCCGGTCGTAGTGCGCAAGGCTAATGGGAAGTGGAGATTGTGTATTAATTACACAGATATCAATAAGGCTTGTCCTAAGGACCCCTTCCCGTTGCCGCGCATCGACCGGACTGTTGACTCCACAGCTGGGTGTGATCTGTTGTCATTCCTCGATGCCTACTCCGGCTACCACCAGATCTTCATGACAAGAGAAGACGAAGAGAAAACAGCATTCATCACCCCATGTGGTACGTATTGTTTCATGTGGATGCCTTTCGGGCTAAAGAGTGCTGGTTCGACGTTTGCAAGGGCAGTCCAGATTGGTTTTGAACCCCAGCTCCATAGAAATATGGAAGCTTATATGGATGACATAGTGGTCAAAACCAAGGACAGGGCAACCCTCATACCGGATTTGCAAGAAAAATTTGCAAACCTGCGCAAGATCAATCTCAAGTTGAACCCTGAGAAGTGTGTCTTTGGCGTCCCGTCCGGCAAGCTTCTCGGGTTCTTTGTGTCACAGCATGGGATAGAGGCTAATCCGGACAAGATCAAAGCTATAGAGCAGATTGAAGCACCCAAGCGAATCAAGGATGTGCGTCGGCTTGCTGGTTGCGTCGCCGCCATGGGCAGATTCATTTCCAAGTCTGCCGAGCGCGCCCTTCCCTTTTTCAAGATCCTGAAAAAGGCGGCCCAATGGAGTGGATGCCAGAAGCCGAAGCAGCATTGCAAGATTTGAAGAAGTACCTCTCCTCCGCGCCAATACTAGTTGCGCCTAGGCCACAGGAGCCGTTGCTGCTATACCTGGCGGCAACAAACCAGGTGGTCAGCGCCGCACTAGTGGCGCAGAGAGAGGTTGACGATGAGGTAATGGCAGCGACAGAGCCCGACACCACCAATGCAGAGACGACACAGCCAGTTGAAGTGCCGCCGAAGAAGAAAATGATGCAGCACCCGGTCTACTTTGTTAGTTCCCTCCTGCAGGGAGCTAGATCAAGGTACTCCGGCGTGCAGAAACTGCTCTTCGGCCTTCTTATGGCCTCGAGGAAGCTGCGTCACTACTTCCAGGCACACGAGATCACTGTCGTCACTCGCCTCCCTCTGCAACGGATATTGCACAATCCAGATGCAACGGGAAGAATTGTGGAATGGGCACTGGAGCTGTCCAGCTTTGGCCTCAAGTTTGAAAGTACTTCGACGATTCAGAGCCAAGCCCTGGCGGAGTTCATTGCAGAGTGGACCGCAATGCCTGACGAAGAAGCCCAAGAGACTGCTCTCCCCGGCAAGGAGGCAAGTTGCAGTTGGATCATGTACTTTGATGGAGATTTCTCCTTACACGGCACCGGGGCTGGCGTACTGCTTGTCGCGCCCACCGGAGAGGACCTCAAGTACATGATCCAGATGCACTTCCCCAGGGAGGTGTCAACAAACAATACGGCTGAGTACGAAGGGCTGCTTGCTGGTCTTAGGATCGCGGCGGACCTCGAAATCAAGAAGCTCATTGTCAGGGGCGACTCGCGGCTCATCGTCAAGCAAGTCAACAAGGACTACCAGAGCCCGTTGATGAAGGCCTACGTCGATGAAGTGAGAAAGCTGGAAGAGCGTTTCGACGGTATATAGGCTGAATACGTTCCCCGAGCGGAGAACGATATCGCCGATTACCTGTCAAAACGCGCTGCCCTTAAGCTACCTGTGGAACCAGGTACCTTTGTGCTCCAGCTAACTCAACCATCTGTTGATCCATCAATAGAGCAGAACAAGAGGAGGAAATTAGGACCCGGCAAGTACTTTCCCGCCGAGCTCCCCGGAGCCGCCGGCAAGGATGTTGCCGGGGATACTGAACCCGCCACGGGACGGCTAGCTCCGGCGGAGCGTCAAGCTCTTGCCGTCGAGACAGCCGCTCCCATAGCGGAGGAAATGCCTTTAGTCCTCGCCGTCGAGCCCCAGGCTCCAGCGTGGGCACAGCATACCGTCTGATTCCTCCAAATAGGGGAACTTCCTGAAGAGCAGGAAGAAACAGAAAAGGTAGCCCGTCGCTCTACCATGTACCAGTTCGTTGATGACGTCCTATACAGAAAGAGGCCGAACGGTGTGAAATTGAAGTGTATCCCTCAGGAGGAAGGACTGGAGCTGTTGGCGGAGATACACGGAGGCAGATGTGGATCCCACATCGGGTCAAGGGCCCTTGCCGGCAAGGCATTTCGGCAAGGCTTCTTCTGGCCCACCGCCCTCCAGGATGCGACGACACTAGTCACCAGGTGTGAAGCGTGTCAGTTCCATTCAAAGAAGCTTCATCAGCCAGCTCAAGCCCTTCAAACCATTCCTCTCTCCTGGCCCTTCTCGGTCTGGGGGCTCGACATACTGGGCCCTTTCCCCCGCACTGTTGGGGGCTTTGAGTACTTGTACGTTGCAATCGACAAGTTCACAAAGTGGCCGGAGGTGGAGGCAGTGAGGAAGGTCACAGCTCAGTCAGCCATCAAGTTCTTCAAGGGACTAGTGTGCCGTTTTGGTGTACCCAACAGGGTCATCACCAACAACGGCACATAGTTCACAAGCCGCACCTTCATGCAATATATCCAAGACATCGGCAGCAAAGTCTGTTTCGCTTCCGTTGCTCACCCACGAAGCAATGGTCAAGCTGAGAGGGCAAACACTGAAGTACTGCGAGGCTTAAGGACCAAGACCTTTGACAGGCTGCACAAGAGTGGAAGCCGCTGGATTGATGAGTTGCCGACGGTTCTTTGGTCGATCAGGACGACGCCAAATTGAGCCACAGGCCAGACACCCTTTGCCCTAGTATACGGGGCAGAAGCAGTTCTCCCCACTGAACTCATATACGGGTCACCTTGAGTGCTCGCTTATGATGAGCTTGAGCAAGAGCAACTGTGGCAAGATGACGCAATGCTCCTTGAGGAAGATCGTCATCGGGCGGCTGTGAGAGCAGCACTCTACCAACAAGCCTTGCGCCGCTACCATAGCCGCAAGGTTCATGCCCGAAGCCTTGAGGAAGGCGACCTTGTCCTTCGGCGCGTTCAGTCGGCCAAGAATTCCAACAAGTTGATGCCAAAGTGGGAAGGCCCTTATCGGGTAATACGAGTCACCAGGCCCGGCACAGTCCACCTGGAGACCGAAGATGCTGTTCCGGTGAGTAACTCCTGGAACATTGAGCATCTTCGCAAGTTTTACCCGTGAGGCGCGGCTTGCCGAGGCCCCCGGCAAGCCACCTTTTGTACAAGCATTGCCGATGATGCATGTAACCCTTTGTACAAAGCCAGGCGCAGACACTGAGCATAAATAAGTGAAGCGCTGGCGCCCTAAGTTATAGCATGCATGCTAGGTCGAGTCTCGTCCTTGGTTAGGGTTGATAGTGCTTAGCGGCGACTAACCCCTAGCTTAGAGGTCGAGTGTGCATCTCTTTGTCTTTCTTTTGTCTTGTTTGGTTCACAGGACACATGGATATCCGTGCCGAACCACTTCGGGAGGAAAATAAGATGAACATACCAACATCTAGCCCCCGGCAAGCCAGCATTGCCGGGGGCTGCAAGAGCAAAGATTCACCCACGGCGAACCAGGGTAGCCGGGGGCTGCATCTTCAAATAAGTCCTTCATCCCTTATCATGCATTCCATTATAGACTAAGGTATGTGAAACCTCGTTTTCCCCTAAGCTACCGTGCTCCCATAACTCTAGGCCCTAGGGCTCGTTCCTGGGGCCAAGTTTGGTCGTAGTCGCGGCAGCGAAAGGATGAAATAAGGAGCCAGAACCCGCCTCATCCCTGCCTCCGCCAAAGGCGTGAGGAAGGTCGAGCGAAGTGGGGAGATGGCAAGGCCTGTGGCCGGGTAAGGAAATGTTTATCTTGAAGATATCAAGGATTTACTCCTTGTTGTGGGTTCCACCCGCAAACAAATGACCCGGCAAGCATCCCTTTTTCATTAAAAACATTCCACTCAGGTACAGTCCATAGGGAATGAAAAACATGAATGATGGGATTACAAGTTTTAAATTCAACAAAGCCCGAAGGCTTACAAACTAAAAAGAGATAAGGTGCTTGTAATCCCTTTCTTGTCCCTCTCCTCAGGAGACAGGTCAAGGAGGCGAAAGAGACAAAAGGAGCGCCTAGGCGAGCTATGGGTGGCAGAAGACACCAAGAGAACATCTTGGTGCCGTCCAAAGGTTGGATGGTGATGGCGGCCCCGGAAGCAGAGCTCGAAGACGAGGCGGGAGGACGTCAGCACGCGTCGAAGGCGTCGGTGCCCGCGTACTCCGACTTGACGGCCTTGCCACCCGCCCTCTTCCTCTTCCATAGCCTCCCAATGCCAGCCGCCCAAGGAGACGACCCCGAGAAGTTCAGGGAGCCGGCGACGCGGATGATGGGGTCGTCGGTGCCGCACGGAGCGGCACCCGACACCTAATCGGACCCGTCATCTTGCCGCCTACTACCCTCGTCGTCGCTGCCGCTGTCCTCCTCGTCACTCCCGCCCGAGGAGGAGTCTTCACTATCAGAAGAGCTCTCCACGCAGCACCTTGCACGGGTCCCAAAGCACCCGAAGACCTTGACGGAGAGAAGGCCACCCTCCATCAGCTTAAAAAGGAGAGTGAGCCCCTCCGTCAAGCGGTGGATATGGGCAAACGTCTTCCATCCCCGATGGAGATACATCACGTGAGGGGCAGGGAAGTCGACGCGGGCCCGCGTGCCACTGATCCCGCAGCCCCTCATGTGCAGCCACAACGACTCCGGCGGATCCACCTCCCTCTCCC
Organism: Triticum urartu; assembly: GCF_056163025.1. Classification (NCBI taxonomy): domain Eukaryota; kingdom Viridiplantae; phylum Streptophyta; class Magnoliopsida; order Poales; family Poaceae; genus Triticum; species Triticum urartu. The sequence goes on from NC_141877.1 coordinate 534,876,204, forward strand.
GCGCCAATGGAGTCGGGAGACGAAGGCGACGGTGAGGCGGCCGGCGCAGCCTGACGAAGAACTCGCAAGGGTCATCCCCAACGTGGCCCTCCATGGGGGGAGGAACTGCTGGCGGAGGCGAGGCCGGCGCGCCGCCCCGTCCTCCTCTTCCCCGAGTGCCTCGGCCTCGCCCACGGCCTCGCCCCCTCCCCCTTCCCCTCGCGGCTGGCTCTGCCACCACAGGTGCAGGAGAAGGAGGGACGCGTTGTCGAGCGGCGACCCTCACCGCCACCGTTGAAGGACCAAGATTCCCTCTCTCCATGGCGAATGGAAGAGGGGAGCAGAAGCTGAAGGAAGGAGGAGATGAAGGAATGCGGGACGCCATCCCCCCCCCCTCCCGCTCTTTATAAAGGAACGGGGTGGGGGCTCGGCCGCCCCGCTCAGCCAATCAAGACACGGAAGGCGCAGGGAACTGGGACCGACCCGCCGCCCTAGCCCGCGGCGGCCCGGTTTCCCGCCTCCACCTTTCGCCACCCCAAGCGCATGAGAGCCATGTGGCAGGCGTGCAGGACCGAGGCGACGGGTGAGGCGACCTCTCCCTACCCCGTGATCGTAGGGAGTGGACGCCTTGAAGACCACGCCTCGGCCCCGTTCAGTAAATGGGCCGTGCCTCCATGCCTCCCTCCGTTTATGGGGAGGGCGCGAACCGACCCCTTTACTACGACGTGACGCATGCATGTAGAGCTCAGCCCCACGCATGCCGCCCACGTCAGACACGCCTCCCCGCGCCGCGCCACGCGCGGGAAGTGTGGGGAGCACAGCGGCGAAGAAACTTACCGCAGTAAAAACCGCCCCGCCTGCCCGCGCACCGTTTTTGGGCCTAGCCCAATGACGCGATTGCGCTTACGTGTGGCCCAGGCCCGGGGGCTCCTGTCGGTGTACAAAAAGATGGGTACACTTTTTGTACCCCTATAACTGTGCACGGGCAGTCTGAGCCATGGGCACCACCACACTGAGCAAGGCAAGGGAGGTGAGCCAAGGTAAGGCTGAAGCTCAGGAGAAGCAGAACGACGCCGAGACCAAGACCACAAAGAGCAAAGGGGGCGAAGCGGACCCCCCCCCCCCCCCGGCAAGATCCTTGCCGGGAGGCGGTTTTAGCAAACCCGGCAAGACCCTTGCCGTGGCAGCTCGCCCCACACCTACGGAGTAAGTCACCCTTGAGTCCACTGCCCCCATGGGGCAAGGATTCGGGAGACATCCCCGTGGTGGCATGCAGATCTTTGTGAAGACATTCAAGATCAGATACACCCTTTAGAAGATGATGATCCTTGGCGGGATCCCAGCCAAGGAGGACCACAAGGCCCCGGCAAGAGCCTTGCCGGGGATGACAGCAGGCGCCACAGCAAGACCCTTGTCGGGGCCCCGGCAAGGCCCTTGCCAAGAACACCCGTAGGGCCACCATCAGGCCCATGCCAGTCAAACCTCCACCGCCGTTTGCATGCAGCTACCGACCCAACCAGCTGGGCAGGCACCTGCGTGGCGGCATGCGGGTCTTCGAGGAGACCCACCACTATGCCACCTCAGCTGCCCGCCTGCCTACAAGGCACCGCGGGCGCCGCTGGCCAGGGCGCGTGTCGACACAAGAGGGAGCGGCGACGGACGAGACAGGGCTCTCCCCCGTCCCCTCTAAAGCAGGGACACCTGGGCAAGACAGATTAAATGCGCCTTGTCATGTAATGCAAGGGATAACCTCACATCACTGTACCCTTTCCACCTCCTGTGTGCCACTGTGGCAACCCCTTTCCTATAAAAGGAGGCCCAAGGAGACCAGGAGGAGGATTTGGCTTTTTGGAGCTCCTCACGCCCCATAGCTAGCTCAAGAACACAGATATACAATCCACCAAAGTAGGAGTAGGGTTTTACGCATCCTCGTGGCCCGAACCTGGATAAACGAACCGTGTGCTATCTGTTTGATCCGCTCTTCTCACGACCCCGTGCCCCGCAACCGTAGTAGGGATTCTTGTGATCCCATAGGTGTCGTTCCCACTGACAGTTTGGTTATGAACATGTTATACTACATATAATATATTTTATCTCTACTCTTATAAAAACGGAGTTGTTGATGATGGTGTGCCTACCATCCTGCAATATAGGCCGTCCGATTTATATCTGGCGGATAGGAAGGAAACTATGGCAATTTTGAGAAAAGATACCCACGCCCCTCTCCATATTTGCAAATTAGGCCTCCCCTTGATCATGTTGATGTTCTGTGGAATGCATGGGTATCTTGCTAGTACTACATATAATATATATAACATTGATCATATTTCGGGCTAATGTGTGGCTTTTGTAGCTCAGGTCTAAATATGTGTCATAATGTAGGGGGCGGGCACTGTACTATGTGTGATAAACACGGTGTACACATATGAACATGGTTTAGATTATGAATATATAGTTAGTACATCAAATGTACTATTTTGGAATCAACATCAAGTGTATTCAAAAAATAGAATTCGAGTTCATGTAGTACACATAGTTCATATCTATCTCTATAGTAATCATGTGGTGTGTTATTAAGGTAATGCACGAATGATGGTTGAAGTTGGCAACAATCATGATTGTAGATTCTTATTGAAATAGAGAAATGAATTCAAATTCAGTTTGAATTGCAGCGGTAGTATAGATAGTTGGAATGCACTAAAATGTTGGTATGAGTAGGTTACATGCATTATACAGCAAGCGAAAAAATATTAATTGGACATAACATGGATTCATACTCCCTCCTTCCATCTATATAGGGCGTAATGTGTTTTTTAAGACAGCCTTTGACTATTGACAAAATTAATAGTACATGACAAGCACAATGTGAAAATTATATCATTGAAACAACCTTTCACAGACAAATCTAACGGTGTGCTTTGTGTAAGTTGCATGTCATATATTATTGCTCTAATATTTGGTCAAAGTGAGCATCGAAAAACGCATTAGGCCCTATATAGATGGAAGGAGGGAGTAGCTTTGAATAGCATTTTTATAGTAAAACGGGGCAAGACTCTCTCTTTGTGTGGTGTGACTATTTTTACTTTTTTCATTTTCTTTTTGGTTGAGGGAAGTGCGAATTGATTTGGTACGTACAAGTACAATATTACACGTTAGGCTTGTCCCTAAAATTCAACCCGCGCCTTGTTATATCCCGAAAATTCAGATATCATGCTCCCAAAACTGGCGCCTTCACAACCCGCGCCCTGCTATCCCGAAATTACAACACGCGCAAAAACTCCCTCCAGCTGCCAAATCCCGACACGCGAAATCCCCCTTCTTACCCTGAGCCGAAAAGGGCCGCCAGTTCAAATCGGTGGGGGGTACTTTTGTAACACACCCTACATTTTGGACAAGCGTGTCCCTAAGTCATGGTTCACCCTCTCCCATCGCCTCCTTTTGCCATTCGAAATCCCAGGCCACCAAAACCTCTCTGCTCCAGCCGCGAAACCCCACCCTCCTCCGTCCGCCACCTCACCGATGCCCAGCTGGAGCCTCTTCCCCGAAGACGTCGTCCACCGCAACAGCTCGACGTCCCTCATCCACCTCCCCGAATGAGGATCCGTCGTCCATATCGTCGCCCTGCCGGTTCAGCCGCCCCGTCCTCCACCTCCAAGGAGCTGCTCTGACGATCGCCTTGTCTATCGCGGCTGCTCCATCCCCACAGCACCGCCTTAACCTGCTCCACTGGAACCGCAGCATCCTCACCGACTCCTCAGATGAAGTCGAGGCCTAATCGGCGCCACCAAAGAGCTTGTACACTCATCGCATCGCACCTTCTCCTTAGCTCGACCTCCTGGTGCCGACGGTGCTCCATCCCGCACCCTCATGGAGCGGCTACCTTGAAGCCAGCGCCACAGGAGACATCTCCACGGCAGCTCTCCCCTAGTGCGAGGCCCCTTCGGTGGAGGCGGCCATATGAGCCGGATCTGCTGCTGCTGCTCTGGCTCTCGCTCGCGATGCTGCTGCTGCTCCGGCTCTTGCTCGATCGCTCACTCGCCCAGCTTTTGCTGCTCCGGCTCTCGCTCGCTCGCGCTGCTGTTGCTGCTCTCCCCCTCGCTCGGGCTGCTTCTCTGCTCCGATTTAGCTTTGGGTCAGTCGATTTTCAGGGGGTGGGAGGCTCGCCGGAGTTAAGGAAGAACCACCTGCAGCGGGGACGGGGGCTCGCCGGAGAGGTACCCCACTATCTATCTTAGGGTTCAGGGTGGGGCGGGGGGGCTATAGGGCTGGCCGGGGCAGCGGCGGACCGGCGGTGGGGAGTTGTTTCGGGGCGGTGAGGCGGCGCTGGGGCCGGCGGTTTGGCCGGTGGTGGCTGGCGGCTCATGGGGGTGCAGGTTGAAGATGAACTACATGCCCTCCCTAAACTACATGTCAAGTGCCTCTCTGCTACCATTGCATTCAGTTTCGACAGTAACATTCAGATTCCACAGTAAATTTCAGTTTCGACAGTTAAGTTGAGAGTCAACAGTTTTTACCTCATCTATTGTAGTCAGGTGGTTTTTGGTGATGTAAATTTTACATCTATTTTACATCATCTATTGGAGATGCTATTAGGATCCCACTTGAGATTGATGATGTCTGTCTTGTGCTGCTTCAGCCCTGACGTCTTACGGCTCACTGGGGCTGCTCCAACGACAGAACGATCCATCACAACAGAGCAGCGCCCTGGACGCCGTCTACAGATTCCTCAGATCTTCCTCCACACCTCCGATAGCCACCTCTACCGCAACTGCTTCATCGACCAACCCAATGAAGCTAAGGTCGACATGGCTACGGCAAAGAGGTTGTACACTTGTTGCATCACTTATTACTATACATTCGTGTCGATCCATTAGGGCTATTTTGGTTCAACGGAAAAACATAGCAATAGGGAATTTTCCAATGGCACTCTACTATTCAATTATTCATGCATTTTGTTGAAAGGAATGAAGCAAAACATCCACCTGGACCTACTTTTCAAAATCCTATGCATGAAAACAAGACCAAGTGCATTAGTGGCAGAATAACATTCTAACTGTACATGCTTTCATATGGTTTCACTTTATTTTGGCCATGTTTCTTTGCATTCCTGTGCTCTTCCAATTCCTATAAACCAAACACTCAAGTTGACAGAAATCATGTGTTTACAAATGCTCTGTTTACCATGTGCATTCCTATCATATTCTGGTGTTTTTCCTATCCCTACGTTTTTAGAATCATGCAAGCCAAATGAGCCCTTCAATAATTACTTCAGTTACAGATATGTGTCGAAGGGAACTTTGTGTGGTTTGTCCTGCTCCTGTCGCGACGTCGTCCATCTCAACTGAGTTGCTCCATCGACAGAAACATCCACCAAACCAGACATCACGACTCCTGACCATCTTTCGCCGCCTCAGATCTCCTTCCCTGCCGCCGGCACCCACCGCAACGGCAACACCATCATCGACTCGGCAGATGAACCTGAGGAGTACACGAGTCCACAAGAGAGGTCACACTCTTTGGATTCTGCTTATGTTATGCATTGCTTAAAATTACCTGCTACTTTATCATCATGTTCACCTCTTGGACTCCAAGTCAAGTCCAAATTAATGTTCAAACTAGAGTTCTAAATTAGTTGTGGGCACATATCGAGGAAGCAATGAATAGTATCTCTGTCTAATATCTGGTTCACCTAGGGTATGCCTATGTTGTTCATCTGGGGTGGGAAACAAATAGTAAAGCAATCATCATTTGTCTTTTTATTAAATTAAAGCAATCATCAGCCTGCTATCATTATTTTTGGATCCATCCACTGGTTATTACCATCCTCTAAATTTCTGCATGCTCTCGTTACATAATCTCACCATATTTTTTTCATATGCATGTCAAATATTGTACACAGTCATGCTGAAGATGTAGAGAAAATAGAAGAGTTTTGCATGACAATACAATGTCATGCAAACATTGCCCCATGGTGGGTTCAATGGCAAACCCTCCCCACCCCTCTCCAGATTGTAATCCAGAGGAAGATATCTGTTATGAGGCGGATTCAGATGCCGCTGACCACTCCTATTTACCCCCCAAGGTGTTTGCTCTACCTTGGCATGATGATGTTAGTCATATCATGCATATATTGCCTTGCAGTGCCTACTTTTGACATCATATATGCCATCTGCTTAGTTTAGACATGTTCTGTAATGCCACATGTTTAGTTTCTATATCATATATGGGAATTATGCAGTCTCATGTCTTTTAGCCAGCCATAATATACGTGAAATGTGCAATGCCATCCTGTTTAACCAGGCATCATATATTTGAGTGATATCTTTCCCTTCCTTTTCTTCATTACATTTCCATTTGTCGACAATGTTTGTACATTAAACTACTCTTCCTGTGAATCAGCCATTTGGGTGGGAGATTGAAAAATCTGGAGTGAAAACAAGGCCTTCAGAGCAGACAGTGCTACTTGTCGAAGCAGATCTCTTGTTGTGGCCCGATAGCTCCTCAGAGATGGATTCAGAGACAGATGACCAGTCATATTCCCCCACCGAGGTGTATGCTCTAACTTGGCACGGTTATACTGCTCATATCATGCATATGGTGTCTTGCATTGCATAGTTTAGACATCATATACACAATATTCAACACCATGTTCTTAGTTCATACATCATATCTAATGCCCTCTGTTTAGCATATAAATCACATATGTGAATTAAATGACGCGATCCTGATTACTTAGATAACATGTAGGTGAATTATGTCATGTGATCCTGTTTAGTTATTCATCATATCTTTGAATTATGTTATGCTATGCTATCCAGTTTAGATAGACATCATATATGTGAAATTATGTCATGCTATCCGTTTTAGTTAAACAATATACATGTCAACTATTTCATGCCCACTTATTTCCACACTACCTATTGCATATGTCTCTCATACAGTGTATGTACATTCAACTATGTTTCCTGTTTATCAGCCATTTGAATTGGAGCGGGTGATGCCAGCATCTAGCGGACTAAAAACACGGTCTTCAAATAAAACAGTGCTACCTCTTGGTGGAGATGGCACCCCGGTTTTATAAGCACGAGAACCAGCCCTACCACACATAACCCAAACTCTCGCAGATTGTAACCCTACTGCGATGGACAGAGAACCGGCTAAAACAGTGCTACCTCTTGGTGGAGATAGCACCCCGGTTGTACATGCACGAGAACCAGCCCTACCACACATAACCCAAACTCTCGCAGATTGTACCCCTAGTGTGATGGACAGAGAACTAGCTTCACCCAATCTAACTCCAACCCCAGTAGATAGTAACCCAGTTCCTGTTGACACAGCACCATCTCCACCACAGAGCTCCCAAACAAGAGAAGTTAGTAAGGCAGCTCCAGTACCCAAAGGGCCAGTACTACCACGGCGAACCCCAACTCCACCAGTTAATACGCCTATTCCTGTGGAGGAAGCAAAACCAACTACTCGTAGTTTAGCATCTATCGCATTTGATGTTGTTAAATCATATGTGTGTATCTTCCCATCTTGGAAATATTATAATGAAGATGAAGGAAAATGCTAGTTGCAGGTGTTTGTCCAGGAGTTATGTGTAAGTAATGTTATTCATGGCAATTACTTTGCTTTGTCCCATACATCCTACCTCCATGATGGTTATAATACAACAAATTTTCCCATTTTTCTCTATAGAGAAGGACCAATTTGGAAAGTCGGGATGAGGTAATACCTCTGCTATCTTCAAGAATGCTTGTTGGCAGTATCGGAATTACCTGAAGAAAACGTACTTCACCGGCAAAGAAACTCATCAAATTCCCTTACGTTCTCCTGAGACACATTTACTGGACGATGACTGGGAATGCCTTGTTCTGTACTGGTCCCGAACCAAGAATATGTAATGTCTGTGAGATCATTTTCTATTTTTAAGTACTATATTCTTGCGTCTTACTGTACTCTGTTCATGTAGAACAAGTGCCTAAACCTGAAGAACAACTGTTCTAATTTAAGATTCCATTGCTATCATAGTTCAAAAAAGCGCTAGGCGTTAATTGTGTGTTTTGCCACCGCCTTGCGCTTTACTGACCAAAGCGCATGCTTATGCGCAGTTATGCACAGATTAAGCGTAGTTATGCACAATGCGTTTCACCAACGCCTAGAGCCTAGGCGCGCTTAAGCGCTCTCTTAGGCGCGCCTTTTTTAACTATGATTGCTGTCGTGCATACTGCTTTGCTCTTGTATCACTGTATTTACTCATACAAACTTATTTTTAAATTGAAGGATCCAATCGAAACTCCAATGGCACAGCAGGTATGTTCGCGCATGTTTCTTTAACAGGCTTGCTCTTATCAATAGCTCTATTTATTTCAATTTCAATTTTGTATACAGTTGACTTCTCATATCATGCACATTACTAGCATCACAACATAGCCAATAGTGTTGTTGTACATGTAGACCCGTGGTACCCATCTGAAATCTTGTTGTGCCGTGTAGTTTCCCATGCTTTGTATTCTTTCACTTCTGTTTTGTCTTGAAGTGATATGATTTGAACTATGTCTCTATTTTGATTTGGCAAGACAATGCAGTGACCATAGGACATAGATATATGTTTGTTTGATGCTTTTATTATGTACTAGTACTTGGCAATAGAAGACTTGGTAGTTTAATCTTGTCCACCTTACTAATGAACTGGTTCACTGAAATGAGTTTCATATACTAGTACATGCTAAACTTGTTATGTGTCTGCTTGTTTCTTCTTTTAGAATGCTGACAGAATATTGGGGAAGAGTACCTTATTAAGCAATGGTAAAGGAAGTAATGCAGATAAGGTTCAGGATAGTGAGACATCCTTGTTGGTCTCCAACAAAGCTGATAAAATAGCTAAGGAAGACTATCTCGAAGATAGTGAGACAACCCCAAAGTCCTGTCTTGGTTTAGTGTTCGAGTTATTGGCCACTACCGCTTGCACAAGCTATTCAAACTCACTATCTGAATCAATTCGGTTTATTGAGTCTCAACTACAAGCTGAAAGACATCGATCAGCTGTGTTGCAACAAGAAGCGGAAGGACTGTGGAAGTCCCTGGAGCATTCAGATGCATACTTTCTGGTGCAACAGCAAGCGTTGGAGGATTTTAGTGCCAAACAGCACAAAGCTAATAAGCTTGCTAAGATTATTGCCAGCATGGTGGATACCATGTTTCTTGAGCTCTTCTGAAGTTGTTTCAGTTATGCTCTTGTTTTGCTACCGCGTTTATTTGCACTGGTGGCCAATTTTGATGGTCAGTGTATGTAATATGCTGCTTTGTTCCCTATATTTGCACTGGTGGCGAACTTCGATGCCCAGTGGATGTAATATGTGTAATAGCGGTAATGGGCTAGCATTAATTGCTTGCTTATATATTTCGATATTATCTTGTTTAGTTGTTTGCTTGTAGTCACTTTAGTTCTTTTCTGTGTTTTTCTAGTGGCCCCAATAACCTATTTTTGGAAACTAGGCCAAAATAATCATGGCAACACACGGACTGTTGTAACCATGGGCCCCATGCGGGTCGTATGATCCATGGGCCTTCTACGGGCCATAGGATCCATTGGCCTTCTATACGGGCCGTAGGATCCATTGGCCTTCTACGGGCCGTACGATCCATGGGCCTTTTATGGGCCGTAGGATCCATGGGCCTTCTATGGGGCGTATCATCATTTCGCCAATCATGGATCGTACTATTCGTGGACAATAACGGGCCGTTAATAGGCCATATTTGATAACTCTATGAAAACAGCCCAACGGGTTTTTTTCAACATGAAAACGGCCCAACGTATTAACGGGCCACAAACGGGCCGACTGTAACCACGGGCTGAATTTGGCCCACAAGCAGAAAATGACAGTAACTGGCCGTAAGTAACCGAATGCTGGAAATGAGCCCAAGAATAAATGGGCCCTGAGAAGGCCGAAAGAAAACATGGGCTGGAAATGGCCCAACGGAATAATGGTCCGTTAATGGGTATAAAAAGTGATACACTGTTCATTACAGGCCAGTTTTACTACGGGCCGTTAAGGGGCCGAGGGTTAATAAGGGCCTCATATGGGTCGAAAGACGTCATGGGCCATACATGGGCCGAAAGTAAAAACGGGCTGGAATTATATTGGATGACCCAGATGACGCTACTGGCCCTAATTCGGATAGGCCGTAAATGGGCCCTCGGATAGCGGGCTGTAAATGGGCTATATGCGTAAAGGCCGTTAACAGGCTTGTCGTGGGCCAGCCCGCCACCTTTTGACCAAGTCAAACGGGCCGTCCTTTTCATAGGAATGGGCCTTTGTTGGGTCGTGCCACGTGTCGACGTATCATAGGCACTTTGGGTCCAATGAGTGGATGACATCTGTCCCAACGGTGAGCCGACACGTGTTTCCTCCAGCCAATGATGATTTAACACGTGGAAAGTCCCCATTGGTTTGGGGTGTTAACGGGTTATCGGATCCAAAACTGGACCCGATAGCTTAACGGCGTTCCGTTACGGTGGATGCCATGTGTTGGTCACCCTTGACGAAAGCACTTCTGTGACACGCGATTTATCGTCATGGAAGTGGACACTTCCGTGATGATAATTCTGGTAATGTCATGGAACACTTCTACGACAGCACATGTATGACTATCTTGATTCTGTCATAAATTTGTCATGGATGTACATGCATGACAGAAAACGTGACGTACTGTGACAAACACGTATCATCACGGAAGTGTATTTTTTGTAGTGCTTCCAATGCATTTAGCCTTTAATCTAAAATCAATATTGATTGACTAATGCACCAACTTGTGCTCTAGCTATAGGCTACATGTCTATCCTTAATTACAACATGCAACAACCTTATTTAATCTTCTTCTCTCAATGGTCGCATGCACACATAAATCTGCTATTTTTGGGCGTTAATTATGCCCTCGTCAATGTGTAAATCTCTAAATGTACAGTCTTTCACGGATGTAGGGAGTAGGTTGAGCACTTGAGCGTGAGCGTGTGTGTTGCGTCGCATGCTATGTGCGGCATGGGTGTGTGAGTGTTGCGTGTGTCCATGTGTACGTGTGAGTGTTGCATGTTGCATGCCTGCATGCATGCATGAGGCTTTTACTCCCTCCCATTGACATGTTCATATTTCAAGCTTCCTCTGTTCCCTCTATATTGTGATACTCCCTCTGTTCCCAAATACGGAGTAAAGGCCTCCCTCTGTTCCCACGGAGTATTTGTCTCTCTAGAGATTTCAACAAGTGACTACGTACGGAGCAAAATGAGTGAATCTACACTCTAAAATATGTCTACATACATCCATATGTTGTATTCCATTTGAATGTCTAAAAAGACAATATTTAGGAACGGAGGGAGTAGCAAATAAACAATAAGTTCTCTTGTTTTTCCCTCCTTGGTCACGGTGCACAACCAAAGATGACTCACCTGGATGGAGGGAGTAGCTGGTCAAATTTTGACACAAAATTAATGCATTGGTAAACATAATTTTTTGAGGAAAACGAGTCATTAATTGAGTGTTTTTGCAAACTACAAAAATTATTCCACCACTCATCATCTACCTTGGTTGGTGAGATTTTTGAATTGAGCCCTATAAACCGGAAAGAAGGTAGTACTAGTACTTCTACATTATTGGTGTCGAGTGCCTTGGCCAATGTTTCATCTTGTTGGACAGGATGCATCGATGCTTACATGGGGTGCTAAGCACATTAAAAACTTTAGCAACTAAAGCTCCCAATGCTTACATGTACAGGTGCTTAACTTGTTGGTGCTAAGCATCCTTTATTTAATGATTTTGTAACTAAAGTTCTTCATGCATTGGTGGGATTATTCCATTTAAGTCTTTTGTCTAGGTTCTCGCGCTTAGTACTGGGGTCACCACACTTATCTCTCCTCTTAATTACCTTTCCACATCAGACTTATTGCCTACATGGCAGCCTTAGCACCTGTACAAGTGCGGAGCATTGGGAGGGGCCCGAGCGTACAGGCATAGGGATACTGTAGATAGGAAGTCTTTGCGATCCATTATTCCCCATCTCGGTCAAAGAGAACTATTCAACTAGTCTTCACAGTGAAGTGACAATACACACTGCAGCAGATGGGACACTTGATTAATAAGCTGAACCAGCATGTTGGTGTTACTAAATCAGCCTTACCCAGTACTACCATCATGTTTTCTAGTGGAGCACGCTTACGTAAATATGACTACGCACCTCTCCCCCCCCCCCCCCCCCCGCTCACTTCTCGCCCGCCCGCGCCATCTTCCTTGGTAGCTCACGCTTACCATATCCCCCCGCTCACTGCTCGGCCACACACGCCATCTTCTTCGCTCGCCCGCCCGAATCCACTTCCCCGCTGGCTCGCAGGCACCGAAAACCCCGGTCACTCAGCGCCCTAAAAAAATCTATGGCGGAACTGACTGACACGCAGAGCCGCGATTGGAATTCCCTCCAAGATGTTCTCTTAGAGCACATCTGTAATCATATGGACCTGCACAGCACCGTCCGTATGGTCGCATGCTCTGTGTCTTTGTACCATCTACTCGTCTGCAACCGGCCGGCTCTTTTCAAGACACCCTGCTTGCTGATGCCCGATCCTCGCAGGTGTCCCAGACACCGACTTGACGATCCTACGGAGGTTGTCGTGGTGCCCCTTGACATGCTACCACTACCCGTCCACCTGTCATTCATGCGCGGCCACTACTAGGCGAGCATGAAGGCCAACTAGATCGTCCTCATCCACCAATCCAGTAGTCCGTGGTGTCTCGTGGATATCTACACCCGGCGAGACATCATCCTTCCATCATTGGATACCGCCGCCATCGAGCCTCGCGGCCCGCCGGATACTCCTGCCTACTACGCACGAGAAACATTGAGCTTTTGGCTCAACCTCTGTTTGCTGAAGGTTGGAATCTGCGAAGTGCCCACACCATCACAAGACTACATGGATTACAAGCTCATTGTCGTGTTCAACATGGGATTAGTCTATCTGGAATCTGGTTGCCATACATGGTTATGGCTCATCGTCGATCCTCTTCACCCAACATTTCTGTCTGATGCTACAGTGTGCGATGGCATCGTTTATGCGGTCGACGCACAGATTGGCTGCCTATACTGGTGGAATCTATCGTCATGTAATTGTTCTCTCTCATCTCATCTTTCCCTTAAGAATACGACTGCATGTTCATTGTTACAAATTTAGAATATATAGTATGTCTATAACCACATCATTGCTATATGTTCCTCTCATTTCCTAGATTTTTATGACCACACATGTTATTGTTAGAGTTGATATGAGAACAATTGGCATCTAATGATTGTTAGAATAGATATTATGAGTATAACCTCATGATTGCTATATGTTACTATCATTTCCAGGATTTTTATAACAACGCATGTTATTGCTTGGAGTTGATATGATAAATGTAGTAAGTGCTATGGTAGAATATGAGTAGGCCCTGTCATATCTGTTTTCCTCTCATTGTTACATGATGTTTGAACCATGATATGTGCTAGAATATGAAAGCCATTGGCTTATTTTTTTTAAGTTGGGGTATGATTATGACCACGGCATTGCAATTCTCTGTCTATGATATGTGTCACTTTTATAATAATCTTAATTCCACACATACTCTAAACATGATTGTTTATTTTTGTCCTTTTGGTCTCCAATTTGAATTGTTGCAGCAGACGCAAATGGGTTGGCCTTCATGATTCCAGGACCTGGAATCATACCAGCCGATGGGTGGTGGTCTATCGCTCGTTCAACTGACGGCGGTCATTTGATGCTCATTTGCATGTACCAAATTAACCAAACCATTTCATCAAACCACATGCAGTATAATGCCTGGGGTGTTCTTCACATTGATGGCTATGGCTGCTTCGTGTTCGAGAAAGATCCCAGCTCTGTTGGGCCAGGCGTATTCAACTGGAGGTGGGTTTACAGCCTCAGCAACCACTCCATGTTCCTCGGGCTCAATTATCCGATCATCCAACCAATCATCGATCATATCACCGGCGATGATTACCGTGCTATGCAACTTCCATTCGCTAGGGGGAACTGTGTTTACACATCATACCATGGGTTTCATGAATCACCATATCCAGAGATTCGTCGACACAGCTTGTTGCCAGATAATCTTTAGTGTGTGAAAGGCATCAAGCTTCCATGCGATGGATGGCTTTTGCAAACCCGACATGCGGCGATGTGGTTCATGCCAACAACAAATATGCACAACTTGATTCGTACTGATATCTAGACTGAGCCATGTGTCCTGCTGTTGTAGCATGACCCTCTTTTGTTGGATATTGTGTACTGTTGTTAGTTTGAAGCACTCCTCTGGTTAGAAGGATAGATAACTTTCTGGGATCAAGTGCATCCTAACTCACCTGCGTTGGATGTACTGATAATGATGATGGAGATGTTGTGTAGAAGCCATATATATATATATATATATATATATCAATTAGGCTTCAAGTGTGTACTTGTTGGTCAAAGTGTTGTCCAATGGGAATTATATTTTGTATTACTCATGTAGCCTACAAAGTCTGTCGCACAGCCTTGTAACTTCTTACCCCATTTCTAAATTTGTACTAGTCCTCTATACCGTATATTGCGCTACTCGTACTACTACCTCCCTCCTGGTTTACTAGTCCCCTTCGTAATTTGTGTCAAATTTTGACCATAAATGTCACTAACTAAATGTTAATGCATGTCACAAAAAATTATATCATTTTATTCGTATTTGAACATAGTTTCCAATGGAATAATTTTCGGTGACATGCATTGACATTTTGTTAGTTAAACCTGTGGTTAAAATGTGACACTAAATACGACTAGTAAGTAGTACAGTAGCAGTACTAGTATACGTCGGTCAAATTATTCATCATGCCACACATTGAATTGATGTGACAACATGTTGCGCGTGAGGTGACACAAGAATCCCTGCAGCGTCTTCGGGTATTTGGAGTACCACTTATATGTCAAAATCTTTCATCATTCACTTAAAACAGTCAATTGGTCATACATTGAGTACCATATAACTGGAATTAACCGATGCAAGTCCAAGAAGGATTGGCCGGTGCTGCCGGCTGGCGTCAAGTTTGATCTCACGGATCAGGAGCTGATCGAGCACCTTGAGGCCAAAGTGACTGCTGACAGCACGAGATCTCACCCTATCATCGATTTGTTCATACCAACCATCGACAGCAAGCACGGAATATGCTACACCCATCCTGAGAAACTTACATGTAAGACACCGATCGGCCGTCTACTTGCACAAACATAGTCCTTTGTGTATAGCTCTATTTTTCTTTTTAGACGCAGACCTAGTGAAGCAATTACAATTTGGCAGTTAATAAAAATTGAAACAAGTGGCTGTAACATGCCAAAGATGTTATGAAAATGCCAACCACGTACACTAAAACATGTATTCGACAATATTGCACGTATCACACTGAGTCGCCTAAGCAAGCATTTCTTCCAACGCAATTCCAGAGCGTTCAAAAGGGGCACGTGGACGCGTCACAAGATACAGTAGGAGTGTGGCATGCACGTGATGTGGCACAAGACCGGCAATACCTTGCCGGTGGTGGTCAACAGTTGGCAGACGGGCAGCAAAAGGTTTTGGTGCTGCACACCAACAAGAACTTCGACCAGCAGAGGACCAACTGGGTGATGCACCAGTACCACCA
Source organism: Triticum urartu (assembly GCF_056163025.1). Taxonomy (NCBI): domain Eukaryota; kingdom Viridiplantae; phylum Streptophyta; class Magnoliopsida; order Poales; family Poaceae; genus Triticum; species Triticum urartu. The sequence continues at coordinate 534,891,894 of NC_141877.1, forward strand.
CGGGGACCTGGAGCAAGAGAAGGAGTGGTAGCTGGTCCTCTGCAAGATTTTCTACCAGACGAACACTAGGGCCAGGAGTAATAAGATTATAAGTTAGTTTGATATTGGTACTTATACTACCTTGTCATCCGCAAGTTGGTATTTTCGTTAATGATCTTTCGGTATGAACTTGGCATTTGCTTCCAACCATCATGCCGAGGGTCAACGTGGATATAAAGCTGAATCATTTGTTTCAAAATGAATTTTCAGGCACCTGATTTTTATTTAATGGGTAGCATAAGCACCTGCCGTTCAAATTCCCAGTTCTCCAAAAAAATTGAAACAAGTGCATGCACTTATTACCACGATGAGAAAACAATATATGTGTTGCATCCCAGTTATCTGTCTGTACTTGCAGAATTCTCTCGTTTATTGAGCGGGTATATTGTTTTTTCAGGTCAAGAAAGTTTCAACTGGGCTGTAGACTGCCCAGGCTTGGTTTTGTTTTTAACAGGCCCAGCCCATAATGACAATGGGGCACTAAGATCCCCCAGGTATATACTGGCCTCTGGCCCGCCAGCGTTAGTTATATTTTGTCTTACAACATCCGTAGGTAGTTTTTTTTAATAAATCAAACACACAGCCCAGTTCTATTTTCCTCTTGAAACGCCATGTCCTACATCTGTTTTCTAATCTCTACCTACAGTTTTACTAGTTCATATACACATATCATTATATTGAAAATACATAAAGTTCCCTTTTTCATATTTACATCCATATTTTTGTTGTTGTTTTCTCTCCCCGTGCTGATTTTTTTACCACTGGTTTTCCCTTAAACCAACTCAATTGTCCCATGTCTTATTTGCTTACAAAAACAAAATGATTTTTTTGGCAAATAAATAAGTTCTTAAAAAATGTTTATCATTTCGGGATTACAACATTTCGGACTCCACCGAAATATGCAAAATAAGGTTGAACTTTTTGACCGTGGTCCTGGGCAGAAAATGGGCTGCAAATTATAAAAAAATAGCAAATGGGCTCTATGTTGTCTGCCACAGATTTGGAGGCTGACTTGTGGGCCTACTAAGTTCATGCCTACACAAGGTTTCTCAAAAAAAAAGAAACTTAGTCAACAATCGACTCTACCAGCGTCAGGCCGTTAGATGTCAATCTAACGGTAATCGTGTTTCTTCAGTATCTGATCTTCCTGCTCCAACCGCCCAAACCAGCGCTGACGGAACCACCTGCTCCCGCCTCCCGTGGCCGGCTATGCTGTCGGGCAGGCCTCACGGCCCCACCATACTCGCATCCCTGGCCTGTCTATCCCTCTACTCACCCACCACTCCTGTTATTTTCCGACGACGGCAGGCGAACCAGTCAACCCTCATACTCCCCACCGTGTGGGAAGCCACTGTCGTGTCTTCCCCGGCTCCATGTTGTTCCCTTCGTAGGCCTCGCCATCGTCCACTGCCTTGGTGCTCTCGGTGTGGCGTGGTCAACGTGGTCAACGAACGACATCCATCTGAAGTGGACTCTACGTGGAGAGGCTGACAGCTGGGTCCACGGCCGCGCACAAGGAAATGCCTCCTTATTACGCGCAAAATAATGATTCCTCCACCTGACATCTGGGACCCACCGGAAGGGCCTCTGTATTTCGCGAAAAGAATGTTCCCCCTGCTGACAGCTCGGACCCACCAGCTATATCTTCGCACGCAAGGAAATGCCTCCTTATTACGCACAAAAAAATGAATACCCCCCTGCGAGGGAGGCTGAATTATGGGCCTACTAAGTTGACGCGGACGGAGGGCTTTGTCAACTTAGTCAATATGAACGATTCTGGCTCCAGTGATCGTACAATGTCCATCCAACGACCATAGTGCTTCTTCAACCTCTAGTCTTCTTGCTCCAGCCGCCCAAACCAGCGCCGGTCGTGCCGCGTGCTCCTGCCTCCCGTGGTCGGTTGTGATGCCGCGGAGACCTCACCACCCCCTACTACTCCCACCGCTGGCCAGGCCATCCGCCTCTACTCACCCATACCCCCTGTTATTCTACAGCAACCGCAGCCTCGCACCGCAGCCAAACCAGTGAACCCTCGTACTCCTCTCCGCGTGGGCTTCCACTGCCGCGTCTTCCCTGGCTCCGCGTCGTCCCCTTCATAGGCCTCGCCGTCGTCCACCGTCGTGGTCCTCTCAGCGCGGCGTGATCAATGTGGTCAAGGAATGACTTCAATCAAAAGAGTACTATACATGGAGAAGCTGGCAGCAGGGTCCACGGCCGCAACAAGGAAGTGCCCCCTTATTATGCGCAAAATAATTATTCCTCCACCTGACAGCAGGGACCCACCGGATGGGCCACCATATTTCACAAAAAAAATGTTTCCCCCCTGACTGCTAGGACCCACCAGCTACATCTTCGCATGCAAAGAAGTGCCTGACAGTTGGGACCTACCTGGTCGAAGCGTATGTAGCGTTGTTATTCTTGTCTCGAACGTGTACATACATACCGGTCGGTGTAGAGGTGCGCACATGTCGTAGTAGAGGCACGCACGTGTCGTAGTAGAGGCGCGCACGTAGCATGTACACGTACGTACAGCGGCCAGGGTGCAAGAAAGTAAATACGGCCACATACTCAAAGTGCAACTATCCCTGGGTGGTTTTGGTAATTCCTAACAACATATAGCTCATTGAGCTAACACTATTCCAAGATTAATATTTCAGGAAAAGCTCAATGAATGGCATGGCATGGATGAGGAAAGTGGACCCCTCAAAATACTAAGGACAAAAAGATTGGCTCAAGATCAAAGATCAAGACTCTACATTTTATATTTTAGTGATACAAGATCACATTGAGTCTATAGGAAAAGCCAATACTATCAAGGAGGGATGAGGTGTTTCTTAATGAGGTTCTTGCTTCATAGTGCTTAGTGATATGCTCCAAAACCCTCAACTACCTTCCCACATCCACATATGACCTAAACCAAAAGTCAAACTCGGCCCCACCAATTATATCTATCTGGCGCCACCGAGTTCAGATGTCATAGCCACTGGCACAAACCCTAGGCAAATCGGTCTCACCGATAGGGATCTCGGTCTCATCGAGATGGGGTTGTAATCTCTCTGTTTCCCTTCGTAACGTTTCGGTCCCACCGAGATGAGCGATCGGTCCCACCGAAATTGCAATGTAAACTCTCTGTTTTCCCTTCGTAACATTTCGGTCTCACCGAAATGAGCGATTGGTCCCACCGAGTTTACCTGACCAACTCTCTGGTTAGCTTATTACCAAAATCGGTCCCACTGAGTTTGTGTAATCGGTCACACCAAGACTACGTTATGCCCTAACCCTAACCATATCGGTCCTACCGATTTGCATCTCAGTCCCACCGAAAATCCTAACGGTCACTAGGTTTGCTAAATCGGTCCGACCGAGTTTCTCAATTCGGTCTCACCGAGATTGGTAAATTGTGTGTAACGGTTAGTTTTTGTGTGGAGGCTATATATACCCCTCCACCCACTCTTCATTCGTGGAGAGAGCCATCAGAACATACCTACATTTCCAATACACATTTTCTGAGAGAGAACCACCTACTCATGTGTTGAGGCCAAGATATTCCATTCCTACCATATGAATCTTGATCTCTAGCCTTCCCAAGTTGCTTTCCACTCAAATCTTCTTTCCACCAAATCAATATCCTGTGAGAGAGAGTTGAGTGTTGGGGAGACTATCATTTGAAGCACAAGAGAAAGGAGTTCATCATCAACACACCATTTGTTACTTCTTGGAGAGTGGTGTCTCCTAGATTGGCTAGGTGTCACTTGGGAGCCTCCGACAAAGATTGTGGAGTTGAACCAAGGAGTTTGTAAGGGCAAGGAGATCACCTACTTCGTGAAGATCTACCACTAGTGAGGCAAGTCCTTCGTGGGCGATGGCCATGATGGGATAGACAAGGTTGCTTCTTCGTGGACCCTTCGTGGGTGGATCCCTCCGTGGACTCGCGCAACCGTTACCCTCCGTGGGTTGAAGTCTCCATCAACGTGGATGTACGATAGCACCAACTATCGGAACCACGACAAAAACATCTGTGTCTCCAATTGCATTTGAATTCTCCAAACACTTCCCTTTACATTCTTGCAAGTTGCATGCTATACTTTCCGCTGCTCATAGACTCTTTGCATGCTTGCTTGAATTGTGTTAAGATTGCTTGACTTGTGCTAAGTTAGCTAAAATCTGCCAAAGACTAAAATTGGGAAAAGGATAGATTTTTAATTGGTCAAGTAGTCTAATCACCCCCCCCCCCTCTAGACATACTTTCATTCCCACAAGTGGTATCAGAGCCGTGGACTCCATTTGCTTTGATTTCCATAGCTTTTGGTGGTCATTGCCTTGGTTTCACAACCTAGGAGAGTATGGCATCTAGCGAGGGAAATTACCACCGTAGAGGTCCTTACTTTGATGGTACTAATTTTGCTAGTTGGAAGCATAAGATGAAAATGCATATTCTTGGACATAACCCCGCCGTTTGGGCTATTGTGTGTGTTGGCTTGCAAGGTGAATTCTTTGATGGGAGAGAATCGAATCGTGAAGCTACCGCGGAAGAGTTGAAAATGTTGCAATACAACGCTCAAGCTTGTGATATCCTCTTCAACGGATTGTGCCCCGAATAATTCAACAAAATCAGCCGTCTTGAGAATGCAAAGGAAATTTGGGATACTTTGATTGATATGCACGAAGGTACCGACTCCGTCAAGGAATCCAAGTTGGATGTGCTTCAAAGTCAACTTGACAAGTTCAAAATGAAGGATGGTGAAGGTGTCGCTGAAATGTACTCTAGGCTTTCTCTTATCACAAATGAGATTGTCGGCTTAGGAAGTGAAGAGATGACCGACAAATTCATCATAAAGAAGATCCTAAGACCCTTGGATGGAAAATACGATACCGTATGCACATTGATCCAAATGATGCCCAATTACAAAGATCTCAAGCCAACGGAGGTCATTGGAAGAATTGTTGCTCATGAGATGTCACTCAAGGATAAGGAGGAGCTTCATAACAAGTCAAGTGGTGCTTACAAAGCCTCATGTGAAGCCCCCACATCATCAAGTGAGAAACAGACCTTCAATGAGGAATTGAGCTTAATGGTGAAGAACTTCAACAAGTTCTACAAGAATATAAGCAAAGAGAGAAGTTTCAAGTCAAGGTCCTACAATGACAAAAGATCTTCTAGTTGAGAGAGAAACTGCTACAATTGTGGAAGACCCGGACACTACTCCAATGAGTGTATGGCACCCCACAAAAGAAGAGAAGATTCTCCAAAAAGAAGAAGTAGAAGAGAAGAATCACCATCAAGGGAGAGAAGGAGTAGGGATGATCGATATGAACGAAGATCCTCTCGGAGAAGCAAGGATTCAGAAAGGAAGGACAAGTCATCAAGGAGCTACACAAAACGAAGACATCAAGCTCATGTTGGTGAATGGGTATCCGACTCCGACTCCGACAATGACTCCGAGAGAAGCTATCACTCCGACTCCGAATATACTCAAGAGAAGGTGTTGCCGGTCTAGAACTTGTGTCAACCAAATCCTACGACATATTTGATTCACCAAATGAAGGAATTGGAAGATGCTTCATGGCCAAAGGTCCAAAGGTATCACACCCCGAGTATGTTTGATTTCAATAGTGATGAATATGACTTGTTAGGTGATGATGATTTACTTGTTTACAACTATAGTGATGAATACTATGATGAAACGAATGACAATGATAAGGAGAAGATTGAGTCTCTAACTAAAGAACTAAACACTCTTAAGTTAGCTCATGAAACTATCTTAGGAGATCATCGAGAACTTTTAAGGACTCATGAGAAATTACGTTTTGAAAAGCTCAATATTGAGCAAGAGCATGAGTTCTTAAAGGCAATCAATGATGATCTTCGCAAGAAAAGTTCTTCTTACATTGCCAAGCATTTACTCTTATCCACTTACATGCCTCAAGTTAAGTCTAGTAACAAGAACAAGAAAGATTCTTCCTCTAGTAGTAACAATAATCATGCTAAATCCAATGTTGCTGCTTCTAGTAGTTCTCTTGATGCCACTAATGATTCTCTTAGCCAAGTTACACTTGAGCAAGAAAATAGCTTATTGAAGGGAATTATAGAGAAAGGTGTTTACAAGAGCCTTGCCGGGAGTAAGAAATTTGAGGAAATTGTACACAAGCAAGGAAGGCACCGGAAGAATCAAGGTGTTGGTTTTGAACGGAAGTTCAATGCCAATGGAGTTGAGTGGGAAGAAGATCAATACCCCAAGACGAAGTTTGTTCCCCAACAAGAGAAGTATGATCCTACTTCTTTCAAAGGGACACAAGCTCAAGATGATCTTCCACCACAAGACCACAAGCAAAAAGGCAAGGACAAGCTTCAAGAGGAAATTGATACATTTGAAGAAGCTCCTAAGGCCTTGGTCAAGTGGGTTCCCAAGACTACATCAAGTTCCACTTCATCAAGTACAACTACAACTTTGAGGATTCCCATCAAGATGGTGTGGATCCCGAAGAAGAAGAACTAGAGAGTTCTTGAGGGTGACTCCGCCAACATACTTCACTCTTATCATTTTGGTAAGAACAAGTGCAATCAACTTCCACATCTTGCACTAGTTCAAGGAGTCACAAACCCTTTTGTTGGTAAGACAAGGGAGAAGGTAACCTAAAGCTTTCATAGACATCATCTTGTGTGTGCATCACTCTATGTCTATGGATATACTTGTTTGTTCCTTGTGGGACTAACCCGTGTAGGTATTGAAAGTGCAACTCACTCCAAAGGATAGCTCCAAATGATCTACATCAACAAAGAGCATCCACATCTTCAACACCTACATGAATTCATCATCGACAAAACCCAAGGTTAGTTCATCCCTCTTAGGGGGGATCTCTGTTGGAAATATGCCCTGGAGGAAATAATAAAATGGTTATTATTATATTTGTTTGATCATGATAATTGTCTATTATTCATGCTATAATTGTGTTATCCGGAAATCGTATTACATGTGTGAATACATAGACCACAACACGTCCCTAGTGAGCCTCTAGTTGACTAGCTCGTTGATCAAAAGATAGTCATGGTTTCCTGACTATGGACATTGGATGTCATTGATAACGGGATCACATCATTAGGAGAATGATGTGATGGACAAGACCCAATCCTAAGCATAGCTTAAAGATCATGTAGTTCGTTTGCTAGAGCTTTTCTGAATGTCAAGTATCATTTCCTTAGACCATGAGATTGTGCAACTCCCGGATACCGTAGGAGTGCTTTCGGTGTACCAAACGTCACAACGTAACTGGGTGACTATAAAGGTTCACTACGGGTATCTCCGAAAGTGTTTGTTGGGTTGGCACGAATCGAGACTGGGATTTGTCACTCCGTATGACGAAGAGGTATCTCTGGGCCCACTCGGTAATGCATCATCATAATGAGCTCAATGTGACCAAGTGGTTGATCACGGGATCATGCATTACGGTACGAGTAAAGTGACTTGCCGTTAATGAGATTGAACAAGGTATTGGGATACCGATGATCGAGTCTCGGGCAAGTAACGTACCGATTGACAAAGGGAATTGTATACGGGATTGATTGAATCCTCGACATCGTGGTTCATCCGATGAGATCATCGAGGAGCATGTGGGAGACAACATGGGTATCCAGATCCCGCTGTTGATTATTGACCGGAGAGTCGTCTCGGTCATGTCTGCGTGTCTCCCGAACCCGTAGGGTCTACACACTTAAGGTTCGGTGACACTAGGGTTGTTGAGATATTAGTATACGGTAACCCGAAAGTTGTTCGGAGTCCCGGATGAGATCCTGGACGTCACGAGGAGTTCCGGAATGGTTCGGAGGTGAAGATTTATATATAGGAAGTCAAGTTTCGGCCATCGGGAAAGTTTCTGGGGTAATCGGTATTGTACCGGGACCACCGAAAGGGTCCCGAGGGTCCACCGGGTGGGGCCACCTATCCCGGAGGGCCCCATGGGCTAAAGTGGGAGGGGAACCAGCCCCTAGTGGGCTGGTGCGCCCCCCTTGGGCCTCCCCTGCGCCTAGGGTTGGAAACCCTAGGGGTGGGGGCGCCCCACTTAGCTTGGGGGGCAATCCACCCCCCTTGGCCGCCGCCCCCCTTGGAGATCCCATCTCCTAGGGCCGGAGCCCCCCCTAGGGGTCCTATATATAGTGGGGGGAGGGAGGGCAGCCGCACCCTAGCCCCTGGCGCCTCCCTCTCCCTCCCGTGACACTCCTCCCTCTCCCTGAGCTTGGCGAAGCCCTGCCGAGATCACCGTTGCTTCCACCACCACGCCATCGTGCTGCTGGATCTCCATCAACCTCTCCTTCCCCCTTGCTGGATCAAGTTGGAGGAGACGTCTTCCCAACCGTACGTGTGTTGAACGCGGAGGTGCCGTCCGTTCGGCGCTAGGTCATCAGTGATTTGGATCACGACGAGTACGACTCCATCAACCCCGTTCTCTTGAACGCCTCCGCTCGCGATATACAAGGGTATGTAGATGCACTCTCCTCTCCCTCGTTGCTAGATGACTCCATAGATTGATCTTGGTGATGCGTAGAAAATTTTAAAATTCTGCTACGTTCCCCAACAGTGGCATCATGAGCTAGGTCTATGCGTAGATTCTATGCACGAGTAGAACACAAAGTAGTTGTGGGCGTGGATATTGTCAATTTGCTTGTCGTTACTAGTCTTATCTTGATTCGGCGGCATCGTGGGATGAAGCGGCCCGGACCAACCTTACACGTACGCTTACATGAGACTGGTTCCACCGATTGACATGCACTAGTTACATAAGGTGGCTAGCGGGTGTCTGTCTCTCCCACTTTAGTCGGATTGGATTCGATGAAAGGGTCCTTATGAAGGGTAAATAGAAATTGGCATATCACGTTGTGGTTTTGGCGTAGGTAAGAAACATTCTTGCTAGAAACCTATAGGAGCCACGTAAAAACTTGCAACAACAATTAGAGGACGTCTAACTTGTTTTTGCAGCATGTGTCGTGTGATGTGATATGGCCAAAAGGATGTGATGAATGATATATGTGATGTATGAGATTGATCATGTTCTTGTAATAGGAATCACGACTTGCATCTCGATGAGTATGACAACCGGCAGGAGCCATAGGAGTTGTCTTAATTTATTTATGACCTGCGTGTCAACATAAACATCATGTAATTACTTTACTTTATTGCTACAGCGTTAGCCATAGTAGTAGAAGTAATAGATGACGAGACAACTTCAAGAAGACACGATGATGGAGGTCATGGTGTCATGCCGGTGACAACGATGATCATGAAGCCCCGAAGATGGAGATCAAAAGGGGCAAATGATATTGGCCATATCATGTCACCATTTGATTGCATGTGATGTTTGTCATGTTTTGCATCTTATTTGCTTAGAACGACGGTAGCTTGAATAAGATGATCCCTCGTAATAATTTCAAGAAAGTGTTCCCCCTAACTGTGCACCGTTGCGAAGGTTCATTGTTTTGAAGCACCACGTGATGATCGGGTGTGATAGATTCTAACGTTCGAATACAATGAGTGTAAGCCAGATTTACACACGCAATACACTTAGGTTGACTTGACGAGCCTAGCATGTACAGACATGGCCTCGGAACACGGAAGACTGAAAGGTCGAGCATGAGTCATATAGAAGATACGATCAACATGAAGATGTTCACCGATATTGACTAGTCCGTCTCACGTGATGATTGGACACGGCCTAGTTGACTCGGATCATGTTTCACTTAGATGACTAGAGGGATGTCTATCTGAGTGGGAGTTCATTGAATAATTTGATTAGATGAACTCAATTATCATGAACTTAGTCTAAAATCTTTACACTATGTCTTGTAGATCAAATGGCCCACGCTAATGTTGCCCTCAACTTCAACGCGTTCCTAGAGAAAACCAAGCTGAAAGATGATGGCAGCAACTATATGGACTGGGTCCGGAACCTGAGGATCATCCTCATAGCTGCCAAGAAAGATTATGTCCTAGAAGCACCGCTAGGTGACGCACCCATCCCAGAGAACCAAGATGTTATGAACGCTTGGCAGTCACGTGCTGATGATTACTCCCTTGTTCAGTGTGGCATGCTTTACAGCTTAGAACCGGGGCTCCAAAAGCGTTTTGAGCGACACGGAGCATATGAGATGTTCGAAGAGCTGAAAATGGTTTTCCAAGCTCATGCCCGGGTCGAGAGATATGAAGTCTCCGACAAGTTCTTCAGTTGTAAGATGGAGGAAAATAGTTCTGTCAGTGAGCACAAACTCAAAATGTCTGGGTTGCATAACCGCTTGACTCAGCTGGGAGTTAATCTCCCGGATGACGCGGTCATTGACAGAATCCTTCAGTCGCTTCCACCGAGCTACAAGAGCTTTGTGATGAACTTCAATATGCAGGGGATGGAAAAGACCATTCCTGAGGTATATTCAATGCTGAAATCAGCGGAGGTGGAAATCAAAAAGGAACATCAAGTGTTGATGGTGAATAAAACCACTAAGTTCAAGAAAGGCAAGGGTAAAAAAGAACTTCAAGAAGGATGGCAAGGGAGTTGCCGCGCCCGGTAAGCAAGCTGCCGGGAAGAAGTCAAAGAATGGACCCAAGCCTGAGACTGAGTGTTTTTATTGCAAGGGAAGTGGTCACTGGAAGCGGAACTGCCCCAAATACTTAGCGGACAAGAAGGCCGGCAACACTAAATGTATATGTGATCTATATCTATATCTATATCTATCTATATCTATATCTATATCTATTCTATATCTTATCTTATCTATACTAATTCTAGACTCCCTGGAAATTCCCATGTTAATTAGATTTTACGAGCCGTTAATCTGGTGGGGCCATATTTTTTACGGTGTAGATCGACTCAGAGAAAAAAAATTAATAGAAAAAACACACGTATATCTCTCTCTTGACCTTTGTCTCTCAATCCCTCACGTCTCACCTTTTATCTCTCCAATGAGAAATAAATTTGAGCCAGAGAAAAAAAACACAACAGAAAAAATCTCATGTATATCTCGCTGGACGTTTGACTCTCTGTCTCTCACGTCTCAGTTTTTACCTCTTCAATGAGAAATAAAAATCATCTCTCTCTCTCTCTCTTGACCCAACTCACAATCTCTCACGTATCTCTAACAAACTCTCACGTAGAAAGTGCTCACGTATCTCTCTCCCATGGGTAAACCTCTCAATCTCTTTGTTCTGTATCTTCATCCCTTCACCCTAATTTCTCTCAGATCAGATCACCTCTTCCTAGCGTGCAATCGTGCAAAAAGTGCAAGATCCATCAGCATCTCTTCTGTCCGAGATTCAAGTGGTGATGATTCAGGTATTCACAGATGCACGAGCATATATCGACAGACCAAAGGCAAGATTGAAATAGTTTTTTTTGTAATATGTATGCTCATATCAATTCTGTATGATTCCTAATCTATTTAGTATCTTCACCACTTCATCTCTATCACCTAACCAAGCTCTAATCTCTCTCACAATAGATCATCTCTTCCTAGGGTAAGGGTACGATCGTGCAAGAAGTGGAACATTGATCAACATCTATTCGTAGGACACGATTCTGCTTCTCTTATCTGGCATTCAGGTGGTGATGATTCAGGTATTGATAGATGAATGTGCTCAGATCGAACAACCAAAGGCAAGATTCAAATAGGTTTTTTTATTGCGATATGCATGCTCAGATCAATTCCGTCAAAGGTGATTCATGTGATGTGATTATGCGTATGGGTTTTTTATTGCAATATGCATGCTCAGATCAATTCCGTCAAAGCTGATTCATGTGATGTGATTATGCGTAGGGAGCAGTGGATGATGTTCCTATTCCTGTGTTATGTGCCAAAATATGACAGAATTTGTCTGCTCTTCAGGTATCATAGCAACCTCATATTTATTCTTCTCTGCATGTCAAAGGTTCAATCCTAGCATTCTTATAATTGATCTTTGTGGATACTAAGCAATATGATTGTTTTCCATCCAAATGTTCGGTGTGATATCTGACCTATCTTGAACTTGGAGTAGGTAGCTCGAGGAAAAAAGGGAATGTGAGCTTCGATTGGGGTAACATGCATAACAGAGCACTTAGTTTTTTTTTCTGCAATGAACCGAACACTTCTCTGAACCTGTATCTGTTTGTGGGATGCCATTTTACTTGAACCAAATGTTCAGTGTAAGATGATGTTGAGAAAAGAATAAATCGAGCCAAAAACATCTACCTTTTCAAAATGCAAGGCAAAATTATGTGTGTGTCTTCTTATAGTTTTGAAAGTAGAACTATGCATGTTAGATATCAGGAGGAGCGGACCAGATTGATTCAGCATGCATCCTATGTCGTCATGTGCAAGGTAGTGGTGACATGATGCATATGTGTTGAATCAGCTGGACCATCGATTAGAATTAGGCATTTTGTACAAATATACTACTTTGCCTGATATGCATGTGATTCGTGACTTACATGGATTCACATGGTACTTTGGAGTTGCAGATTGCTAATAAGTATTTCCATATATAATACGTCTGTGCATGTCTTTTTTTGTCCTTATAACAAAGAGAAAATGAACTATTAAACCATATTTATATACTTAAAATTTGTGCAATATTAAAAAAGAATCTGGATGTATCATACGCCACAAATATCTCATATGAACACATGATTGCCTATATGATATTCACATTAGTATGGATAGAAAATATTAAGAATGTCCATCCATGTTGATCAAAAAAGAATTTTTTTAAGAATTTGTTTGTAAAGACAAGAAGTCGGAGAATTTATCGACAGCATAAGTACATGGATTGAGGAGAGTAGAGCATGGTTTGGAACACATGCAATAGAGGTCGGTGTTGCAAGTGCATATGGTTGTTAGGAAGCAGAGGTTAGACGTTGGCTAGGGTCTCGAGCGCAGGGTGGAAGAAATATAGGAAACGGCCACAGGGCACCAGCTGGCGCAGATGCAGGACGCTCATGTGTGTTTTTGCATTTCTCTCCATCTACTTGGAGACACTATGACGCTCCTAATCTGTTTTACTATTACGCTGTTCGCTACTATTACATTGACTCCGTGTTGTCCTGTACCGAAAGATGTATATGATCCTGAATGCATTTCATGAGTGTCTGTTCATCATTGTACACACTTCTCCCCCATAGTATATTGTATTTTTAGAGCTTTGTTAGTACCTAAAAAAACTACAAATAATTCATTAATGTTTAACTGAGTACTTCTAATTTTCCGCTGCATGTTTTTTGCAACATTTTATCTTTGTTTATCAAGCTTTTCTTTCGATGAGCACAAACATTCACCCTACAGTATACTTAATTCGGCAGTTCGCTCGCTCTAGAATGATCATCTTTCTATCATCTATCTGAGTGGCTTGCTCCTATCACTGTTGTAAATAATGCTTCACACGGACGTGGAGTTTCTACACCCAGGAGCAAATGCTCCTGGTGTGAACAGTAACAACAAATAAATTTAAAAATAATTCAAAAAATTCTGAAATTTTTTTGTGACATACTTTCATAAATGTTTGTTGTGCATGCAAAATTTCGTCGCAAAATCACATTGGTGGAAAGTATGGTAAAAAAACAAAATCGATGCTCTGAAAATGTTACTTACAAAAGCATTTTGGAGCTCTGATTTTGTTTTTTTCGGCATGCCTTCCACAAATGTGATTTCGCAATGAAATTTTGCATGGGCAACAAACATTTGTGGAAGTATGTCACAAAAAAAATTCAGAATTTTTTGAATATTTTTTCTATTTTTTTGATGTTACTGTTCACACCAGGAGCATTTGCTCCTGGGTGTAGAAATGTACTTTCGGCTTCACACCTCTATCTATTTACTATTGTCGTGTTGTATCCTTATGGGCAAAGCTGCCGAAACTTATTCATTTGTTGCTACCTTAGTAGCAGACTAAAAAAAGGAACATAATTTATATCCTTCCAAATAAGGCTAATCTTTCGTTATCTTCCATATATAATACGTATGTGCATGCCTTTTTTTCTCCTTATAACAAAGAGAAAATTAGCTATCAAACCATAGTATAATTCGACGATGCTCATAGTATAATGAGAATATACGATAATATCATCTTTAAATGCGTATCGATGATGCTTCCATGGAAAAAAGGAAGATGTATGTCTTCTTTTTGTAGAGTAAGCGAGGGAGATATATGCTACAATAAGGCACATGAACTTTATACCTTTTAGAAACTGTAGGTCACGAATACACGAAACAACACGTGCGTTCGTAACCATGTTTTCCACCAACATATATAACACATATACCCTTACATAACCTTCATAAAGTAGCACATCCACATTTTCACATATCGACCATAAATCTAAGCTGGTTTGCCATCACACAATGACAATATTTATGTTATTGTAATACAATTAGGCGCATACAATATAATTATATAATAGTCGAAGCAATGTAAGTTCGTTCAACCCTATGTCCAACCAAGGTACACATGCATGTCTAATAATCATAACCTATGTCAACATATTCAATAATTTTGTTTGACATATAAATCTACCACATATTTGTTATATCTAATACTAAAATTGCTAGCCCGTGCAGACGCACGGGTTGACGACTAGTATACATGTAATTGATGTGTACCTTACCAGTACTCGTAGTAGCTCCTGGGTATTCGATACCGGTGCGGTTGCTCACATTTGTAACTCAAAGCAGGAGCTGCGGAATAAGCGGAGACTGGCGAAGGACAAGGTGACGATGCGCGTCGGGAATGGTTCCAAGGTCGATGTGATCGCCGTCGGCGCTCTACCTCTATATTTACCTACGGGGTTAGTTTTAAATCTCAATAATTGTTATTTAGTACCAGCTTTGAGCATGAACATTGTATCATGATCTCGTTTAATTCGAGATGGCTACTCATTTAAATCCGAGAATAATGGTTTTTCTATTTATATGAGAGATATGTTTTATGGTCATGCTCCGCTGGTGAATAGTTTATTCTTAATGAATCTCGAGCGTAATGTTACACATATTCATAGTGTGAATACCAAAAGATGTAAGGTTGATAATGATAGTCCCACATACTTGTGGCACTGCCGCCTTGGTCACATAGGTGTCAAACGCATGAAGAAGCTCCATGCAGATGGACTTTTGGAGTCTCCTGATTACGAATCATTTGACATGTGCGAACCATGCCTCATGGGTAAAATGACCAAGACTCCGTTCTCAGGAACAATGGAGCGAGCAACCAACTTATTGGGAATCATACATACTGATGTGTGCGGTCCAATGAGTGTTGAGGCTCGCGGTGGCTATCATTATGTTCTCACCCTCACTGATGACTTGAGTAGATATGGGTATGTCTACTTAATGAAACACAAGTCTGAGACCTTTGAAAAGTTCAAGGAATTTCAGAGTGAGGTTGAGAATCAACGTGACAGGAAAATCAAGTTCTTGCGATCAGATCGTGGGGGGATACTTGAGTCACGAATTTGGCACACACTTAAGACAATGTGGAATAGTTTCACAACTCACGCCGCCTGGAACACCTCAGCGTAATGGTGTGTCCGAATGTCATAATCGCACTCTATTGGATATGGTGCGATCTATGATGTCTCTTACCGATTTGCCACTGTCATTTTGGGGCTATGCTTTAGAGACTGCCGCATTCACTTTAAATAGGGCTCCGTCGAAATCCGTTGAGACGACACCGTATGAATTATGGTTTGGGAAGAAACCTAAGCTGTTGTTTCTAAAAGTTTGGGGATGCGATGCTTATGTCAAGAAACTACAACCTAAAAAGCTCGAACCCAAGTCGAAAAAATGCGTCTTCATAGGATACCCTAAAGAAACTATTGGGTATACCTTCTACCTCAGATCCGAAGGCAAGATCTTTGTTGCCAAGAATGGATCCTTTCTAGAGAAAGAGTTTCTCTCGAAAGAAATAAGTGGGAGGAAAGTAGAACTAGGTGAAGTATTACCTCTTGAACCGGTAAGTGGCGCAGCTCAAGAAAATGTTCCTGAGGTGACTGCACCGACTAGAGAGGAAGTTAATGATGATGATCATGAAGCTTCAGATCAAGTTGCTACTGAACTTCGTAGGTCCACAAGGACACATTCCGCACCAGAGTGGTACGGCAACCCTGTCTTGGAAATCATGTTGTTAGACAACGGTGAACCTTCGAACTATGAGGAAGCGATGGCGGGCCCAGATTTCGACAAATGGCTAGAAGCCATGAAATCCGAGATAGGATCCATGTATGAAAACAAAGTATGGACTTCGACTGACTTGCCCGATGATCGGCGAGCCATAGAAAATAAATGGATCTTTAAGAAGAAGACAGACACGGATGGTAATGTAACCATCTATAAAGCTCGGCTTGTCGCTAAGGGTTATCGACAAGTTCAAGGGGTTGACTACGATGAGACTTTCTCACCCGTAGCGAAGCTAAAGTCCGTCCGAATCATGTTAGCAATTGCCGCATTCTATGATTATGAGATGTGGCAAATGGACGTCAAAATGGCATTCCTTAATGGTTTCCTTAAGGAAGAATTGTATATGATGCAGCCGGAAGGTTTTATCGATCCTAAGAATGCTGACAAGGTGTGCAAGCTCCAACGCTCGATTTATGGGCTGGTGCAAGCATCTCGGAGTTGGAACATTCATTTTGATGAGATGATCAAAGCGTTTGGGTTTATGCAGACTTATGGAGAAGCCTGTATTTACAGGAAAGTGAGTGGGAGCTCTGTAGCATTTCTCATATTGTATGTGGATGACATATTGTTGATGGGAAATGATATTGTCGGTGTACAAAAAGAGGGGTACACTTTTTGTACCCCTATAACTGTGCACGGGCAGTCTGAGCCACAGGCACCACCACACTGAGCAAGGCAAGGGAGGTGAGCCAAGGTAAGGCCGAAGCTCAGGAGAAGCAGAACGACGCCAAGACCAAGACCACAAAGAGAGAAGGGGACGAAGCGGACCCCCCCCCGGCAATATCCTTGCCGGGAGGCGGTTTTAGCAAACCCGGCAAGACCCTTGCCGTGGCAGCTCACCCCACACCTACGGAGTGAGTCACCCTTGAGTCCACTGCCCCCATGGGGCAAGGATTCGGGAGACATCCCCGTGGTGGCATGCAGATCTTTGTGAAGACATTCAAGATCAGATACACCCTTTAGAAGATGATGATCCTTGGCGGGATCCCATCCAAGGAGGACCACAAGGCCCCCGGCAAGAGCCTTGCCGAGGATGACAGCAGGCACCACGACAAGACCCTTGCCAGGGCCCCGGCAAGGCCCTTGCCAAGAACACCCGTAGGGCCACCATCAGGCCCACGCCAGTCAAACCTCCACCGCCGTTCGCATGCAGCTGCCGACCCAACCAGCTGGGCAGGCACCTGCGTGGCGGCATGCGGATCTTCGTGGAGACCCACCACTGCGCCACCTCAGCTGCCTGCCTGCCTACATGGCATCGCGGGCGCCGCTGGCCAGGGCGCGTGTCGACATGAGAGGGAGCGGCGACGGATGAGGCAGGGCTCTCCCCCGTCCCCGATAAAGCAAGGACACCTGGGCAAGACGCATTAAATGCGCCTTGTCATGTACTGCGAGGGATAACCTCACATCACTGTACCCTTTCCACCTCCTGTGTGCCACTGTGGCAACCCCTTTCCTATAAAAGGAGGCCCGAGGCGACCAGGAGGAGGATTTGGCTTTTTGGAGCTCCTCACGCCCCATAGCTAGCTCAAGAACACAGATATACAATCCACCAAAGCAGGAGTAGGGTTTTACACATCCCCGCGGCCTGAACCTGGATAAACGAACCGTGTGCTGTCTGTTTGATCCGCTCTTCTCACGACCCCGTGCCCCGCAACCGTAGTAGGGATTCTTGTGATCCCATAGGTGTCATTCCCACCGATATCTTTGGCGCGCCAGGTAGGGGGCGCAGTTGTGAGAATCGGCTTTAGCAGTTAGTTTGATGCTTCTTCATCGTCATGGCGCCCAAGAAGAATACGACGGTGGCAGTTGGCCCGTCGGAAGCTGGACATCCCGTCCCGACGCGGGCGAGCAGCGGACCGGTCGCAGAAAGGACCCGGGGCGCCGTTCGCGAACACAAACACCGTCCCAGCAGCCGGAGTTTGGGAGGCGGTGATGTTCGTGCGCCTGGTAACGGGCCGCACGCCGCCAAATCCAAAGACGGAGCCAGGCCCTCCGCGGGTGGCGCGGGGCCTTCCAAGATTGCTACCGCCCCGCCCGAAGGCGATGCGAGGGCCTCCAAGACTCCCACGCCGGTGCCGACGGCGCGCTCCTCTCAGGCGGTGCGCGATGAACGGCGCAATCACGCCGAAGACCCCGGGCGTCACCGCGGGAAGAGCCCCGAGCGCCACTCCCGGGAGGTAGAAGACCTGCCCACTCGCCGAGGCGCTGGTGAAGATGGCATGCGACCGCGGGGTCGTGATAGAGCTCCTTCTGACATGGTCAGAAGTCGAAGCGCGTCGCGAACCGTGCAGGTTTCGCTGCCACCAACGCCAGCAGAAGCCCTGGCGCGCGCGCAGTTGCTCCTCGATTTTCCTCCCACTATGGGGAAACTCGATGAATGGAGAGCCACTATCTGAAGCCTTGTTGCGGTGGCCAACAAAGACGAACCGAGTCCGGTGGAGCCCCCGGGTCGATGCTCCGACGGAGTCCCATGCACCAGTGGCGGGAAAGCCGGCGGCGCCGCGACCATGGTGCACTCGCCTCCTCGCCCGGTACCGCGGACGCCAGCCCGTCGCGACGTTGCCGGCGACGAAATCTCCATAGCGTCGTCCGACCCACGGACCCACTATGACCAGCGCCAAGTCCTTCGGGAACGGGAACATGAAGACGCTTGAACCACTATCGAGCGCCGGCGCGGAGCGCGCCACCAGTCAGACAGGCGAGCAGGGCCTGCTGTGAACCACCCGACACCGGAGAGCCCTGGAGGCCTACCTTACTAGGTAGGCTGTCCGGCTTTTACCCGTGAGCTGCGGCAGTTCCAGTGGCCCACTCACCGCACCTTCAAACCTGACGTGGGCAAAAAGTATAGCGGCAAGACCCACCCGTCCGAGTTCCTCAGCATCTACATCATTGCGATGCAAGCTGCCGGAGCCCGCGATGATAAGGTGCTTGCGAATTACTTTCCATTGGCTCTTAAACCCAACGCCATGTCATGGTTGATGCACTTGCCGGTAGACTCTATTTCCTCCTGGTCGGATTTGTGCCATGAGTTTGTGGGTGCCTTTACTGGAGGCCACCAAGCCCATGGCCAAGCGAGCGACCTGCACGTCATTCCCCAGAAGGGAGGCGAGAGTCTCCGCAAGTATATATAGAGGTTCAGCCAGATACAGTACAATATCACTGATGTTCACCCTGCCGCCATCATCAGCGCGTTCCATCAGAACGTGCGTAACCGCAAGATGCGCGAAGAGCTGGCAATGAACAAGGTGAAAGATGTAGCAGAACTCTATGTTCTTGCTGACAGATGTGTCCGGGATGAAGAGGGAAGGAAGTACCCCGGCGAAGACGCTGGCGTGGAAACCGACTCCTCAGATAGATACTGCCGCCTCGGCGAAGAAGGGCCAGCGCCGCAACAGGAAGCGCAAAGGTAAAGTCGTGCTTGCCATCGAGGGATCTGGTGACACCGGCTCCACCAAGAAAACCAAGGCAGATGACCCCGGCAAGGAAATTGCCGGATGTGTCACCTGCCGGGCCTTGGCGGTTGCCAAGAAGCCAGCGAACTCCGACAAGCGATACTGCAAGATCCATCGCACCAAAGGCCATGCTCTCCAAGACTGCCGACAGGTTGAGCTCCTCGCTGAGAAGTAGAGGGCTGAATATGAGAGGCGGGACAAGGAGAAGGGCCAAGACGGTGCTGAGGGGTCCGGCAAGAAGCGTGACGGCCAGGCGGGCTGTCGCGGCAAGGATAAACAACAGGAGAGGCCCGCCCGGGGCCGTGACAAAAAGCCAGAAGATGACAATCACGAAGAGGACGACGAATCCGGCGACCAAGAGTTTCAGAAAGCTACAGAGGCCATGTGCATCGACGGCGGCGCCTCGCTGCATACTTCTCACCGCCAGCTTAAACAGTGGGCGCGAAAGATTACAGCGGCAGAGCCGTCGTTTGATGCCCAAAGGCCGCTGAAGTGGTCCAGCACACCTATCATTTTTGACACTGAGGATCACCCTGATCGCACTACTGCGGTCGGGTGCTTGCCATTGTTGGTTTCACCAACAATACGCAACCTCAAGGTGACAAAGATGCTAGTCGATGGCAGGGCCGGTCTGAACTTGATCTCGCCTGCCGTGATCGGGAAACTGCAGATTCCTGATGGAGACCTCGAGGAGACGGGCACGTTTCAGGGGGTCAACCCGGGAAGAAGCCAACCTAAGGGAAAGGTCACGCTACCCGTGACTTTTGGAAGCGATCTGAACTATAGGACGGAGAGGATCGTGTTTGATGTTGCCAAGATCCCCTTACCCTACAACGGGATCCTTGGCCGCCCAGCGCTGGCCAAGTTCATGGCGGCGTCACACTACGCCTACAACACCCTAAAGATGCCAGGACCTGTGACGATCATCACCATCCCCTCCAATAAGAAAGATGCACTGATTAGCACTGACCAACTATACCAGCAAGCAGTTGCAACAGCTGCCGCCACTAGGGCACTTGCTCCTGCCACTGGGACCCCGGGAGGGAAGAAGAAGAAGAAGAAGAAGAAGACCGGTGAGACCTCGGACACCCACTCCGGCAAGCGCACCTCTTCGGAGTGTAGCGCTCCCGTCGAGGACGTGCCAGAGAGCTCCACCGGCGGAAACAAGAAGCCCAGGTCCATACTGCCGGGAACCAAGAAGGTTTCTGTCAATGAGGACGGCACGGGAGGGGCTTTCACCATAAGCTCCACCCTTGACGACAAATAGGAAGACGCGCTCGTCACCTTCCTGCGGGCGAATGTCGATGTGTTTGCATGGCAAGCTTCCGACATCCTCGGCGTTCCTAGGGAGGTGATTGAGCACCACCTTGCTGTCTGTCCTCATGCACGGCCCGTCAAGCAGAAGGTCAGAAGGCAAGCTTTGGAACGACAAGAGTTCATCACAGAGGAGATCCGGAAACTGGAAGCAGCGGGTTTGGTAAGAGGAGTGCTCCATCCAACGTGGTTGGCCAATCCGGTCATAGTGCGCATGGCTAATGGGAAGTGGAGGCTGTGTATTGATTACACAGATATCAATAAGGCTTGTCCTAAGGACCCCTTCCCGTTGCCGCGCATCGACCAGATTGTTGACTCCACAGCTGGGTGTGATCTGTTGTCATTCCTCGATGCCTACTCCGGCTACCACCAGATCTTCATGACAAGAGAAGACGAAGAGAAAACAGCATTCATCACCCCATGTGGTACGTATTGTTTCATGCGGATGCCTTTCGGGCTGAAGAGTGCTGGTTCGACGTTTGCAAGGGCGGTCCAGATTGGTTTTGAACCCCAGCTCCATAGAAATATGGAAGCTTATATGGATGACATAGTGGTCAAAACCAAGGACAGGGCAACCCTCATACCGGATTTGCAAGAAACATTTGCAAACCTGCACAAGATCAATCTCAAGCTGAACCCTGAGAAGTGCGTCTTTGGTGTCCCGTCCGGCAAGCTTCTCGGGTTCTTTGTGTCACAACGTGGGATAGAGGCTAATCCGTACAAGATCAAAGCTATAGAGCAGATTGAAGCACCCAAGCGAATCAAGGATGTGCGTCGGCTTCCTGGTTGCGTCGCCGCCATGGGCAGATTCATTTCCAAGTCTGCCGAGCGCGCCCTTCCCTTTTTCAAGATCCTGAAAAAGGCGGGCCCGATGGAGTGGACGCCAGAAGCCGAAGCAGCATTGCAAGATTTGAAGAAGTACCTCTCCTCCGCGCCAATACTAGTTGCGCCTAGGCCACAGGAGCCGTTGCTGCTATACCTGGCGGCAACGAACCAGGTGGTCAGCGCCGCACTAGTGGCGCGGAGAGAGGTTGACGACGAGGTAATGGCAGCGACAGAGCCCGACACCACCAATGCAGAGACGACACAGCCAGTTGAAGTGCCGCCGAAGAAGAAAATGATGCAGCACCCGGTCTACTTTGTTAGTTCCCTCCTGCACGGAGCTAGATCAAGGTACTCCGGCATGCAGAAACTGCTCTTCGGCCTTCTTATGGCCTCAAGGAAGCTACGTCACTACTTCCAGGCACACGAGATCACTGTCGTCACTCGCCTCCCTCTGCAACGGATATTGCACAATCCAGATGCAACGGGAAGAATTGTGGAATGGGCACTGGAGCTGTCTAGCTTTGGCCTCAAGTTTGAAAGTACTTCGACAATTCAGAGCCGAGTCCTGGCGGAGTTCATTGCAGAATGGACAGCAACGCCTGACGAAGAAGCCCAAGAGACTGCTCTCCCCGGCAAGGAGGCAAGTTGCAGTTGGATCATGTACTTTGATGGAGCTTTCTCCTTACACGGCGCCGGGGCTGGCGTACTGCTTGTCGCGCCCACCGGAGAGCACCTCAAGTACGTGATCCAGATGCACTTCCCCAGGGAGGTGTCAACAAACAATACGGCAGAGTACGAAGGGCTGCTTGCCGGTCTTAGGATCGCGGCGGACCTCGGAATCACGAAGCTCATCGTCAGGGGCGACTCGCAGCTCGTCGTCAAGAAAGTCAACAAGGACTACCAGAGCCCGTTGATGAAGGCCTATGTCGATGAAGTGAGAAAGCTGGAAGAGCGTTTCGACGGTATACAGGCTGAATACGCTCCCCGAGCGGAGAACGATATCGTCGATTACCTGTCAAAACGCGCTGCCCTCAAGCTACCTGTGGAACCAGGTACCTTTGTGCTCCAGCTAACTCAGCCATCCGTTGATCCATCAACAGAGCAGAACAAGAGGAGGAAATCAGGACCCGGCAAGTACTTTCCCGCCGAGCTCCCCGGAGCCGCCGGCAAGGATGTTGCCGGGGACACTGAGCCCGCCACGGGACGGCTAGCTCCGGCGGAGCGTCAAGCTCTTGCCGTCGAGACAGCCGCTCCTATAGCGGAGGAAATGCCTTTAGTCCTCGCCGTCGAGCCTCAGGCTCTAGTGTGGGCACAGTATACCGCCCGATTCCTCCAAACAGGGGAACTTCCTGAAGAGCGGGAAGAAGCGGAAAAAGTAGCCCGTCGCTCTATCATGTACCAGTTCGTCGATGACGTCCTGTACAGAAAGAGGCCGAACGGTGTGAAATTGAAGTGTATCCCTCGGGAGGAAGGACTGGAGCTGTTGGCGGAGAAACACGGAGGCATATGTGGATCCCACATCAGGTCAAGGGCCCTTGCGGGCAAGGCATTTCGGCAAGGCTTCTTCTGGCCCACCGCCCTCTAGGATGCGACGACACTAGTCACCATGTGTGAAGCGTGTCAGTTCCATTCAAAGAAGCTTCATCAGCCAGCTCAAGCCCTTCAAACCATTCCTCTCTCCTGGCCCTTCTCGGTCTGGGGGCTCGACATACTGGGCCCCTTCCCCCGCGCTATCGGGGGCTTTGAGTACTTGTACGTTGCAATCGACAAGTTCACAAAGTGGCCGGAGGTGGAGGCAGTGAGGAAGGTCACAGCTCAGTCAGTCGTCAAGTTCTTCAAGGGACTAGTGTGCCATTTTGGTGTACCCAACAGGGTCATCACCGACAAGCACACAGTTCACAAGCCGCACCTTCATGCAATATATCCAAGACCTCGGCAGCAAAGTCTGTTTCGCTTCCGTTGCTCACCCATGAAGCAATGGTCAAGCTGAGAGGGCAAACGCTGAAGCACTGTGAGGCTTAAGGACCAAGACCTTTGACAGGCTGCACAAGAGTGGAAGGCGCTGGATTGATGAGTTGCCGACGGTTCTTTGGTCGATCAGGACGACGCCAAATCGAGCCACCGGCCAGACACCTTTTGCCCTGGTATACGGGGCAGAAGCAGTTCTCCCCACTGAACTCATATACGGGTCACCTCGAGTGCTTGCTTATGATGAGCTTGAGCAAGAGCAACTGTGGCAAGATGATGCAATGCTCCTTGAGGAAGATCGTCTTCGGGCGGCTGTGAAAGCAGCATGCTACCAGCAAGCCTTGCGCCGCTACCATAGCCGCAAGGTTCATGCCCGAAGCCTTGAGGAAGGCGACCTTGTCCTTTGGCGTGTTCAGTCGGCCAAGAATTCCAATAAGTTGACGCCAAAGTGGGAAGGCCCTTATCGGGTAATACGAGTCACCAGGCCCGGCGCAGTCCGCCTGGAGACCAAAGATGCCGTTCCGGTGAGTAACTCCTGGAACATTGAGCATCTTCGCAAGTTTTACCTGTGAGGCGCGGCTTGCCGGGCCCCCCAGCAAGCCACCTTTTGTACAAGCAAAGCTCGAAGACGAGGCGGGAGGACGTCAGCACGCGTCGAAGGCATCGGTGCCCGCGTACTCCGACTTGATGGCCTTGCCGCCCGCCCTCTTCCTCTTCCGCAGCCTCCCAACGCCAGCCGCCCAAGGAGACGACCCCGAGAAGTTCAGGGAGCCGGCGACGCGGATGATGGGGTCGCCGGTGCCGCACGGAGCGGCGCCTGACACCTAATCGGACCCGTCATCCCGCCGCCTACTACCCTCGTCGTCGCTTCCGCTGTCCTCCTCGTCACTCCCTCCTGAGGAGGAGTCTTCACTATTAGAAGAGCTCTCCACGCAGCACCTTGCATGGGTCCCAAAGCACCCGAAGACCTTGACGGAGAGAAGGCCACCCTCCATCAGCTTAAAATGGAGAGTGAGTACCTCCGTCAAGCGGTGGATATGGGCAAACGTCTTCCATCCCCGACGGAGATACATCACGTGAGGGGCGGGGAAGTCGACGCGGGCCCGCGTGCCACTGATCCCGCAGCCCCTCATGTGCAGCCACAACGACTCTGGCGGATCCAGCTCCATCTCCCGCGTGAATGGGGTCGGGAGACGAACGCGACGGCGAGGCGGCCGGCGCAGCCTGACGAAGAACTCGCAAGGGTCATCCCCAACGTGATCCTCCATGGGGGAGGAACTGCTGGCGAAGGCGAGGCCGGCGGAGGCGAGGCCGGCGGAGGCGAGGCCGGCGCGCCGCCCCATCCTCCTCTTCCCCGAGCATCTCGGCCTCGCCCACGACCTCGCCCCCTCCCCCTTCCCCTCGTGGCTGGCTCTGCCACCGCGGGTCCAGGAGAAGGAGGGGCGCGTTGTCGAGCGGCGACCCTCGCCACCACCGTTGAAGGACCAGGATTCCCTCTCTCCATGGCGGATGGAAGGGGGAGCAGAAGCTGAAGGAAGGAGGAGATGAAGGAATGCGGGACGCCATCCCCCCCCCCTCCCGCTCCTTATAAAGGAACGGGGTGGGGGCTCGGCCGCCCCGCTCAGCCAATCAAGGCGCGGAAGGCGCAGGGAACTAGGACCGACCCGCCGCCCCAGCCCGTGGCGGCCCGGTTTCCTGCCTCCACCGTTCGCCACCCCAAGCACATGAGAGCCACGTGGCAGGCGTGCAGGACCGAGGCGACGGGTGAGGCGACCTCTCCCCACCCCATGATCGTGGGGAGTGGACGCCTTGAAGACCACGCCTCGGCCCCGTTCAGTAAATGGGCCGCACCTCCCTCCGTTTATGGGGAAGGCGAGAACCGCCCCCTTTACTATGATGTGACGCATGCATGCAGAGCTCAGTCCTATGCATGCCGCCCACGTCACACACGCCTCCCCACGCCGCGCCACGCACGGGAAGCATGGGAAGCACAGCGCGCGAAGAGACTTACCGCGGTAAAAACCACCCCGCCTGCCCGCACACTGTTTTTGGGCCTAGCCCAACGACGCGATTGCGCTTACGTGTGGCCCAGGCCCGGGGGCTCCTGTCGGTGTACAAAAAGAGGGGTACACTTTTTGTACCCCTATTACTTTGCACGGGCAGTCTGAGCCACAGGCACCACCACACTGAGCAAGGCAAGGGAGGTGAGCCAAGGTAAGGCCGAAGCTCAGGAGAAGCAGAACGACGCCAGACCAAGGACACAAAGAGCGAAGGGGACGAAGCGGACCCCCCCCCCCCCCGGCAAGATCCTTGCCGGGAGGCGGTTTTAGCAAACCAAGCAAGACCCTTGTGAAGGAAATATGCCCTAGAGGCAATAATGAAGTTATTATTTATTTCCTTATATCATGATAAACATTTATTATTCATGCTAGCATGCTAGAATTGTATTAACCGGAAACATAATACATGTGTGAATACATAGACAAACAGAGTGTCACTAGTATGCCTCTACTTCACTAGCTCGTTAATCAAAGATGGTTATGTTTCCTAGCCATAAACAAAGAGTTGTTATTTGATTAACGGGATCACATCATTAGATGAATGATCTGATTGACATGACCCATTCCATTAGCTTAGCACCCGATCGTTTAGTATGTTGCTATTACTTTCTTCATGACTTATACATGTTCCTATGACTATGAGATTATGCAACTCCCATTTGCCGGACGAACACTTTGTGTGCTACCAAACGTCACAACGTCAATGGGTTATTATAAAGGTGCTCTACAGGTGTCTCCAAAGGTACATGTTGGGTTGGCGTATTTCGAGATTAGGACGTGTCACTCCGATTGTCGGAGAGGTATCTCTGGGCCCTATCGGTAATACACATCACATAAGCCTTGCAAGCATTGCAACTAATGAGTTAGTTGTGAGATGATGTATTACAGAACGAGTAAAGAGACTTGCCGGTAACGAGATTGAACTAGGTATGGGATACCGACGATCGAATCTCGGGCAAGTAACATACCGATGACAAAGGGAACAACATATGTTGTTATGCGGTCTGACCAATAAAGATCTTCGTAGAATAAGAAGGAGCCAATATGAGCATCCAGGTTCCGCTATTAGTTATTGACCGGAGACGTGTCTCGGTCATGTCTACATTGTTCTCGAACCCGTAGGGTCCGCACGCTTAAGGTTTCGATGACAGTTATATTATGAGTTTATGAGTTTTGATGTACCGAAGTTAGTTCGGAGTCCCGGATGTGATCACGGACATGACGAGGAGTCTCGAAATGGTCGAGACATAAAGATTGATATATTGGATGGCTATATTCGGACACCGGAAGTGTTCCGGGTGATTTCGGAGAAAACCGGAGAGCCGGAGGGTTACCGGAACCCCCCCGGGAGAAGTAATGGGCCATGGGCCTTAGTGGAGAGAGAGAGGGGCAGCCAAAGGTGGGCCGCGCGCCTCCTCCCCCCTGGTCCGAATTGGACTAGGAGAGGGGGGGCGGCGCCCCCCTTTCCCTCTCCCTCCCCACTTCTTTCCCCCTCCTAGTAGGAGTCCTACTCCTACTAGGAGGAGGACTCCTCCTTGGCGCGCCATAGAGGGCCGGCCGGCCTCCTCCCCTTGATACTTTATATACGGTGGCAGAGGGCACCCCTTGACACACAAGTTGATCCACGTGATCATATTCTTAGCCGTGTGCGGTGCCCCCTTCCACCATAGTCCTCGATAATATTGTAGCGGTGCTTAGGCGAAGCCCTGCGACGGTAGTGCATCAAGATCGTCACCATGCCGTCGTGCTGACGGAACTCATTCCCGACACTTTGCTGGATCGGAGTCCGGGGATCGTCATCGAGCTAAACGTGTGCTGGAACTCGGAGGTGTCGTAGTTTCGGTGCTTGATCGGTCGGGTCGTGGAGACGTACGACTACATCAACCAAACGCTTCCGTTGTCGATCTACAAGGGTACGTAGATCACACTCTCCCCTCTCGTTGCTATGCATCACCATGATCTTGCGTGTGCGTAGGAAAATTTTGAAATTACTATGTTCCCCAATAGTGGCATCCGAGCCTAGGTTTTATATGTTGATGTTATATGCACGAGTAGAACACAAGTGAGTTGTGGGCGATATAAGTCATACTGCTTACCAGCATGTCATACTTTGGTTCGGCGGTATTGTTGGACGAAGCGGCCCGGACCGACATTACGCGTACGCTTACGCGAGACCGGTTCTCCCGACGTGCTTTGCACATAGGTGGCTTGCGGGTGACAGTTTCTCCAACTTTAGTTGAACCGAGTGTGGCTACGCCCGGTCCTTGCGAAGGTTAAAACAGCACCAACTTGACAAACTATCATTGTGGTTTTGATGCGTAGGTAAGATTGGTTCTTGCTTAAGCCCGTAGCAGCCACGTAAAACTTGCAACAACAAAGTAGAGGACGTCTAACTTGTTTTTGCAGGGCATGTTGTGATGTGATATGGTCAAGACATGATGCTAAATTTTATTGTATGAGATGATCATGTTTTGTAACCGAGTTATCGGCAACTGGCAGGAGCCATATGGTTGTCGCTTTATTGTATGCAATGCAATCGCGTTGTAATGCTTTACTTTATCACTAAGCGGTAGCGATAGTCGTGGAAGCATAAGATTGGCGAGACGACAACGATGCTACGATGGAGATCAAGGTGTCGCACCGGTGACGATGGTGATCATGACGGTGCTTCGAAGATGGAGATCACAAGCACAAGATGATGATGGCCATATCATATCACTTATATTGATTGCATGTGATGTTTATGTTTTATGCATATTATCTTGCTTTGATTGACGGTAGCATTATAAGATGATCTCTCACTAATTATCAAGAAGTGTTCTCCCTGAGTATGCACCGTTGCGAAAGTTCTTCGTGCTGAGACACCACGTGATGATCGGGTGTGATAGGCTCTACGTTCAAATACAATGGGTGCAAAACAGTTGCACACACGGAATACTCAGGTTATACTTGACGAGCCAAGCATATACAGATATGGCCTCGGAACACGGAGACCGAAAGGTCGAGCGTGAATCATATAGTAGATATGATCAACATAGTGATGTTCACCAATGAAACTACTCCATCTCACGTGATGATCGGACATGGTTTAGTTGATTTGGATCACGTAATCACTTAGAGGATTAGAGGGATGTCTATCTAAGTGGGAGTTCTTTAAGTAAATTAATTGAACCTAAATTTATCATGAAACTTAGTACCTGATAGTATCTTGCTTGTTTATGCTTGATTGTAGATAGATGGCTCGTGCTGTTGTTCCGTTGAATTTTAATGCGTTCCTTGAGAAAGCAAAGTTGAAAGATGATGGTAGCAATTACACGGACTGGGTCCGTAACTTGAGGATTATCCTCATTGCTGCACAGAAGAATTACATCCTGGAAGCACCGCTGGGTGCCAGGCCTGCTGCTGGAGCAACACCAGATGTTATGAACGTCTGGCAGAGCAAAGCTGATGACTACTCGATAGTTTAGTGTGTCATGCTTTACGGCTTAGAATCGGGACTTCAACGATGTTTTGAACGTCATGGAGCATATGAGATGTTCCAGGAGTTGAAGTTAATATTTCAAGCAAATGCCCGGATTGAGAGATATGAAGTCTCCAATAAGTTCTATAGCTACAAGATGGAGGAGAACAGTTCTGTCAGTGAGCATATACTCAAAATGTCTGGGTATAATAATCACTTGATTCAATTGGGAGTTAACCTTCCAGATGATTGCATCATTGACAGAATTCTCCAATCACTGCCACCAAGCTACAAGAGCTTCGTGATGAACTATAATATGCAAGGGATGAATAAGACTATTCCCGAGCTCTTCGCAATGCTGAAAGCTGCGGAGGTAAAAATCAAGAAGGAGCATCAAGTGTTGATGGTCAACAAGACCACTAGTTTCAAGAAAAAGGGCAAAGGGAAGAAGAAGGGGAACTTCAAAAAGAACAGCAAGCAAGTTGCTGCTCAAGAGAAGAAACCCAAACCTGGACCTAAGCCTGAAACTGAGTGCTTCTACTGCAAGCAGACTGGTCACTGGAAGCGGAACTGCCCCAAGTATTTGGCGGATAAGAAGGATGGCAAGGTGAACAAAGGTATATGTGATATACATGTTATTGATGTGTACCTTACTAATGCTCGCAGTAGCACCTGGGTATTTGATACTGGTTCTGTTGCTAATATTTGCAACTCGAAACAGGGACTACGGATTAAGCGAAGATTGGCTAAGGACGAGGTGACGATGTGCGTGGGAAACGGTTCCAAAGTCGATGTGATCGCAGTCGGCACGCTACCTCTACATCTACCTTCGGGATTAATATTAGACCTAAATAATTGTTATTTGGTGCCAGCGTTAAGCATGAACATTATATCTGGATCTTGTTTGATGCGAGACGGTTATTCATTTAAATCTGAGAATAATGGTTGTTCTATTTATATGAGTAATATCTTTTATGGTCATGCACCCTTAAAGAGTGGTCTATTTTTATTGAATCTCGATAGTAGTGACACGCATATTCATAGTGTTGAAGCCAAAAGATGCAGAGTTGATAATGATAGTGCAACTTATTTGTGGCACTGCCGTTTAGGTCATATCGGTGTAAAGCGCATGAAGAAACTCCATACTGATGGACTTTTGGAACCACTTGATTATGAATCACTTGGTACTTGCGAACCGTGCCTCATGGGCAAGATGACCAATACACCGTTCTCCGGTACTATGGAGAGAGCAACAGATTTGTTGGAAATCATACATACAGATGTATGTGGTCCGATGAATATTGAGGCTCGTGGTGGATATCGTTATTTTCTCACCTTCATAGATGACTTAAGCAGATATGGGTATATCTACTTAATGAAACATAAGTCTGAAATGTTTGAAAAGTTCAAAGAATTTCAGAGTGAAGTTGAAAATCATCGTAACAAGAAAATAAAGTTTCTATGATCTGATCGTGGAGGAGAATATTTGAGTTACGAGTTTGGTGTACATTTGAAAAATTGTGGAATAGTTTCGCAACTCACGCCACCCGGAACACCACAGCGTAATGGTGTGTCCGAACGTCGTAATCGTACTTTACTAGATATGGTGCGATCTATGATGTCTCTTACTGATTTACCGCTATCGTTTTGGGGATACGCTCTAGAGACGGCCGCATTCACGTTAAATAGGGCACCATCAAAATCCATTGAGACGACGCCTTATGAACTGTGGTTTGGCAAGAAACCAAAGTTGTCGTTTCTGAAAGTTTGGGGCTGCGATGCTTATGTGAAAAAGCTTCAACCTGATAAGCTCAAACCCAAATCGGAGAAATGTGTCTTCATAGGATATCCAAAGGAGACTATTGGATACACCTTCTATCACAGATCCGAAGGCAAGACTTTTGTTGCTAAGTTCGGAAACTTTCTGGAGAAGGAGTTTCTCTCGAAAGAAGTGAGTGGGAGGAAAGTAGAACTTGACGAGGTAACTGTACCTGCTCCCTTATTGGAAAGTAGTGCATCACAGAAAACTGTTTCAGTGACACCTACACCAGTTAGTGAGGAAGCTAATGATGATGATCATGAAACTTCAGAACAAGATACTACTGAACCTCGTAGATCAACCAGAGTGAGATCCGCGCCAGAGTGGTACGGTAATCCTGTTCTGGAAGTCATGCTACTAGATCATGATGAACCTACAAACTATGAAGAAGCGATGGTGAGCCCAGATTCCGCAAAATGGCTTGAAGCCATGAAATCTGATATGGGATCCATGTATGAGAACAAAGTATGGACTTTGGTTGACTTGCCCGATGATCGGCAAGCAATTGAGAATAAATGGATCTTCAAGAAGAAGACTGACGCTGACGGAAATATTACTGTCTACAAAGCTCGACTTGTCGCAAAAGGTTTTCGGCAAGTTCAAGGGATTGACTATGATGAGACCTTCTCACCCGTAGCGATGCTTAAGTCTGTCCGAATCATGTTAGCAATTGCCGCATTTTATGATTATGAAATTTGGCAGATGGATGTAAAAACTGCATTCCTGAATGGATTTCTGGAAGAAGAGTTGTATATGATGCAACCAGAAGGTTTTGTCGATCCAAAGGGAGCTAACAAAGTGTGCAAGCTCCAGTGATCCATTTATGGACTTGTGCAAGCCTCTCGGAGTTGGAATAAACACTTTGATAGTGTGATCAAAGCATTTGGTTTTATACAGACTTTTGGAGAAGCCTGTATTTACAAGAAAGTGAGTGGGAGCTCTGTAGCATTTCTGATATTATGTGTGGATGACATATTACTAATTGGAAATGATATAGAATTTCTGGATAGCATAAAGGGATACTTGAATAAGAGTTTTTCAATGAAAGACCTCGGTGAAGCTGCTTACATATTAGGCATTAAGATCTATAGAGATAGATCAAGACGCTTATTTGGACTTTCACAAAGCACATACCTTGACAAAGTTTTGAAGAAGTTCAAAATGGATCAAGCAAAGAAAGGGTTCTTGCCTGTGTTACAAGGTGTGAAGTTGAGTAAAACTCAATGCCCGACCACTGCAGAAGATAGAGAGAAAATGAAAGATGTTCCCTATGCTTGAGCCATAGGCTCTATCATGTATGCAATGCTGTGTACCAGACCTGATGTGTGCCTTGCTATAAGTCTAGCAGGGAGGTACCAAAGTGATCCACGAGTGGATCACTGGACAGCGGTCAAGAACATCCTGAAATACCTGAAAAGGACTAAGGATATGTTTCTCATATATGGAGGTGACAAAGAGCTCATCATAAAAGGTTACATGGATGCAAGCTTTGACACTGATCCGGACGATTCTAAATCGCAAAACTGGATACGTGTTTACATTAAACGGTGGAGCTGTCAGTTGGTGCAGTTCTAAACAAAGCATTGTAGCGGGATCTACATGTGAAGCGGAGTACATAGCTGCTTCGGAAGCAGCAAATGAAGGAGTCTGGATGAAGGAGTTCATATCCGATCTAGGTGTCATACCTAGTGCATCGGGTCCAATGAAAATCTTTTGTGACAATACTGGTGCAATTGCCTTGGCAAAGGAATCCAGATTTCACAAGAGAACCAAGCACATCAAAAGACGCTTCAATTCCATCCGGGATCTAGTCCAGGTGGGAGACATAGAGATTTGCAAGATACATACGGATCTGAATGTTGCAGACCCGTTGACTAAGCCTCTTCCACGAACAAAACATGATCAGCACCAAGGCTCCATGGGTGTTAGAATCATTACTGTGTAATCTAGATTATTGACTCTAGTGCAAGTGGGAGACTGAAGGAAATATGCCCTAGAGGCAATAATGAAGTTATTATTTATTTCCTTATATCATGATAAATGTTTATTATTCATGCTAGAATTGTATTAACCGGAAACATAATACATGTGTGAATACATAGACAAACAGAGTCTCACTAGTATGCCTCTACTTGACTAGCTCGTTAATCAAAGATGGTTATGTTTCCTAGCCATAAACAAAGAGTTGTTATTTGATTAACGGGATCACATCATTAGAGTAATGATCTGATTGACATGACCCATTCCATTAGCTATTGCTTTCTTCATGACTTATACATGTTCCTATGACTATGAGATTATGCAACTCCCGTTTGCCGGAGGAACACTTTATGTGCTACCAAACGTCACAACGTAAATGGGTGATTATAAAGGTGCTCTACAGGTGTCTCCAAAGGTACATGTTGGGTTGGCGTATTTCGAGATTAGGACTTGTCACTCCGATTGTCGGAGAGGTATCTCTGGGCCCTCTCGGTAATGCACATCACATAAGCCTTGCAAGCATTGCAACTAATGAGTTAGTTGTGAGATGATGTATTACAGAACGAGTAAAGAGACTTGCCGGTAACGAGATTGAACTAGGTATGGGATACCGACGATCGAATCTCGGGCAAGTAACATACCGATGACAAAGGGAACAACGTATGTTGTTATGTGGTCTGACCGATAAAGATCTTTGTAGAATATGTAGGAGCCAATATGAGCATCCAGGTTCCGCTATTAGTTATTGACCGGAGACGTGTCTCGGTCATGTCTACATTGTTCTCGAACCCGTAGGGTCCGCACGCTTAAGGTTTCGATGACAGTTATATTATGAGTTTATGAGTTTTGATGTACCGAAGTTAGTTCGGAGTCCCGGATGTGATCACGGACATGACGAGGAGTCTCGAAATGGTCGAGACATAAAGATTGATACATTGGACGGCTATATTCGGACACCGGAAGTGTTCCGGGTGATTTCGGAGAAAACCGGAGAGCCGGAGGGTTACCGGACCCCCCCCCCCCCCGGGAGAAGTAATGGGCCATATGGGCCTTAGTGGAGAGAGAGAGGGGCAGCCAAAGGTGGGCCGGGCGCCTCCTCCCCCCTGGTCCAAATTGGACTAGGAGAGGGGGGGCGGCGCCCCCCTTTCCCTCTCCCTCCCCACTTCTTTCCCCCTCCTAGTAGGAGTCCTACTCCTACTAGGAGGAGGAATCCTCCTTGGCGCGCCATAGAGGGCCGGCCGGCCTCCTCCCCTTGATCCTTTATATACGGGGGCAGAGGGCACCCCTTGACACACAAGTTGATCCACGTGATCATATTCTTAGCCGTGTGCGGTGCCCCCTTCCACCATAGTCCTCGATAATATTGTAGCGGTGCTTAGGCGAAGCCCTGCGACGGTAGTGCATCAAGATCGTCACCACGCCGTCGTGCTGACGGAACTCATCCCCGACACTTTGCTGGATCGGAGTCCGGGGATCGTCATCGAGCTAAACGTGTGCTAGAACTCGGAGGTGCCGTAGTTTCGGTGCTTGATCGGTCGGGTCATGGAGACGTACGACTACATCAACCAAATGCTTCCATTGTTGATCTACAAGGGTACATAGATCACACTCTCCCCTCTCGTTGCTATGCATCACCATGATCTTGCGTGTGCATAGGAAAATTTTGAAATTACTATGTTCCCCAACACCTTGTCGTGGCAGCTCGCCCCACATCTACGGAGTGAGTCACCCTTGAGTCCACTGCCCCCATGGGGCAAGGATTCAGGAGACATCGCCGTGGTGGCATGCAGATCTTTGTGAAGACATTCAAGATCAGATACACCCTTTATAAGATGATGATCCTTGGCGGGATCCCAGCTAAGGAGGACCACAAGGCCCCGGCAAGAGCCTTGCCGAGGATGACAGCAGGCGCCACGGCAAGACCCTTGCTGGGGCCCCGGCAAGGCCCTTGCCAAGAACACCCGTAGGGCCACCATCAGTCCCACGCCAGTCAAACCTCCACCGCCGTTCGCATGCAGCTGCCGACCCAACTAGCTGGGCAGGCACCTGTGTGGCGGCATGTGGATCTTCTTGGAGACCCACCACTCCGCCACCTCAACTGCCTGCCTGCCTACATGGCACCACGGGCGCCGCTGGCCAGGGCGCGTGTCGACACGAGAGGGAGCAGCGACGGACGAGACAGGGCTCTCCCCCGTCCCCGATAAAGCAAGGACACCTAGGCAAGACGCATTAAATGCGCCTTGTCATGTACTGCGAGGGATAACCTCACATCACTATACCCTTTCCACCTCTTGTGTGCCACTGTGGCAACCCCTTTCCTATAAAAGGAGGCCCGAGGCGACCAGGAGGAGGATTCGGCTTTTTTGGAGCTCCTCACGCCCCATAGATAGCTCAAGAACACAGATATACAATCCACCAAAGCAGGAGTAGGGTTTTATGCATCCCCGCGGAACGAACCTGGATAAATGCACCGTGTGCTATCTGTTTGATCCGCTCTTCTCACGACCCTTGCCCCCCAACCGTAGTAGGGATTCTTGTGATCCCATAGGTGTCGTTCCCACCGACAGATATAGAATTCTTGGAAGGCATAAAGGCCTACTTGAACAAGTCTTTTTCAGTGAAGGATCTTGGAGAAGCTGCTTACATATTAGGCATCAAGATCTATAGAGATAGATCGAGACGCCTCATTGGTCTTTCACAGAGTATGTACCTTGACAAGATATTGAAGAAGTTCAATATGGATCAGTCAAAGAAGGGGTTCTTGCCTGTATTACAAGGTACCAGATTGAGCACGGCTCAATGCCCGACCACAGCAGAAGATAGAGAAAAGATGAGTGTTGTCCCCTATGCCTCAGCCATAGGGTCTATCATGTATGCTATGTTGTGTACCAGACCTGATGTAAACCTTGCCGTAAGTTTGGTAGGAAGGTACCAAAGTAATCCCGGCATGGAACACTGGACAGCGGTCAAGAATATCCTGAAGGACCTGAAAAGGACTAAGGATATGTTTCTCGTTTATGGAGGTGACGAAGAGCTCGTCGTAAAGGGTTATGTCGATGCTAGCTTCGACACAGATCTGGATGACTCTAAGTCACAAACCGGATACGTGTATATTTTGAATGGTGGGGCAGTAAGCTGGTGCAGTTGCAAGCAAAGCGTTGTGGCGGGATCTACATGTGAAGCGGAGTACATGGCAGCCTCGGAGGCAGCACAAGAAGCAGTCTGGGTGAAGGAGTTCATTACCGACCTAGGAGTCATACCCAATGCGTCGGGCACGATGACTCTCTTCTGATCATGGGATCATGCATTACGGTACGAGTAAAGTTACTTGCCGGTAACGAGATTGACCAAGGTATTGGGATACCGACGATCGAGTCTCGGGCAAGTAACGTACCGATTGACATGGGAATTGTATACGGGATTGATTGAATCCTCGACATCGTGGTTCATCCGATGAGATCATCGAGGAGCATGTGGGAGCCAACATGGGTATCCAGATCCCGTTGTTGATTATTGACCGGAGAGTCGTCTCGGTCATGTCTGCGTGTCTCCCGAACCCGTAGGGTCTACACACTTAAGGTTCGGTGACGCTAGGGTTGTTGAGATATTAGTATACGGTAACCCAAAGTTGTTCGGAGTCCCGTATGAGATCCCGGACGTCACGAGGAGTTCCGGAATGGTCCGGAGGTGAAGATTTATATATAGGAAGTCAAGTTTCGGCCATCGGGAAAGTTTCGGGGGTAATCGGTATTGTACTGGGACCACCGGAAGGGTCCCGGGGGTCCACCGGGTGGGGCCACCTATCCCGGAGGGCCCCATGGGCTAAAGTGGGAGGGGAACCAGCCCCTAGTGGGCTGGTGCGCCCCCCTTGGGCCTCCCCCTGCGTCTAGGGTTGGAAACCCTAGGGGTGGGGGCGCCCCACTTGGCTTGGGGGGCACCCCACCCCCCTTGGCCGCCGCCCCCCTTGGAGATCCCATCTCCAAGGACCGGCGCCCCCCTAGGGGTCCTCTATATAGTGGGGGGAGGGTGGCCAGCCGCACCCTATCCCCTGGCGCCTCCCTCTCCCTCCCGTGACACTCCTCCCTCTCCCGGAGCTTGGCGAAGCCCTGCCGAGATCACCGTTGCTTCCACCACCACGCCATCGTGCTGCTGGATATCCATCAACCTCTCCTTCCCCCTTGCTGGATCAAGTTGGAGGAGACATCTTCCCAACCGTACATGTGTTGAACATGGAGGTGTCGTCCGTTCGGCACTAGGTCATCGGTGATTTGGATCACAACGAGTACGACTCCATCAACCCCGTTCTCTTGAACGCTTCCGCTCGCGATTTACAAGGGTATGTAGATGCACTCTCCTCTCCCTCGTTGCTAGAAGACTCCATAGATTGATCTTGGTGATGCGTAGAAAATGTTAAAATTCTGCTACGTTCCCCAACAGATCTCACATCTAGGGGGAGCTTTACTCTAACAATTGAGTTAAAGCAACTCTAATGGTGTGAACACAACAACGCTTTATGTAAAAGTGGTAACCCCACTTGTGCTTAAACGATCAGTATGACCTACAATCAAATGTTCTCATTTGACTCCTAGGTCAATATACTCATATATAGATGACCTAGTCATCGCCAATTGCTTGATAGATGCTAGAATTGTTTGTGCATGCTTTGCCACATATTTCATTTGTCATTTTATTGTGTGAGCATGTTGGTTGCATAATTTGCTCATTCGAGGACATCCACTTGTTGTTTTGATTGATTGGTTTCCTTTTCTTTTGGCCAAGTGGATGGACAAGAATGCCTAAGAACCTTCTCTAGCTATCTATGCTTTTCTCGTCTCAAACTCTATTCATGCTGCATCACAAAATTTGATCAAGTCAGATTTGAACCACTCTGTGTGAGGAGCACTCAGAGTCCAAGATTCGTCATAGACTTAAACTTCCAAAACTTCTTTGTGCGTTTCGGTCTGACCGATTCACCCATTTCGGTCATACCGAGATCACCAAGTCGATCTAGGTTTTCAATCTCGGTGCACCCGATTTGAACTTTTCGGTCACACCGAGTTGCAGTAACTGCTTGCAGTTATGCATCTCGGTGCCACCGAGTTGTTCCACTCGGTCACACCGATAGGGTCGGGCTATATATATCCACGGGTCAAATTTTGGAAAACTTTCTGAACCTCCTCGACCCGCGCTTAGCCCACTCTGCCTCCAGGGTCTCCGGATCGTCCTCCTCGTCACCAGTTGCCTCCTGCCGCTGGTCTCCGCCGCCGTCAACGAGAATCATCCCCGATGTTGTCGTCGTAGCGAGTTCATCGCCGAACTAGGGTATGAAATCGATCATTGTGCTATCCTTATCTGATTCCTAGCACATTGTGTTTACCATGTATCTTGCCACGATTGAGATCATTCTATCCATCGAAAACACTCCGTAGTTTAGTCATGAATTGAGAATTTAGGGTTAGGTTTCCGCCAAAACCATCTCGGACCCATCGAGTTGTGGAACTCGGTACCATCGATTCGGCTCAGGCCATTGCACATGTAATTCTCGGTCTGACCGAGAATTGCAAATCGGTGTGACTGAGTTTAGGACTTTGTGAAACCCTAGCAGTCTCGGTGCCACCAAACTATGACTCGGTCTGACCGAGTTCACTAGTTTAGGTTCCAACAGCTGCTTCGGTATCACCAAGT
The DNA here is from genome assembly GCF_056163025.1 of Triticum urartu. NCBI lineage: Eukaryota > Viridiplantae > Streptophyta > Magnoliopsida > Poales > Poaceae > Triticum > Triticum urartu. Next base: position 534,930,682 of record NC_141877.1, read on the forward strand.
TTACAAATCAGTTGATCCGAAATGCTTTCTGTGGAAAACTAAAACTAAGTTTTTAATTCATTCTTTTGCAAAAACCTCTGCACTTTGTGATGCTCATCCACTCTATCTCATCTATATCTATTCACAGGGTCTGCTGTCAGTGTTTGCAATATGTCTGATCAGAATGACAGCCAGAACAAGTCAGAGGAGCAGGTTCACTTGAGTGAGGGCACTAGTCCCTCTAGCAGCTCCGATGAGGGTAGTAGGAGCACCCCAAGCAACTTACCCAAAGCTGCCACCAGGGCCAGAAAGAAGAAAACTTCTGAATCTGAGGATGAAGACTATGTGGCAGTTGAGGATGAGGCCACTTCCAAGAAGAAGGTGGTTAAAAAGGAATATAGCACTGATGCTGCCACCAAGCCAGGAATGAAGCAAAAGGTTCCTGCCAAGAGAGCTCCAATGTCTAAAGCCAGAGCCTCTACTCAAGAGACTTTGGGATCTGCACCCAAAGAGGCTGCTGTAGAAGGGAAGAAAAGTAAAGAGAGGGTCAAGAAGACCACTGCCAGAGTGCTTGGGAGATCCTCAATCATGAGAGATTCTGAAGAGGAAGAGGAAGAAGATGATGCACCAGCACCCAAAGCTCAGAAGCTTATGGGTGATGCCATCAGGTCAGAGGTTGTTCCATCTAAGCCTAAGACTACTCCTAAGGCTGCTGCTCTAGGACCAAAGCCAAAACCAAAGAGGAGCACCAGGAACATCCCTGCTGAGGAGAAGAACAAGGCCCTAGTGCCTGAAGCTGAAATGGAAGAAGAAGATGATGAGTCACATGTCTTGAGGAAGTTGAAGCCAAAAATTCCAGATCACAATGATGCTCATCCAGTAGCTGAGAACATGTAGATAAGGAAGGATTCAGGACTGAGGATATGGAGAGAGTCTGATCCATATGCCACCAGGAGAAGGACTGTTGTAGACTACAGGTTCCATACAAAGGAACAGCAGGAGTTCTATGAGACCATCTTGCTTGACAAGAAACCAATAGTATGTGACATGAGATGGGTCGACTGGGAGTACATCAGGGAGAATGATGAACACTATCCAGGAGTATATGACAGTTTCAAGGCTTGTGGAGTTCATGAGTTTGTGGCTCAGAAGCTCACAAAGTGGAATGATGAGCTTATCATGCAGTTCTACTCCACAGCTCACTTCTACCCAGATGGAAGGATTGTCTGGATGTCTAAAGGTACGAGGTACCAGTCAACAGTTGCAGAATGGGCTAAGTTGATCAATGCCCCAGAAGAGAGTGAAGATGACTTGGATGTCTATGCCAACAAGAAGAAGGATCACAACACCATGGCACACATGTACAAGGAGATCCCAGATGCTGCTCTTGAGACACACAACTTTGGATCTGTACATTACCTTCTGTTAGGCTTGCCAACTATCAACTGGATCCTCAGGCACACTCTCTTGCCAAAGTCAGGAGATCACAAGATGAACAGAGGCCATGCAATAAATTTGCTTCACATCTTTGATGTCCCACAGAAGTTCAAAGTCATGAGCCTAATAGTGGAAACCATAAAGAGGACAGCTGCAGATCATAAGAGGAGCTGTGGGTATGCCCCACAGATCCAGGAGTTGATCAACTCCAACATGGGCACTGGCACATATCTGCTGGACAAGGAGCACCTGCCCATCTACCCAGAATTTGAGGACAACACTGTGGTTATGAATGAGGATGAACCATCTTCTATGCACGCACAAGCCAAGAAGGAGAAGGCAAAGGCTGAAAAGGCTGCAAGGATGCCAACTACTGAAGAAGCATCTCAATATCTTCTGAAGAGCAAGCAAGATCAGCTTGGCTACTTGATTGCCTCCACTCTGAGGATTGAGAAAGGACTGGCCACCCTGACTCAAAACCAGGAGAGCTTGGAAAGGATCATGGAGCAGAAGTTCTACGACTTGGATGTGAAGGTAACTGAGATCCACTCTGTTGTGGAGCAATTTCAGGATGATATGCAGGAGAGGAAGGGCAAGACAACCACTGATGCATTTGCCAGAGTGCCTAGAGCTCAGAGGTCAGCTGCAGTGCTAGTTCCAGACACCAGAGCCACTTCATCTGCACCAGCTACAGCTTCAGTGCCACCAGCTCCAGCAACTACTCCATCAGCTCCATCTACATCGACTGAAGCCTTCGTTCTTGGAGTTATCCGGACACCACCACCTGAAGACCAAGCCTGAGAGACGATTTAGTACTATGCATTTTCTAGGAACTTTTTGGTAACTTGTTGCCAAAAGGGGAGAAAAATGTATAGATCATAGGCTTCGAGAGAGAGCGTTGCTTTTTATTCACTCTTGCTTTGGTGGTTGAACTTTATTTGCTTGTTTCAGATACTTTCTGTATGCGTGATACTTGGATGATCATGTGTGTTTGATCATATGCTACATTAATGCTTGTTGGATGACATTATCATTTTATCCCAATATGATCATTCACTTTGCTTGGTGATGAGAGCATGTATTTAATTATTATCATTTTGAGCGCTCCACCAAGATGTATGTGACATGGAAGAGTAACCCATGAGCCTAACTTCTGTGCATTTGCAGTCCAGAGCAAATCATAAACTATGCACAAATTTAGGGGGAGCTCTTGCTTTTCACATACTTCTCAAAGCGACAATGTTTTTCACTCTTATTATCATTCGTCAAAGCTTTGATCTATATGTTGTCATCAATTACCAAAAAGGGGGAGATTGAAAGTGCAACTATCCCTGGGTGGTTTTGGTAATTCCTAACAACATATAGCTCATTGAGCTAACACTATTCCAAGATTAATATTTCAGGAAAAGCTCAATGAATGGCATGGCATGGATGAGGAAAGTGGGCCCCTCAAAATACTAAGGACAAAAAGATTGGCTCAAGCTCAAAGCTCAAGACTCTACATTTTATATTTTAGTGATCCAAGATCACATTGAGTCTATAGGAAAAGCCAATACTATCAAGGAGGGATGAGGTGTTTCTTAATGAGGTTCTTGCTTCATAGTGCTTAGTGATATGCTCCAAACCCCTCAACTACCTTCCCACATCCACATATGACCTAAACCAAAAGTCAAACTCGACCCCACCAATTATTTCTATCCGGCACCACCGAGTTCAGATGTCATAGCCACTGCCACAAACCCTAGGCAAATTGGTCTCACCGATAGGGATCTCGGTCTCACCGAGATGGGGTTGTAATCTCTCTGTTTCCCTTCGTAATGTTTCGGTCCCACCAAGATGAGCGATCGGTCCCACCGAGATTGCAATGTAAACTCTCTGTTTTCCCTTCGTAACGTTTCGGTCTCACCGAAATGAGCGATCGGTCCCACCGAGTTTACCTGACCAACTCTCTGGTAGCTTATTACCAAAATTGGTCCCACCGAGTTTGTGTAATCGGTCACACCGAGACTACGTTATGCCCTAACCCTAACCGTATCGGTCCTACCGAGTTGCATCTCAGTCCCACCGAAAATCCTAACGGTCACTAGGTTTGCTAAATCGGTCCGACTGAGTTTGTCAATTCGGTCTCACCGAGATTGGTAAATTGTGTGTAATGGTTAGTTTTTGTGTGGAGGCTATATATACCCCTCCACCCACTCTTTATTCGTGGAGAGAGCCATCAAAACATACCTACACTTCCAATACACATTTTCTAAGAGAGAACCACCTACTCATGTGTTGAGGCCAAGATATTCCATTCCTACCATATGAATCTTGATCTCTAGCCTTCCCAAGTTGCTTTCCACTCAAATCTTCTTTCCACCAAATCCATATCCTGTGAGAGAGAGTTGAGTGTTGGGGAGACTATCATTTGAAGCACAAGAGCAAGGAGTTCATCATCAACACACCATTTGTTACTTCTTGGAGAGTGGTGTCTCCTAGATTGGCTAGGTGTCACTTGGGAGCCTCCGACAAAGATTGTGGAGTTGAACCAAGGAGTTTGTAAGGGCAAGGAGATCGCCTATTTCGTGAAGATCTACCGCTAGTGAGGCAAGTCCTTCGTGGGCGATGGCCATGATGGGATAGACAAGGTTGCTTCTTCG